>NC_086098.1:115571010-115893510 GCF_963921235.1 Mobula hypostoma | reverse complement strand
CACACACACACACACACACACAGTCTCACACACACACACACACACACACTGTCTCACACACACACACACACACATATATATATATATATATACACGGGGAACCAGGTGTCCAGACACATGGATATACAGCCCCCTCTGGCCTACAGTTAATGAGGACGATGGTCAGCATGGTGACTATAAAGAAAGTCAGCGGCTCAATGGAGATCTTCACCAGGATGGCGGTGAGGAGGAAGAGGATAAAGATTGCGATGATGCTTCCACTGATGCGGAGTGTCTGTGGGATTCTGGAGACAGAAAGAGAGCCAGGGGTTACTCCATCAGTCTGATCGACTGTCTACCCCGCACAGATCCTGTCGCAGCGACCATGCCAGCTAATCACTCCCAGTGGTGCCGTCCAGGTTAACAGCTGACCAATCATTGCCTGAGATCATCTCATAAATCCCACCAGATAGATCCTCCGGCTGTTAAAGCTCAACAGTGCCTCTACTTCCTCAGGAGGTTAAAGAAATGTTGACTCACTGATTTTTAATTGAACAGCACAGAAAGCATTCTGTTCTGCATCAATGCAACTGCTCTACAAGGCAGAAAGTTGTGGACTCCACGGAAACCAGCCTCCCTTCCATAGACTATGTCTATACTTCTTGTCGTCTTGCTAAACGTAATCAAAGACCCCACCCACCCTGCCGCATTGTCTCTTCTCCCCCCACCCCATCTGGTAGAAGATACAGAAGCCTGGAAGCATGCACCACCAAGCTCAAGGACAGCTTCTGACTTGCTGTTAAAGACTATTAAATAGTTCCCTCGTACAACAAAATGGACTTTTGACCTCACAATCCAACTTGCTGTGACCCTGAACCTTCTTATCTGCACACTCAGCAATTTCTCTTTCTCTAACAATTTATTATTGTTTTCTCTTGTACTGGCCCGATGCAGGATAAACCGTGACAAAATTATCAATATGGATGATGTGCAAAACAAAGTTTTACCACTGTAACTCAGTACACGTGATAATAATAACCCAGTTTACAAGTCATTGGTGTGGCCTCACCCGTATGCAGTTCCACTCACCCAACAACACGAGTGAGGTGATAAATCGTGACAGGGTGCAGAAATGATTCACCAGGATGTGACTGAGACAGAAACCGACGGGCTTTACTGTGCTGTACTATTCTATGTTCTATGTTCAGTTACAGTCAGAGATTGGATGGCCTGGGTCTGTTTCTCTGGAGATGGGAATCTGATGGGTGACCATATGCATTAGAGGGATGTTAAATCAGGAGGGGTATGGATAAAGGGGATGGTTAGTCTTTTCCCAGAGTAGGGGAGCAGGAGCCTAAACCCAGAGGATTTAAGTTGAAGCTGGGAGGTGAAAGATTAAAAGTGGACCTGGGGGACATTTCCCACACAGAGTTGGTGCATATATGGAATGAGCTGTAAAGGTGGTTACAATTACAACATCTGGACAGCTACAAGGCTTAGAGGAATATGGGCAATGGTCAGCAAATGGGACTAGCTTCAGATAGACATCTTGTTCAGCAAAGACATTGGGCTGGAGGACATTTTTTTAAAAACGTCTGTATTACACTAAGTCAGAGCAAGCCAGAGTATGGAATGAGATGTCAGGAGAAGTGGCAGATGCAAATTCAGTTCTAGCATTTAAGAGAAGTCTCTGGATGGGAGGTGTATGGTGGGCTATGGTCGAGGCGTGGGTCAATGGGACTAGGTAATATAGTTTGGCATGGATTAGATGGGCTGAAGGGCCTATTTCTGTGCCATGGTCGATGCCTCTGTGTTCTCTGGAAACTGGCATAAGCACTGGCCTGATGGGCCACAAAGCTGGTGACAGACATTAATCTATGTCCTCTGACTCCAAGAGCAGATAGCCCCTTTCATTGCAGTCTTACATTGAGTTCGGTATTCGGGGAACTTGCTTTCTTCTCTCTTAGACCAGGTCATTTCTACTGTACATCATTCACCTGTGATAGTGGCTTCAGATTCTCTGATCTCTGAGTATTCCAATGGTTCGACATTTCCTGTTTTAAACTGATCATGTTTTCTCTCTAACAGCCCTCGTTAGCTTGTTATTCATCTACAGTACAGCTTATTGCCACAACAACCAAAGTCGACTGCAGAACATCCACGTGCACCACTGACTCAGTTTTGACCTGCTTTGCCTTGCTCTGACTTTCAATTTAGTGATAACAGGTCTGATTCTGATGACGTCCACAGAAGACGTGGTGCTGTTACTCGGGCTCTCATTTACAGAGCACAGACTATAGGTCAGACTGAGAGTGGGATGGAGAACTAAAGGGGTGGGCAACTCGGAGTCAGGGTCACTCCTGCTGAATGGCTCTGCAAAGCCAACATCCAATCTGCATTTGGTTTCTCCAGTGTGCACCGCACTGTAAACAGCATATACAGTGCACTGGATTGTAAACGGTGCGAGTGAGTTGCTGCTAGTTTGGGTCCCTCGTTGGTGGGGAGGGAAGGGAGGGTAGGGCAGGCACTGCATTACCTGTGGTTGCAAGGTGAATGCTGAAAGAAGTAAGGTGGTTCGTGGGGACAGTAAAGCCATCACTGAACCCAGGAGAGGATATCCCTTTGAAATGTGGAAGGGTAGAGGGAGATGTGTCTGTTGTGGAATCTTAGCAGAGCTGGTGCAAATTAAGGAGGACTCTTTAAACCAGAAAGCCAAGAATTGGGGGAACTTGGTTCATTGGAGGAGGGTTTATGATAGTAACTGATGGCTGTGAAAGATCCTCTGAGAGACACATGAAGGGAAAGGTGAGGAATGGGGAGGAGAGAATGAGAAAACACTGCAGAAGTGTTGCATTTCACATACCCCACACAAGCTGAGGGAGGGAACTCAAGTTGGTCTGAAACAAGTCCCATTCCCACAAAGTGTTGGATGAAAATCTCGACTATTTGTCACCCAGGCAAATCTTCGTATGAACAAACCATCTAATCCTGCCCAGTCAATCCACCTGAACAGCCCAGCAAGGGTAGTGGATTAGCAGCCCCTGGACACCGGGATGGAGATTGGCCTGTAGCTCACCATGATTAGGTAACAGAGGCATTCTCTGCCAGGCCAGCTGGGAATTCTTGAAGTGAATTTGCATCATTGTCCCAGGTCTCAGACAGAGAAGCAGCACGAAGTGGCACAGGGGAAGTGCCAAGTGAGGAGGTGGTATCGAGTGTGGCAAGGATGGTATGACAGCTTCAACTTTCCATCTTCTTCTCAATTCTCTTCATCCGTAATCACCCCAAAGGTCCATGGAGCCTACATCTACCACATTTTGAATATCCAGTAAGTTCCTTCCAGCTTCTTCTACCTGTTCAACCCCAACCCTCTCCCACTGAAACTCTCCAGCAGACCACTCTTTCCTCAGCCACGACTGTACCAGAATTCCACGACCAGTCAGCATTGCCCTGCTCCCTGTTTCAGTCCTTCTCCACTACACTGACAGCAGACTGGTGACTCTTTGTGAACCTGAAGATCCCATGCCTTTCACTGACACTTTCCCACCACCTCTCACTTTCGTGGTCTATTTTGACTCTCCCCTTTTTTCTGGATCATCAAGGGACAGGCCAGCCATGACGCCCACAGATTCCACCCCCCCCCCACCTTGACTACTCAGCCTTGTGTAAGGCCTCCATTTCATTCGCCCAGTTCTCTGTCACATTCGTTCTGATGTCCAACACCTTCCACACAAGTGTGTGTTCCCTCCTCCTGAGGCATAACTTCCCACCTGAAACACCACCCTCCCCTTGGCTCCCACCCCTCTGTTCCTGGACAGAGCGACAGCATAATTCCTCTTCTTCTCCTTTGCATCACATTCAGCACATCATCCTTCACAATCCCACCAACTCCAAACAGACTGACCCCCTCCCGGCCCTCTTCTAGAACTTCAGGCACACTGCTCACTTTGTGACTCCCTGGTCTGCCCTTCCACCCCTCACCAACCACACCCCCTCTTGCAGCACTTCCACATGCAGGAGTGGGAAATCTAACCCTTCGCCTTTCACCTCATCCCTCCCCACTGTCCAGGAGCACCAACCGTCTTGTTCCAGGTGAGGCAGCAATTCAGTTACACGGCCAGTGAACTGACCTCAGTGTTACACTGTGCTCTCCTCAACGTTCCTGGACAGACTGGGAGATCCCCTTGCGGATCACTCGTCTTCATTCACGGTCACCCGGATCTGCCTGGTCGAGACCTCCCCCACCCTCCCTGCAGATGGATAAGCTTCTTTTGCCTCCTTCCCAGTTCTGCTGAAGGTCACGGAAAACTCCCCTTTCTCTATCCACACGTGTGGTCTGACGTGCCGAGTGTGTCCAGCATTTCTGTTTCTAGCATCGAAACACAGAGCGGTACTGTACCGCGTCAACTTAGGACCTTTAGCTCAGTCGGTCCACAGCAACCACGGTACCCGCACGGCTCGTCACAATTTCCTGCCCTCAGCGCAGATCCCTCCAAGTCACTCTCCTATGTGCACCTATCCAAGTCGTTCTGAAGTGATAGTCCTGTACCTGCCTCAGCCAATTCATACACTCACCACCCTCTGCATGAACAAAGCTGCCACTCAGGTTCTTTTTAAACCCCACCACCCCTCAACACCCAAAATATACGCCCCCGTTTTCCTTCGAAATTGCATCTGCAGTTTTATTTTGATTTTCACTGCCAGTTCAGTTTTATCCCCAATTCGAGTGCAGTGTCGGTATAGTGAGAGTCACTCATGCTATGAGAGCCGGGCAAGGGCCACCTCCCACAGAGAGCATCGAGCTATTGCCCCACAACACTCAATGGCATGACCAGAAACAAGGCCCAACATCAGCACCACAGGATTCAATATCAACAAGAACTAACACAGGCCACAGGCTGGATATCTGACTGTAACAGACTCGGCAAACACCACAAAGCCTTGATAGGAGGATGCGTAATTGGTAAATCGGTTTATTGCATGGTAAGTGATTAGTGACCTGCCTATTATAGTCACACGCACTGAAAAGCTTGGTTTTGAACGCCATGCAAAACCGATGAAACAACATCAAGGCAGCACAAAATAAACACTCAACACAATGCAGAATGTAGAGCTATGGTTACAAATAAAGACTGCGTGGAACGAGGAGGGAGATGATCCACCTCGAGCAAGTGAGGAGGGAGTGGTGTCTGTCAGAGTGAGAGAGGAGGAAGCTGGTGTCAGTCACTGAGGAGGGAGCTGGTGTCAGTGACTGAGGAGGGAGCTGGTGTCAGTGAGTGAGGAGGGAGCTGGTGTCAGTGAGCGAGTGCGGAGGGAGCTGGTGTCAGTGATTGAGTGAGGAGGGAGCTGGTGTCAGTGATTGAGTGAGGAGGGAGCTGGTGTCAGTGAGTGAGGAGGGAGCTGGTGTCAGTGAGCGAGTGAGGAGGGAGCTGGTGTCAGTGAGTGACGAGGGAGCTGGTGTCAGTGAGTGAGTGAGAGGAGCTGGTGTCAGTGAGTGAGTGAGGGAGCTGGTGTCAGTGAGTGAGTGAGGAGGGAGCTGGTGTCAGTGAGTGAGTGAGGAGGGAGCTGGTGTCAGTGAGTGAGTGAGGAGGGAGCTGGTGTCAGTGAGTGAGTGAGGACGGAGCTGGTGTCAGTGAGTGAGTGAGGAGGGAGCTGGTGTCAGTGAGTGAGTGAGGAGGGAGCTGGTGTCAGTGAGTGAGTGAGGAGGGAGCTGGTGTCAGTGAGTGAGTGAGGAGGGAGCTGGTGTCAGTGAGTGAGGAGGGAGCTGGTGTCAGTGAGCGAGTGAGGAGGGAGCTGGTGTCAGTGAGCGAGTGAGGAGGGAGCTGGTGTCAGTGAGTGAGTGAGGAGGGAGCTGGTGTCAGTGAGCGAGTGAGGAGGGAGCTGGTGTCAGTGAGCGAGTGAGGAGGGAGCTGGTGTCAGTGAGCGAGTGAGGAGGGAGCTGGTGTCAGTGAGCGAGTGAGGAGGGAGCTGGTGTCAGTGAGCGAGTGAGGAGGGAGCTGGTGTCAGTGAGCGAGTGAGGAGGGAGCCGGTGTCAGTGAGTGAGTGAGGAGGGAGCTGGTGTCAGTGAGTGAGGAGGGAGCTGGTGTCAGTGAGTGAGTGAGGAGGGAGCTGGTGTCAGTGAGTGAGTGAGGAGGGAGCTGGTGTCAGTGAGTGAGTGAGGAGGGAGCTGGTGTCAGTGAGCGAGTGAGGAGGGAGCTGGTGTCAGTGAGCGAGTGAGGAGGGAGCTGGTGTCAGTCAGTGAGTGAGGAGGGAGCTGGTGTCAGTGAGCGAGTGAGGAGGGAGCTGGTGTCAGTGAGTGAGTGAGGAGGGAGCTGGTGTCAGTGAGTGAGTGAGGAGGGAGCTGGTGTCAGTGAGTGAGGAGGGAGCTGGTGTCAGTGAGTGAGTGAGGAGGGAGCTGGTGTCAGTGAGCGAGTGAGGAGGGAGCTGGTGTCAGTGAGTGAGTGAGGAGGGAGCTGGTGTCAGTGAGTGAGTGAGGAGGGAGCTGGTGTCAGTGAGTGAGTGAGGAGGGAGCTGGTGTCAGTGAGTGAGTGAGGAGGGAGCTGGTGTCAGTGAGTGAGTGAGGAGGGAGCTGGTGTCAGTGAGTGAGTGAGGAGGGAGCTGGTGTCAGTGAGTGAGTGAGGAGGGAGCTGGTGTCAGTGAGTGAGGAGGGAGCTGGTGTCAGTCAGAGGGAGTGAGGAGGGAGCTGGTGTCAGTGAGCGAGTGAGGAGGGAGCTGGTGTCAGTGAGTGAGTGAGGAGGGAGCTGGTGTCAGTGAGTGAGTGAGGAGGGAGCTGGTGTCAGTGAGCGAGTGAGGAGGGAGCTGGTGTCAGTGAGTGAGTGAGGAGGGAGCTGGTGTCAGTGAGTGAGTGAGGAGGGAGCTGGTGTCAGTGAGCGAGTGAGGAGGGAGCTGGTGTCAGTGAGCGAGTGAGGAGGGAGCTGGTGTCAGTGAGTGAGTGAGGAGGGAGCTGGTGTCAGTGAGCGAGTGAGGAGGGAGCTGGTGTCAGTGAGTGAGGAGGGAGCTGGTGTCAGTGAGTGAGTGAGGAGGGAGCTGGTGTCAGTGAGTGAGTGAGGAGGGAGCTGGTGTCAGTGAGAGTGAGGAGGGAGCTGTGAGTGAGGAGGGAGCTGGTGTCAGTGAGTGAGTGAGGAGGGAGCTGGTGTCAGTGAGTGAGTGAGGAGGGAGCTGGTGTCAGTGTGAGTGAGGAGGGAGCTGGTGTCAGTGAGTGAGGAGGGAGCTGGTGTCAGTGAGTGAGGAGGGAGCTGGTGTCAGTGAGCTGAGTGAGGAGGGAGCTGGTGTCAGTGAGGAGTGAGGAGGGAGCTGGTGTCAGTGAGTGAGTGAGGAGGGAGCTGGTGTCAGTGAGCGAGTGAGGAGGGAGCTGGTGTCAGTGAGCGAGTGAGGAGGGAGCTGGTGTCAGTGAGTGAGTGAGGAGGGAGCTGGTGTCAGTGAGTGAGTGAGGAGGGAGCTGGTGTCAGTGAGAGAGTGAGGAGGGAGCTGGTGTCAGTGAGTCAGTGAGGAGGGAGCTGGTGTCAGTGAGTGAGGAGGGAGCTGGCGTCTATCAGAGTGACTGAGGAGGGAGCCGGTGTCAGTGAGCGAGTGAGGAGGGAGCCGGTGTCAGTGAGCGAGTGAGGAGGGAGCTGGTGTCAGTGAGAGAGTGAGGAGGGAGCTGGTGTCAGTGAGTGAGTGAGGAGGGAGCTGGTGTCAGTGAGCGAGTGAGGAGGGAGCTGGTGTCAGTGAGCGAGTGAGGAGGGAGCTGGTGTCAGTGAGCGAGTGAGGAGGGAGCTGGTGTCAGTGAGCGAGTGAGGAGGGAGCTGGTGTCAGTGAGTGAGTGAGGAGGGAGCTGGTGTCAGTGAGTGAGTGAGGAGGGAGCTGGTGTCAGTGAGTGAGTGAGGAGGGAGCTGGTGTCAGTGAGTGAGTGAGGAGGGAGCTGGTGTCAGTGAGTGAGTGAGGAGGGAGCTGGTGTCAGTGAGTGAGTGAGGAGGGAGCTGGTGTCAGTGAGTGAGTGAGGAGGGAGCTGGTGTCAGTGAGTGAGTGAGGAGGGAGCTGGTGTCAGTGAGTGAGTGAGGAGGGAGCTGGTGTCAGTGAGTGAGGAGGGAGCTGGTGTCAGTGAGTGAGTGAGGAGGGAGCTGGTGTCAGTGAGCGAGTGAGGAGGGAGCTGGTGTCAGTGAGCGAGTGAGGAGGGAGCTGGTGTCAGTGAGCGAGTGAGGAGGGAGCCGGTGTCAGTGAGCGAGTGAGGAGGGAGCTGGTGTCAGTGAGCGAGTGAGGAGGGAGCTGGTGTCAGTGAGCGAGTGAGGAGGGAGCTGGTGTCAGTGAGTGAGGAGGGAGCTGGTGTCAGTGAGTGAGTGAGGAGGGAGCTGGTGTCAGTGAGTGAGTGAGGAGGGAGCTGGTGTCAGTGAGTGAGTGAGTGAGGAGGGAGCTGGTGTCAGTGAGTGAGTGAGGAGGGAGCTGGTGTCAGTGAGCGAGTGAGGAGAGAGCTGGTGTCTGTCAGAGTGAGTGAGGAGGGAGCTAGTGTCAGTGAGTGAGTGAGGAGGGAGCTAGTGTCAGTGAGTGAGTGAGGAGGGAGCTGGTGTCAGTGAGTGAGTGAGGAGGGAGCTGATGTCAGTGAGTGAGTGAGGAGGGAGCTGGTGTCAGTGAGTGAGTGAGGAGGGAGCTGGTGTCTGTCAGAGTGAGTGAGGAGGGAGCTGGTGTCAGTGAGTGAGTGAGGAGGGAGCTGGTGTCAGTGAGTGAGTGAGGAGGGAGCTGGTGTCAGTGAGTGAGTGAGGAGGGAGCTGGTGTCAGTGAGTGAGTGAGGAGGGAGCTGGTGTCAGTGAGTGAGTGAGGAGGGAGCTGGTGTCAGTGAGTGAGTGAGGAGGGAGCTGGTGTCAGTGAGTGAGTGAGGAGGGAGCTGGTGTCTGTCAGAGTGAGTGAGGAGGGAGCTAGTGTCAGTGAGTGAGTGAGGAGGGAGCTGGTGTCAGTGAGTGAGTGAGGAGGGAGCTGGTGTCAGTGAGTGAGTGAGGAGGGAGCTGGTGTCAGTGAGTGAGTGAGGAGGGAGCTGGTGTCAGTGAGTGAGTGAGGAGGGAGCTGGTGTCAGTGAGTGAGTGAGGAGGGAGCTGGTGTCAGTGAGTGAGTGAGGAGGGAGCTGGTGTCAGTGAGCGAGTGAGGAGGGAGCTGGTGTCAGTGAGTGAGTGAGGAGGGAGCTGGTGTCAGTGAGTGAGTGAGGAGGGAGCTGGTGTCAGTGAGTGAGTGAGGAGGGAGCTGGTGTCAGTGAGTGAGGAGGGAGCTGGTGTCAGTGAGTGAGTGAGGAGGGAGCCGGTGTCAGTGAGCGAGTGAGGAGGGAGCTGGTGTCAGTGAGTGAGTGAGGAGGGAGCTGGTGTCAGTGAGTGAGTGAGGAGGGAGCTGGTGTCAGTGAGCGAGTGAGGAGGGAGCTGGTGTCAGTGAGTGAGTGAGGAGGGAGCTGGTGTCAGTGAGTGAGTGAGGAGGGAGCTGGTGTCAGTGAGTGAGTGAGGAGGGAGCTGGTGTCAGTGAGTGAGTGAGGAGGGAGCTGGTATCAATGAATGAGTGAGGAGGGAGCTACTGTCAGTGAGTGAGTGAGGAGGGAGCTGGTGTCTGTCAGAGTGAGTGAGGAGGGAGCTGGTGTCAGTGAGTGAGTGAGGAGGGAGCTGGTGTCAGTGAGTGAGTGAGGAGGGAGCTGGTGTCAGTGAGTGAGTGAGGAGGGAGCTGGTGTCAGTGAGTGAGTGAGGAGGGAGCTGGTGTCAGTGAGTGAGTGAGGAGGGAGCTGGTGTCAGTGAGTGAGTGAGGAGGGAGCTGGTGTCAGTGAGTGAGTGAGGAGGGAGCTGGTGTCAGTGAGCGAGTGAGGAGGGAGCTGGTGTCAGTGAGTGAGTGAGGAGGGAGCTGGTGTCAGTGAGTGAGTGAGGAGGGAGCTGGTGTCAGTGAGTGAGGAGGGAGCTGGTGTCAGTGAGTGAGTGAGGAGGGAGCTGGTGTCAGTGAGTGAGGAGGGAGCTGGTGTCAGTGAGTGAGTGAGGAGGGAGCTGGTGTCAGTGAGCGAGTGAGGAGGGAGCTGGTGTCAGTGAGCGAGTGAGGAGGGAGCTGGTGTCAGTGAGCGAGTGAGGAGGGAGCTGGTGTCAGTGAGCGAGTGAGGAGGGAGCTGGTGTCAGTGAGCGAGTGAGGAGGGAGCTGGTGTCAGTGAGCGAGTGAGGAGGGAGCTGGTGTCAGTGAGTGAGGAGGGAGCTGGTGTCAGTGAGTGAGGAGGGAGCTGGTGTCAGTGAGTGAGTGAGGAGGGAGCTGGTGTCAGTGAGTTAGGAAGGAGCTGCTGTCAGTGAGTGAGTGAGGAGGGAGCTGGTGTCAGTGAGTTAGGAAGGAGCTGCTGTCAGTGAGTGAGTGAGGAGGGAGCTAGTGTCAGTGAGTGAGTGAGGAGGGAGCTGGTATCAGTGAGTGAGTGAGGAGGGAGCTGGTATCAATGAATGAGTGAGAAGGGAGCTGGTGTCAGTGAGCGAGTGAGGAGAGAGCTGGTGTCTGTCAGAGTGAGTGAGGAGGGAGCTAGTGTCAGTGAGTGAGTGAGGAGGGAGCTGGTGTCAGTGAGTGAGTGAGGAGGGAGCTGGTGTCAGTGAGTGAGTGAGGAGGGAGCTGGTATCAATGAATGAGTGAGGAGGGAGCTAGTGTCAGTGAGTGAGTGAGGAGGGAGCTGGTGTCAGTGAGTGAGTGAGGAGGGAGCTGGTGTCTGTCAGAGTGAGTGAGGAGGGAGCTAGTGTCAGTGAGTGAGTGAGGAGGGAGCTGGTGTCAGTGAGTGAGTGAGGAGGGAGCTGGTGTCAGTGAGTGAGTGAGGAGGGAGCTGGTGTCAGTGAGTGAGTGAGGAGGGAGCTGGTGTCAGTGAGTGAGTGAGGGGGGAGCTGGTGTCAGTGAGTGAGTGAGGACAGAGCTGGTGAGGAGGGAGCTGGTGTCAGTGAGCGAGTGAGGAGGGAGCTGGTGTCAGTGAGTGAGTGAGGAGGGAGCTGGTGTCAGTGAGTGAGTGAGGAGGGAGCTGGTGTCAGTGAGTGAGTGAGGAGGGAGCTGGTGTCAGTGAGTGAGGAGGGAGCTGGTGTCAGTAAGTGAGTGAGGAGGGAGCTGGTGTCAGTAAGTGAGGAGGGAGCTGGTGTCAGTGAGTGAGTGAGGAGGGAGCTGGTGTCAGTGAGCGAGTGAGGAGGGAGCTGGTGTCAGTGAGCGAGTGAGGAGGGAGCTGGTGTCAGTGAGCGAGTGAGGAGGGAGCTGGTGTCAGTGAGCGAGTGAGGAGGGAGCTGGTGTCAGTGAGCGAGTGAGGAGGGAGCTGGTGTCAGTGAGCGAGTGAGGAGGGAGCTGGTGTCAGTGAGTGAGGAGGGAGCTGGTGTCAGTGAGTGAGGAGGGAGCTGGTGTCAGTGAGTGAGTGAGGAGGGAGCTGGTGTCAGTGAGCGAGTGAGGAGGGAGCTGGTGTCAGTGAGCGAGTGAGGAGGGAGCTGGTGTCAGTGAGCGAGTGAGGAGGGAGCTGGTGTCAGTGAGTGAGTGGGGAGGGAGCTGGTGTCAGTGAGTGAGTGGGGAGGGAGCTGGTGTCAGTGAGCGAGTGAGGAGGGAGCTGGTGTCAGTGAGCGAGTGAGGAGGGAGCTGGTGTCAGTGAGCGAGTGAGGAGGGAGCTGTTGTCTGTGAGTGAGGAGGGAGCTGGTGTCAGTGAGTGAGGAGGGAGCTGGTGTTAGTGAGTGAGTGAGGAGGGAGCTGGTATCAGTGAGTGAGTGAGGAGGGAGCTGGTATCAATGAATGAGTGAGGAGGGAGCTAGTGTCAGTGAGCGAGTGAGGAGGGAGCTGGTGTCAGTGAGCGAGTGAGGAGGGAGCTGGTGTCAGTGAGCGAGTGAGGAGGGAGCTGGTGTCAGTGAGCGAGTGAGGAGGGAGCTGGTGTCAGTGAGCGAGTGAGGAGGGAGCTGGTGTCAGTGAGTGAGGAGGGAGCTGGTGTCAGTGAGTGAGGAGGGAGCTGGTGTCAGTGAGTGAGTGAGGAGGGAGCTGGTGTCAGTGAGTGAGTGAGGAGGGAGCTGGTGTCAGTGAGCGAGTGAGGAGGGAGCTGGTGTCAGTGAGCGAGTGAGGAGGGAGCTGGTGTCAGTGAGCGAGTGAGGAGGGAGCTGTGTCAGTGAGCGAGTGAGGAGGGAGCTGGTGTCAGTGAGCGAGTGAGGAGGGAGTTGGTGTCAGTGAGCGAGTGAGGAGGGAGCTGGTGTCAGTGAGCGATTGAGGAGGGAGCTGGTGTCAGTGAGCGAGTGAGGAGGGAGCTGTTGTCTGTGAGTGAGGAGGGAGCTGGTGTCAGTGAGTGAGGAGGGAGCTGGTGTTAGTGAGTGAGTGAGGAGGGAGCTGGTATCAGTGAGTGAGTGAGGAGGGAGCTGGTGTCAATGAATGAGTGAGGAGGGAGCTAGTGTCAGTGAGTGAGTGAGGAGGGAGCTGGTGTCAGTGAGTGAGTGAGGAGGGAGCTGGTGTCAGTGAGTGAGTGAGGAGGGAGCTGGTGTCAGTGAGTGAGTGAGGAGGGAGCTGGTGTCAGTGAGTGAGGAGGGAGCTGGTATCAGTAAGTGAGTGAGGAGGGAGCTGGTGTCAGTAAGTGAGGAGGGAGCTGGTGTCAGTGAGCGAGTGAGGAGGGAGCTGGTGTCAGTGAGTGAGTGAGGAGAGCTGGTGTCAGTGAGCGAGTGAGGAGGGAGCTGGTGTCAGTGAGCGAGTGAGGAGGGAGCTGGTGTCAGTGAGTGAGTGAGGAGGGAGCTGGTGTCAGTGAGCGAGTGAGGAGGGAGCTGGTGTCAGTGAGTGAGGAGGGAGCTGGTGTCAGTGAGTGAGGAGGGAGCTGGTGTCAGTGAGTGAGTGAGGAGGGAGCTGGTGTCAGTGAGCGAGTGAGGAGGGAGCTGGTGTCAGTGAGCGAGTGAGGAGGGAGCTGGTGTCAGTGAGCGAGTGAGGAGGGAGCTGGTGTCAGTGAGCGAGTGGGGAGGGAGCTGGTGTCAGTGAGCGAGTGGGGAGGGAGCTGGTGTCAGTGAGCGAGTGAGGAGGGAGCTGGTGTCAGTGAGCGAGTGAGGAGGGAGCTGGTGTCAGTGAGCGAGTGAGGAGGGAGCTGTTGTCTGTGAGTGAGGAGGGAGCTGGTGTCAGTGAGTGAGGAGGGAGCTGGTGTTAGTGAGTGAGTGAGGAGGGAGCTGGTATCAGTGAGTGAGTGAGGAGGGAGCTGGTATCAATGAATGAGTGAGGAGGGAGCTGGTGTCAGTGAGCGAGTGAGGAGGGAGCTGGTGTCAGTGAGTGAGTGAGGAGGGAGCTGGTGTCAGTGAGTGAGTGAGGAGGGAGCTGGTGTCAGTGAGTGAGTGAGGAGGGAGCTGGTGTCAGTAAGTGAGGAGGGAGCTGGTGTCAGTGAGCGAGTGAGGAGGGAGCTGGTGTCAGTGAGCGAGTGAGGAGGGAGCTGGTGTCAGTGAGCGAGTGAGGAGGGAGCTGGTGTCAGTGAGCGAGTGAGGAGGGAGCTGGTGTCAGTGAGCGAGTGAGGAGGGAGCTGGTGTCAGTGAGCGAGTGAGGAGGGAGCTGGTGTCAGTGAGCGAGTGAGGAGGGAGCTGGTGTCAGTGAGTGAGGAGGGAGCTGGTGTCAGTGAGTGAGGAGGGAGCTGGTGTCAGTGAGTGAGTGAGGAGGGAGCTGGTGTCAGTGAGTTAGGAAGGAGCTGCTGTCAGTGAGTGAGTGAGGAGGGAGCTGGTGTCAGTGAGTTAGGAAGGAGCTGCTGTCAGTGAGTGAGTGAGGAGGGAGCTAGTGTCAGTGAGTGAGTGAGGAGGGAGCTGGTATCAGTGAGTGAGTGAGGAGGGAGCTGGTATCAATGAATGAGTGAGAAGGGAGCTAGTGTCAGTGAGTGAGTGAGGAGGGAGCTGGTGTCTGTCAGAGTGAGTGAGGAGGGAGCTAGTGTCAGTGAGTGAGTGAGGACGGAGCTGGTGTCAGTGAGTGAGTGAGGAGGGAGCTGGTGTCAGTGAGTGAGTGAGGAGGGAGCTGGTATCAATGATTGAGTGAGGAGGGAGCTAGTGTCAGTGAGTGAGTGAGGAGGGAGCTAGTGTCAGTGATTGAGTGAGGAGGGAGCAGGTGTCTGTCAGAGTGAGTGAGGAGGGAGGTGGTGTCAGTGAGTGAGTGAGGAGGGAGCTGGTGTCAGTGAGTGAGTGAGGAGGGAGCTGGTGTCAGTGAGTGAGTGAGGAGGGAGCTGGTGTCAGTGAGTGAGTGAGGAGGGAGCTGGTGTCAGTGAGTGAGTGAGGAGGGAGCTAGTGTCAGTGAGTGAGTGAGGACAGAGCTGGTGTCAGAGAGTGAGTGAGGAGGGAGCTGGTGTCAGTGAGCGAGTGAGGAGGAAGCTGGTGTCAGTGAGTGAGTGAGGAGGGAGCTGGTGTCAGTGAGTGAGTGAGGAGGGAGCTGGTGTCAGTGAGTGAGTGAGGAGGGAGCTGGTGTCAGTGAGTGAGGAGGGAGCTGGTATCAGTAAGTGAGTGAGGAGGGAGCTGGTGTCGGTAAGTGAGGAGGGAGCTGGTGTCAGTGAGTGAGTGAGGAGGGAGCTGGTGTCAGTGAGCGAGTGAGGAGGGAGCTGGTGTCAGTGAGCGAGTGAGGAGGGAGCTGGTGTCAGTGAGCGAGTGAGGAGGGAGCTGGTGTCAGTGAGCGAGTGAGGAGGGAGCTGGTGTCAGTGAGCGAGTGAGGAGGGAGCTGGTGTCAGTGAGTGAGTGAGGAGGGAGCTGGTGTCAGTGAGCGAGTGAGGAGGGAGCTGGTGTCAGTGAGCGAGTGAGGAGGGAGCTGGTGTCAGTGAGCGAGTGAGGAGGGAGCTGGTGTCTGTGAGTGAGGAGGGAGCTGGTGTCAGTGAGTGAGGAGGGAGCTGGTGTTAGTGAGTGAGTGAGGAGGGAGCTGGTTTCAGTGAGTGAGTGAGGAGGGAGCTGGTGTCACTGAATGAGTGAGGAGGGAGCTAGTGTCAGTGAGCGAGTGAGGAGGGAGCTGGTGTCAGTGAGCGAGTGGGGAGGGAGCTGGTGTCAGTGAGCGAGTGGGGAGGGAGCTGGTGTCAGTGAGCGAGTGAGGAGGGAGCTGGTGTCAGTGAGCGAGTGAGGAGGGAGCTGGTGTCAGTGAGTGAGGAGGGAGCTGGTGTCAGTGAGTGAGGAGGGAGCTGGTGTCAGTGAGTGAGTGAGGAGGGAGCTAGTGTCAGTGACTGAGTGAGGAGGGAGCTGGTGTCAGTGAGCGAGTGAGGAGGGAGCTGGTGTCAGTGAGCGAGTGAGGAGGGAGCTGGTGTCAGTGAGCGAGTGAGGAGGGAGCTGTGTCAGTGAGCGAGTGAGGAGGGAGCTGGTGTCAGTGAGCGAGTGAGGAGGGAGTTGGTGTCAGTGAGCGAGTGAGGAGGGAGCTGGTGTCAGTGAGCGATTGAGGAGGGAGCTGGTGTCAGTGAGCGAGTGAGGAGGGAGCTGTTGTCTGTGAGTGAGGAGGGAGCTGGTGTCAGTGAGTGAGGAGGGAGCTGGTGTTAGTGAGTGAGTGAGGAGGGAGTTGGTGTCAGTGAGTGAGTGAGGTGGGAGCTGGTATCAATGAATGAGTGAGGAGGGAGCTAGTGTCAGTGAGTGAGTGAGGAGGGAGCTGGTGTCAGTGAGTGAGTGAGGAGGGAGCTGGTGTCAGTGAGAGAGTGAGGAGGGAGCTGGTGTCAGTGAGTGAGTGAGGAGGGAGCTGGTGTCAGTGAGTGAGGAGGGAGCTGGTGTCAGTGAGTGAGTGAGGAGGGAGCTGGTGTCAGTAAGTGAGGAGGGAGCTGGTGTCAGTGAGCGAGTGTGGATGGAGCTGGTGTCAGTGAGCGAGTGAGGAGGGAGCTGGTGTCAGTGAGCGAGTGAGGAGGGAGCTGGTGTCAGTGAGCGAGTGAGGAGGGAGCTGGTGTCAGTGAGCGAGTGAGGAGGGAGCTGGTGTCAGTGAGCGAGTGAGGAGGGAGCTGGTGTCAGTGAGTGAGGAGGGAGCTGGTGTCAGTGAGTGAGGAGGGAGCTGGTGTCAGTGAGTGAGTGAGGAGGGAGCTGGTGTCAGTGAGCGAGTGAGGAGGGAGCTGGTGTCAGTGAGCGAGTGAGGAGGGAGCTGGTGTCAGTGAGCGAGTGAGGAGGGAGCTGGTGTCAGTGATCGAGTGGGGAGGGAGCTGGTGTCAGTGAGCGAGTGGGGAGGGAGCTGGTGTCAGTGAGCGAGTGAGGAGGGAGCTGGTGTCAGTGAGCGAGTGAGGAGGGAGCTGGTGTCAGTGAGCGAGTGAGGAGGGAGCTGTTGTCTGTGAGTGAGGAGGGAGCTGGTGTCAGTGAGTGAGGAGGGAGCTGGTGTTAGTGAGTGAGTGAGGAGGGAGCTGGTATCAGTGAGTGAGTGAGGAGGGAGCTGGTATCAATGAATGAGTGAGGAGGGAGCTAGTGTCAGTGAGTGAGTGAGGAGGGAGCTGGTGTCAGTGAGTGAGTGAGGAGGGAGCTGGTGTCAGAGAGTGAGTGAGGAGGGAGCTGGTGTCAGTGAGTGAGTGAGGAGGGAGCTGGTGTCAGTGAGTGAGTGAGGAGGGAGCTGGTGTCAATGAGTGAGTGAGGAGGGAGCTGGTGTCAGTGAGTGAGTGAGGAGGGAGCTGGTGTCAGTGAGTGAGGAGGGAGCTGGTATCAGTAAGTGAGTGAGGAGGGAGCTAGTGTCGGTAAGTGAGGAGGGAGCTGGTGTCAGTGAGTGAGTGAGGAGGGAGCTAGTGTCAGTGAGCGAGTGAGGAGGGAGCTGGTGTCAGTGAGCGAGTGAGGAGGGAGCTGGTGTCAGTGAGCGAGTGAGGAGGGAGCTGGTGTCAGTGAGCGAGTGAGGAGGGAGCTGGTGTCAGTGAGCGAGTGAGGAGGGAGCTGGTGTCAGTGAGTGAGGAGGGAGCTGGTGTCAGTGAGTGAGGAGGGAGCTGGTGTCAGTGAGTGAGTGAGGAGGGAGCTGGTGTCAGTGACTGAGTGAGGAGGGAGCTGGTGTCAGTGAGCGAGTGAGGAGGGAGCTGGTGTCAGTGAGCGAGTGAGGAGGGAGCTGGTGTCAGTGAGCGAGTGAGGAGGGAGCTGTGTCAGTGAGCGAGTGAGGAGGGAGCTGGTGTCAGTGAGCGAGTGAGGAGGGAGTTGGTGTCAGTGAGCGAGTGAGGAGGGAGCTGGTGTCAGTGAGCGATTGAGGAGGGAGCTGGTGTCAGTGAGCGAGTGAGGAGGGAGCTGTTGTCTGTGAGTGAGGAGGGAGCTGGTGTCAGTGAGTGAGGAGGGAGCTGGTGTTAGTGAGTGAGTGAGGAGGGAGCTGGTATCAGTGAGTGAGTGAGGTGGGAGCTGGTATCAATGAATGAGTGAGGAGGGAGCTAGTGTCAGTGAGCGAGTGAGGAGGGAGCTGGTGTCAGTGAGTGAGTGAGGAGGGAGCTGGTGTCAGTGAGTGAGTGAGGAGGGAGCTGGTGTCAGTGAGTGAGTGAGGAGGGAGCTGGTGTCAGTGAGTGAGGAGGGAGCTGGTATCAGTAAGTGAGTGAGGAGGGAGCTGGTGTCGGTAAGTGAGGAGGGAGCTGGTGTTAGTGAGTGAGTGAGGAGGGAGCTAGTGTCAGTGAGCGAGTGAGGAGGGAGCTGGTGTCAGTGAGCGAGTGAGGAGGGAGCTGGTGTCAGTGAGCGACTGAGGAGGGAACTGGTGACAGTGAGCGACTGAGGAGGGAGCTGGTGTCAGTGAGCGAGTGAGGAGGGAGCTGGTGTCAGTGAGCGAGTGAGGAGGGAGCTGGTGTCAGTGAGTGAGGAGGGAGCTGGTGTCAGTGAGTTAGGAGGGAGCTGGTGTCAGTGAGTGAGTGAGGAGGGAGCTGGTGTCAGTGAGTGAGGAGGGAGCTGGTGTCAGTGAGCGAGTGAGGAGGGAGCTGGTGTCAGTGAGCGAGTGAGGAGGGAGCTGGTGTCAGTGAGCGAGTGAGGAGGGAGCTGGTGTCAGTGAGCGAGTGAGGAGGGAGTTGGTGTCAGTGAGCGAGTGGGGAGGGAGCTGGTGTCACTGAGCGAGTGAGGAGGGAGCTGGTGTCAGTGAGCGAGTGAGGAGGGAGCTGGTGTCAGTGAGCGAGTGAGGAGGGAGCTGGTGTCAGTGAGTGAGGAGGGAGCTGGTGTCAGTGAGTGAGGAGGGAGCTGGTGTTAGTGAGTGAGTGAGGAGGGAGCTGGTATCAGTGAGTGAGTGAGGAGGGAGCTGGTATCAATGAATGAGTGAGGAGGGAGCTAGTGTCAGTGAGTGAGTGAGGAGGGAGCTGGTGTCAGTGAGTGAGTGAGGAGGGAGCTGGTGTCAGTGAGTGAGTGAGGAGGGAGCTGGTGTCAGTGAGTGAGTGAGGAGGGAGCTGGTGTCAGTGAGTGAGTGAGGAGGGAGCTGGTGTCAGTGAGTGAGTGAGGAGGGAGCTGGTGTCAGTGAGTGAGTGAGGAGGGAGCTGGTGTCAGTGAGTGAGGAGGGAGCTGGTGTCAGTGAGTGAGTGAGGAGGGAGCTGGTGTCAGTGAGCGAGTGAGGAGGGAGCTGGTGTCAGTGAGCGACTGAGGAGGGAGCTGGTGTCAGTGAGCGAGTGAGGAGGGAGCTGGTGTCAGTGAGCGAGTGAGGAGGGAGCTGGTGTCAGTGAGTGAGGAGGGAGCTGGTGTCAGTGAGTGAGGAGGGAGCTGGTGTCAGTGAGTGAGTGAGGAGGGAGCTGGTGTCAGTGACTGAGTGAGGAGGGAGCTGGTGTCAGTGAGCGAGTGAGGAGGGAGCTGGTGTCAGTGAGCGAGTGAGGAGGGAGCTGGTGTCAGTGAGCGAGTGAGGAGGGAGCTGGTGTCAGTGAGCGAGTGAGGAGGGAGCTGGTGTCAGTGAGCGAGTGAGGAGGGAGCTGGTGTCAGTGAGCGAGTGAGGAGGGAGCTGGTGTCAGTGAGCGAGTGAGGAGGGAGCTGGTGTCAGTGAGCGAGTGAGGAGGGAGCTGTTGTCTGTGAGTGAGGAGGGAGCTGGTGTCAGTGAGTGAGGAGGGAGCTGGTGTCAGTGAGTGAGTGAGGAGGGAGCTGGTGTCAGTGAGTGAGTGAGGAGGGAGCTGGTATCAATGAATGAGTGAGGAGGGAGCTGGTGTCAGTGAGCGAGTGAGGAGGGAGCTGGTGTCAGTGAGTGAGTGAGGAGGGAGCTGGTGTCAGTGAGTGAGTGAGGAGGGAGCTGGTGTCAGTGAGTGAGTGAGGAGGGAGCTGGTGTCAGTGAGTGAGGAGGGAGCTGGTGTCAGTGAGTGAGTGAGGAGGGAGCTGGTGTCGGTAAGTGAGGAGGGAGCTGGTGTTAGTGAGTGAGTGAGGAGGGAGCTAGTGTCAGTGAGCGAGTGAGGAGGGAGCTGGTGTCAGTGAGCGAGTGAGGAGGGAGCTGGTGTCAGTGAGCGACTGAGGAGGGAGCTGGTGTCAGTGAGCGAGTGAGGAGGGAGCTGGTGTCAGTGAGCGAGTGAGGAGGGAGCTGGTGTCAGTGAGTGAGTGAGGAGGGAGCTGGTGTCAGTGAGTGAGGAGGGAGCTGGTGTCAGTGAGTGAGGAGGGAGCTGGTGTCAGTGAGTGAGTGAGGAGGGAGCTGGTGTCAGTGAGCGAGTGAGGAGGGAGCTGGTGTCAGTGAGCGAGTGAGGAGGGAGCTGGTGTCAGTGAGCGAGTGAGGAGGGAGCTGGTGTCAGTGAGCGAGTGGGGAGGGAGCTGGTGTCAGTGAGCGAGTGGGGAGGGAGCTGGTGTCAGTGAGCGAGTGAGGAGGGAGCTGGTGTCAGTGAGTGAGTGGGGAGGGAGCTGGTGTCAGTGAGCGAGTGAGGAGGGAGCTGGTGTCAGTGAGTGAGGAGGGAGCTGGTGTCAGTGAGTGAGGAGGGAGCTGGTGTCAGTGAGTGAGTGAGGAGGGAGCTGGTGTCAGTGAGTGAGTGAGGAGGGAGCTGGTATCAATGAATGAGTGAGGAGGGAGCTAGTGTCAGTGAGTGAGTGAGGAGGGAGCTGGTGTCAGTGAGTGAGTGAGGAGGGAGCTGGTGTCAGTGAGTGAGTGAGGAGGGAGCTGGTGTCAGTGAGTGAGTGAGGAGGGAGCTGGTGTCAGTGAGTGAGTGAGGAGGGAGCTGGTGTCAGTGAGTGAGTGAGGAGGGAGCTGGTGTCAGTGAGTGAGTGAGGAGGGAGCTGGTGTCAGTGAGTGAGGAGGGAGCTGGTGTCAGTAAGTGAGTGAGGAGGGAGCTGGTGTCAGTAAGTGAGGAGGGAGCTGGTGTCAGTGAGTGAGTGAGGAGGGAGCTGGTGTCAGTGAGTAGGAGGGAGCTGGTGTCAGTGAGTGAGTGAGGACGGAGCTGGTGTCAGAGAGTGAGTGAGGAGGGAGCTGGTGTCAGTGAGTGAGTGAGGAGGGAGCTGGTGTCAGTGAGTGAGTGAGGAGGGAGCTGGTGTCAATGAGTGAGTGAGGAGGGAGCTGGTGTCAGTGAGTGAGTGAGGAGGGAGCTGGTGTCAGTGAGTGAGGAGGGAGCTGGTATCAGTAAGTGAGTGAGGAGGGAGCTGGTGTCGGTAAGTGAGGAGGGAGCTGGTGTCAGTGAGTGAGTGAGGAGGGAGCTAGTGTCAGTGAGCGAGTGAGGAGGGAGCTGGTGTCAGTGAGCGACTGAGGAGGGAGCTGGTGTCAGTGAGCGAGTGAGGAGGGAGCTGGTGTCAGTGAGCGAGTGAGGAGGGAGCTGGTGTCAGTGAGTGAGGAGGGAGCTGGTGTCAGTGAGTGAGGAGGGAGCTGGTGTCAGTGAGTGAGTGAGGAGGGAGCTAGTGTCAGTGACTGAGTGAGGAGGGAGCTGGTGTCAGTGAGCGAGTGAGGAGGGAGCTGGTGTCAGTGAGCGAGTGAGGAGGGAGCTGGTGTCAGTGAGCGAGTGAGGAGGGAGCTGTGTCAGTGAGCGAGTGAGGAGGGAGCTGGTGTCAGTGAGCGAGTGAGGAGGGAGTTGGTGTCAGTGAGCGAGTGAGGAGGGAGCTGGTGTCAGTGAGCGATTGAGGAGGGAGCTGGTGTCAGTGAGCGAGTGAGGAGGGAGCTGTTGTCTGTGAGTGAGGAGGGAGCTGGTGTCAGTGAGTGAGGAGGGAGCTGGTGTTAGTGAGTGAGTGAGGAGGGAGCTGGTATCAGTGAGTGAGTGAGGTGGGAGCTGGTATCAATGAATGAGTGAGGAGGGAGCTAGTGTCAGTGAGCGAGTGAGGAGGGAGCTGGTGTCAGTGAGTGAGTGAGGAGGGAGCTGGTGTCAATGAGTGAGTGAGGAGGGAGCTGGTGTCAGTGAGTGAGTGAGGAGGGAGCTGGTGTCAGTGAGTGAGGAGGGAGCTGGTATCAGTAAGTGAGTGAGGAGGGAGCTGGTGTCGGTAAGTGAGGAGGGAGCTGGTGTTAGTGAGTGAGTGAGGAGGGAGCTAGTGTCAGTGAGCGAGTGAGGAGGGAGCTGGTGTCAGTGAGCGAGTGAGGAGGGAGCGGGTGTCAGTGAGCGACTGAGGAGGGAGCTGGTGTCAGTGAGCGACTGAGGAGGGAGCTGGTGTCAGTGAGCGAGTGAGGAGGGAGCTGGTGTCAGTGAGCGAGTGAGGAGGGAGCTGGTGTCAGTGAGTGAGGAGGGAGCTGGTGTCAGTGAGTAGGAGGGAGCTGGTGTCAGTGAGTGAGTGAGGAGGGAGCTAGTGTCAGTGACTGAGTGAGGAGGGAGCTGGTGTCAGTGAGCGAGTGAGGAGGGAGCTGGTGTCAGTGAGCGAGTGAGGAGGGAGCTGGTGTCAGTGAGCGAGTGAGGAGGGAGCTGGTGTCAGTGAGCGAGTGAGGAGGGAGTTGGTGTCAGTGAGCGAGTGGGGAGGGAGCTGGTGTCAGTGAGCGAGTGAGGAGGGAGCTGGTGTCAGTGAGCGAGTGAGGAGGGAGCTGGTGTCAGTGAGCGAGTGAGGAGGGAGCTGTTGTCTGTGAGTGAGGAGGGAGCTGGTGTCAGTGAGTGAGGAGGGAGCTGGTGTTAGTGAGTGAGTGAGGAGGGAGCTGGTATCAGTGAGTGAGTGAGGAGGGAGCTGGTGTCAATGAATGAGTGAGGAGGGAGCTAGTGTCAGTGAGCGAGTGAGGAGGGAGCTGGTGTCAGTGAGTGAGTGAGGACGGAGCTGGTGTCAGAGAGTGAGTGAGGAGGGAGCTGGTGTCAGTGAGTGAGTGAGGAGGGAGCTGGTGTCAGTGAGTGAGTGAGGAGGGAGCTGGTGTCAATGAGTGAGTGAGGAGGGAGCTGGTGTCAGTGAGTGAGTGAGGAGGGAGCTGGTGTCAGTGAGTGAGGAGGGAGCTGGTATCAGTAAGTGAGTGAGGAGGGAGCTGGTGTCGGTAAGTGAGGAGGGAGCTGGTGTCAGTGAGTGAGTGAGGAGGGAGCTAGTGTCAGTGAGCGAGTGAGGAGGGAACTGGTGACAGTGAGCGACTGAGGAGGGAGCTGGTGTCAGTGAGCGAGTGAGGAGGGAGCTGGTGTCAGTGAGCGAGTGAGGAGGGAGCTGGTGTCAGTGAGTGAGGAGGGAGCTGGTGTCAGTGAGTGAGGAGGGAGCTGGTGTCAGTGAGTGAGTGAGGAGGGAGCTAGTGTCAGTGACTGAGTGAGGAGGGAGCTGGTGTCAGTGAGCGAGTGAGGAGGGAGCTGGTGTCAGTGAGCGAGTGAGGAGGGAGCTGGTGTCAGTGAGCGAGTGAGGAGGGAGCTGTGTCAGTGAGCGAGTGAGGAGGGAGCTGGTGTCAGTGAGCGAGTGAGGAGGGAGTTGGTGTCAGTGAGCGAGTGAGGAGGGAGCTGGTGTCAGTGAGCGATTGAGGAGGGAGCTGGTGTCAGTGAGCGAGTGAGGAGGGAGCTGTTGTCTGTGAGTGAGGAGGGAGCTGGTGTCAGTGAGTGAGGAGGGAGCTGGTGTTAGTGAGTGAGTGAGGAGGGAGCTGGTATCAGTGAGTGAGTGAGGTGGGAGCTGGTATCAATGAATGAGTGAGGAGGGAGCTAGTGTCAGTGAGCGAGTGAGGAGGGAGCTGGTGTCAGTGAGTGAGTGAGGAGGGAGCTGGTGTCAATGAGTGAGTGAGGAGGGAGCTGGTGTCAGTGAGTGAGTGAGGAGGGAGCTGGTGTCAGTGAGTGAGGAGGGAGCTGGTATCAGTAAGTGAGTGAGGAGGGAGCTGGTGTCGGTAAGTGAGGAGGGAGCTGGTGTTAGTGAGTGAGTGAGGAGGGAGCTAGTGTCAGTGAGCGAGTGAGGAGGGAGCTGGTGTCCGTGAGCGAGTGAGGAGGGAGCTGGTGTCAGTGAGCGACTGAGGAGGGAACTGGTGACAGTGAGCGACTGAGGAGGGAGCTGGTGTCAGTGAGCGAGTGAGGAGGGAGCTGGTGTCAGTGAGCGAGTGAGGAGGGAGCTGGTGTCAGTGAGTGAGGAGGGAGCTGGTGTCAGTGAGTGAGGAGGGAGCTGGTGTCAGTGAGCGAGTGAGGAGGGAGCTAGTGTCAGTGAGCGAGTGAGGAGGGAGCTGGTGTCAGTGAGCGAGTGAGGAGGGAGCTGGTGTCAGTGAGCGAGTGAGGAGGGAGCTGGTGTCAGTGAGCGAGTGAGGAGGGAGCTGGTGTCAGTGAGCGAGTGGGGAGGGAGCTGGTGTCAGTGAGCGAGTGGGGAGGGAGCTGGTGTCAGTGAGCGAGTGAGGAGGGAGCTGGTGTCAGTGAGCGAGTGAGGAGGGAGCTGGTGTCAGTGAGCGAGTGAGGAGGGAGCTGTTGTCTGTGAGTGAGGAGGGAGCTGGTGTCAGTGAGTGAGGAGGGAGCTGGTGTCAGTGAGTGAGTGAGGAGGGAGCTGGTATCAGTGAGTGAGTGAGGAGGGAGCTGGTATCAATGAATGAGTGAGGAGGGAGCTAGTGTCAGTGAGCGAGTGAGGAGGGAGCTGGTGTCAGTGAGTGAGTGAGGACGGAGCTGGTGTCAGAGAGTGAGTGAGGAGGGAGCTGGTGTCAGTGAGTGAGTGAGGAGGGAGCTGGTGTCAGTGAGTGAGTGAGGAGGGAGCTGGTGTCAGTGAGTGAGTGAGGAGGGAGCTGGTGTCAGTGAGTGAGTGAGGAGGGAGCTGGTGTCAGTGAGTGAGGAGGGAGCTGGTATCAGTAAGTGAGTGAGGAGGGAGCTGGTGTCGGTAAGTGAGGAGGGAGCTGGTGTCAGTGAGTGAGTGAGGAGGGAGCTAGTGTCAGTGAGCGAGTGAGGAGGGAACTGGTGACAGTGAGCGACTGAGGAGGGAGCTGGTGTCAGTGAGCGAGTGAGGAGGGAGCTGGTGTCAGTGAGCGAGTGAGGAGGGAGCTGGTGTCAGTGAGTGAGGAGGGAGCTGGTGTCAGTGAGTGAGGAGGGAGCTGGTGTCAGTGAGTGAGTGAGGAGGGAGCTAGTGTCAGTGACTGAGTGAGGAGGGAGCTGGTGTCAGTGAGCGAGTGAGGAGGGAGCTGGTGTCAGTGAGCGAGTGAGGAGGGAGCTGGTGTCAGTGAGCGAGTGAGGAGGGAGCTGTGTCAGTGAGCGAGTGAGGAGGGAGCTGGTGTCAGTGAGCGAGTGAGGAGGGAGCTGGTGTCAGTGAGCGAGTGAGGAGGGAGCTGGTGTCAGTGAGCGATTGAGGAGGGAGCTGGTGTCAGTGAGCGAGTGAGGAGGGAGCTGTTGTCTGTGAGTGAGGAGGGAGCTGGTGTCAGTGAGTGAGGAGGGAGCTGGTGTTAGTGAGTGAGTGAGGAGGGAGCTGGTATCAGTGAGTGAGTGAGGTGGGAGCTGGTATCAATGAATGAGTGAGGAGGGAGCTAGTGTCAGTGAGCGAGTGAGGAGGGAGCTGGTGTCAGTGAGTGAGTGAGGAGGGAGCTGGTGTCAATGAGTGAGTGAGGAGGGAGCTGGTGTCAGTGAGTGAGTGAGGAGGGAGCTGGTGTCAGTGAGTGAGGAGGGAGCTGGTATCAGTAAGTGAGTGAGGAGGGAGCTGGTGTCGGTAAGTGAGGAGGGAGCTGGTGTTAGTGAGTGAGTGAGGAGGGAGCTAGTGTCAGTGAGCGAGTGAGGAGGGAGCTGGTGTCAGTGAGCGAGTGAGGAGGGAGCTGGTGTCAGTGAGCGACTGAGGAGGGAACTGGTGACAGTGAGCGACTGAGGAGGGAGCTGGTGTCAGTGAGCGAGTGAGGAGGGAGCTGGTGTCAGTGAGCGAGTGAGGAGGGAGCTGGTGTCAGTGAGTGAGGAGGGAGCTGGTGTCAGTGAGTGAGGAGGGAGCTGGTGTCAGTGAGTGAGTGAGGAGGGAGCTAGTGTCAGTGACTGAGTGAGGAGGGAGCTGGTGTCAGTGAGCGAGTGAGGAGGGAGCTGGTGTCAGTGAGCGAGTGAGGAGGGAGCTGGTGTCAGTGAGCGAGTGAGGAGGGAGCTGGTGTCAGTGAGCGAGTGAGGAGGGAGTTGGTGTCAGTGAGCGTGTGAGGAGGGAGCTGGTGTCAGTGAGCGAGTGAGGAGGGAGCTGGTGTCAGTGAGCAAGTGAGGAGGGAGCTGTTGTCTGTGAGTGAGGAGGGAGCTGGTGTCAGTGAGTGAGGAGGGAGCTGGTGTCAGTGAGCGAGTGAGGAGGGAGCTGGTGTCAGTGAGCGAGTGAGGAGGGAGCTGGTGTCAGTGAGCGAGTGAGGAGGGAGCTGGTGTCAGTGAGCGAGTGAAGAGGGAGCTGGTGTCAGTGAGTGAGTGAGGAGGGAGCTGGTGTCAGTGAGTGAGGAGGGAGCTGGTGTCAGTACGTAAGGAGGGAGCTGATCTCAGTGAGTGAGTGAGGAGGGAGCTGGTGTCAGTGAGTGAGTGAGGAGGGAGCTGGTGTCAGTGAGTGAGAGGAGGGAGCTGGTGTCAGTGAGTGAGTGAGGAGGGAGCTGGTGTCAGTGAGTGAGTGAGGAGGGAGCTGGTGTCAGTGAGTGAGGAGGGAGCTGGTGTCAGTGAGTGAGTGAGGAGGGAGCTGGTGTCAGTGAGTGAGGAGGGAGCTGGTATCAGTAAGTGAGTGAGGAGGGAGCTGGTGTCGGTAAGTGAGGAGGGAGCTGGTGTTAGTGAGTGAGTGAGGAGGGAGCTAGTGTCAGTGAGCGAGTGAGGAGGGAGCTGGTGTCCGTGAGCGAGTGAGGAGGGAGCTGGTGTCAGTGAGCGACTGAGGAGGGAACTGGTGACAGTGAGCGACTAAGGAGGGAGCTGGTGTCAGTGAGCGAGTGAGGAGGGAGCTGGTGTCAGTGAGCGAGTGAGGAGGGAGCTGGTGTCAGTGAGTGAGGAGGGAGCTGGTGTCAGTGAGTGAGGAGGGAGCTGGTGTCAGTGAGCGAGTGAGGAGGGAGCTAGTGTCAGTGAGCGAGTGAGGAGGGAGCTGGTGTCAGTGAGCGAGTGAGGAGGGAGCTGGTGTCAGTGAGCGAGTGAGGAGGGAGCTGGTGTCAGTGAGCGAGTGGGGAGGGAGCTGGTGTCAGTGAGCGAGTGGGGAGGGAGCTGGTGTCAGTGAGCGAGTGAGGAGGGAGCTGGTGTCAGTGAGCGAGTGAGGAGGGAGCTGGTGTCAGTGAGCGAGTGAGGAGGGAGCTGTTGTCTGTGAGTGAGGAGGGAGCTGGTGTCAGTGAGTGAGGAGGGAGCTGGTGTTAGTGAGTGAGTGAGGAGGGAGCTGGTATCAGTGAGTGAGTGAGGAGGGAGCTGGTATCAATGAATGAGTGAGGAGGGAGCTAGTGTCAGTGAGCGAGTGAGGAGGGAGCTGGTGTCAGTGAGTGAGTGAGGACGGAGCTGGTGTCAGAGAGTGAGTGAGGAGGGAGCTGGTGTCAGTGAGTGAGTGAGGAGGGAGCTGGTGTCAGTGAGTGAGTGAGGAGGGAGCTGGTGTCAATGAGTGAGTGAGGAGGGAGCTGGTGTCAGTGAGTGAGTGAGGAGGGAGCTGGTGTCAGTGAGTGAGGAGGGAGCTGGTATCAGTAAGTGAGTGAGGAGGGAGCTGGTGTCGGTAAGTGAGGAGGGAGCTGGTGTCAGTGAGTGAGTGAGGAGGGAGCTAGTGTCAGTGAGCGAGTGAGGAGGGAACTGGTGACAGTGAGCGACTGAGGAGGGAGCTGGTGTCAGTGAGCGAGTGAGGAGGGAGCTGGTGTCAGTGAGCGAGTGAGGAGGGAGCTGGTGTCAGTGAGTGAGGAGGGAGCTGGTGTCAGTGAGTGAGGAGGGAGCTGGTGTCAGTGAGTGAGTGAGGAGGGAGCTAGTGTCAGTGACTGAGTGAGGAGGGAGCTGGTGTCAGTGAGCGAGTGAGGAGGGAGCTGGTGTCAGTGAGCGAGTGAGGAGGGAGCTGGTGTCAGTGAGCGAGTGAGGAGGGAGCTGTGTCAGTGAGCGAGTGAGGAGGGAGCTGGTGTCAGTGAGCGAGTGAGGAGGGAGTTGGTGTCAGTGAGCGAGTGAGGAGGGAGCTGGTGTCAGTGAGCGATTGAGGAGGGAGCTGGTGTCAGTGAGCGAGTGAGGAGGGAGCTGTTGTCTGTGAGTGAGGAGGGAGCTGGTGTCAGTGAGTGAGGAGGGAGCTGGTGTTAGTGAGTGAGTGAGGAGGGAGCTGGTATCAGTGAGTGAGTGAGGTGGGAGCTGGTATCAATGAATGAGTGAGGAGGGAGCTAGTGTCAGTGAGCGAGTGAGGAGGGAGCTGGTGTCAGTGAGTGAGTGAGGAGGGAGCTGGTGTCAATGAGTGAGTGAGGAGGGAGCTGGTGTCAGTGAGTGAGTGAGGAGGGAGCTGGTGTCAGTGAGTGAGGAGGGAGCTGGTATCAGTAAGTGAGTGAGGAGGGAGCTGGTGTCGGTAAGTGAGGAGGGAGCTGGTGTTAGTGAGTGAGTGAGGAGGGAGCTAGTGTCAGTGAGCGAGTGAGGAGGGAGCTGGTGTCCGTGAGCGAGTGAGGAGGGAGCTGGTGTCAGTGAGCGACTGAGGAGGGAACTGGTGACAGTGAGCGACTGAGGAGGGAGCTGGTGTCAGTGAGCGAGTGAGGAGGGAGCTGGTGTCAGTGAGCGAGTGAGGAGGGAGCTGGTGTCAGTGAGTGAGGAGGGAGCTGGTGTCAGTGAGTGAGGAGGGAGCTGGTGTCAGTGAGTGAGTGAGGAGGGAGCTAGTGTCAGTGACTGAGTGAGGAGGGAGCTGGTGTCAGTGAGCGAGTGAGGAGGGAGCTGGTGTCAGTGAGCGAGTGAGGAGGGAGCTGGTGTCAGTGAGCGAGTGAGGAGGGAGCTGGTGTCAGTGAGCGAGTGAGGAGGGAGTTGGTGTCAGTGAGCGAGTGGGGAGGGAGCTGGTGTCAGTGAGCGAGTGAGGAGGGAGCTGGTGTCAGTGAGCGAGTGAGGAGGGAGCTGGTGTCAGTGAGTGAGGAGGGAGCTGGTGTCAGTGAGTGAGGAGGGAGCTGGTGTTAGTGAGTGAGTGAGGAGGGAGCTGGTATCAGTGAGTGAGTGAGGAGGGAGCTGGTATCAATGAATGAGTGAGGAGGGAGCTAGTGTCAGTGAGCGAGTGAGGAGGGAGCTGGTGTCAGTGAGTGAGTGAGGACGGAGCTGGTGTCAGAGAGTGAGTGAGGAGGGAGCTGGTGTCAGTGAGTGAGTGAGGAGGGAGCTGGTGTCAGTGAGTGAGTGAGGAGGGAGCTGGTGTCAGTGAGTGAGTGAGGAGGGAGCTGGTGTCAGTGAGTGAGTGAGGAGGGAGCTGGTGTCAGTAAGTGAGGAGGGAGCTGGTATCAGTAAGTGAGTGAGGAGGGAGCTGGTGTCGGTAAGTGAGGAGGGAGCTGGTGTCAGTGAGTGAGTGAGGAGGGAGCTAGTGTCAGTGAGCGAGTGAGGAGGGAACTGGTGACAGTGAGCGACTGAGGAGGGAGCTGGTGTCAGTGAGCGAGTGAGGAGGGAGCTGGTGTCAGTGAGCGAGTGAGGAGGGAGCTGGTGTCAGTGAGTGAGGAGGGAGCTGGTGTCAGTGAGTGAGGAGGGAGCTGGTGTCAGTGAGTGAGTGAGGAGGGAGCTAGTGTCAGTGACTGAGTGAGGAGGGAGCTGGTGTCAGTGAGCGAGTGAGGAGGGAGCTGGTGTCAGTGAGCGAGTGAGGAGGGAGCTGGTGTCAGTGAGCGAGTGAGGAGGGAGCTGTGTCAGTGAGCGAGTGAGGAGGGAGCTGGTGTCAGTGAGCGAGTGAGGAGGGAGTTGGTGTCAGTGAGCGAGTGAGGAGGGAGCTGGTGTCAGTGAGCGATTGAGGAGGGAGCTGGTGTCAGTGAGCGAGTGAGGAGGGAGCTGTTGTCTGTGAGTGAGGAGGGAGCTGGTGTCAGTGAGTGAGGAGGGAGCTGGTGTTAGTGAGTGAGTGAGGAGGGAGCTGGTATCAGTGAGTGAGTGAGGTGGGAGCTGGTATCAATGAATGAGTGAGGAGGGAGCTAGTGTCAGTGAGCGAGTGAGGAGGGAGCTGGTGTCAGTGAGTGAGTGAGGAGGGAGCTGGTGTCAATGAGTGAGTGAGGAGGGAGCTGGTGTCAGTGAGTGAGTGAGGAGGGAGCTGGTGTCAGTGAGTGAGGAGGGAGCTGGTATCAGTAAGTGAGTGAGGAGGGAGCTGGTGTCGGTAAGTGAGGAGGGAGCTGGTGTTAGTGAGTGAGTGAGGAGGGAGCTAGTGTCAGTGAGCGAGTGAGGAGGGAGCTGGTGTCCGTGAGCGAGTGAGGAGGGAGCTGGTGTCAGTGAGCGACTGAGGAGGGAACTGGTGACAGTGAGCGACTGAGGAGGGAGCTGGTGTCAGTGAGCGAGTGAGGAGGGAGCTGGTGTCAGTGAGCGAGTGAGGAGGGAGCTGGTGTCAGTGAGTGAGGAGGGAGCTGGTGTCAGTGAGTAGGAGGGAGCTGGTGTCAGTGAGTGAGTGAGGAGGGAGCTAGTGTCAGTGACTGAGTGAGGAGGGAGCTGGTGTCAGTGAGCGAGTGAGGAGGGAGCTGGTGTCAGTGAGCGAGTGAGGAGGGAGCTGGTGTCAGTGAGCGAGTGAGGAGGGAGCTGGTGTCAGTGAGCGAGTGAGGAGGGAGTTGGTGTCAGTGAGCGTGTGAGGAGGGAGCTGGTGTCAGTGAGCGATTGAGGAGGGAGCTGGTGTCAGTGAGCAAGTGAGGTGGGAGCTGTTGTCTGTGAGTGAGGAGGGAGCTGGTGTCAGTGAGTGAGGAGGGAGCTGGTGTTAGTGAGTGAGTGAGGAGGGAGCTGGTATCAGTGAGTGAGTGAGGAGGGAGCTGGTATCAATGAATGAGTGAGGAGGGAGCTAGTGTCATTGAGCGAGTGAGGAGGGAGCTGGTGTCAGTGAGCGAGTGAGGAGGGAGCTGGTGTCAGTGAGCGAGTGAGGAGGGAGCTGGTGTCACTGAGCGAGTGAGGAGGGAGCTGGTGTCACTGAGCGAGTGAGGAGGGAGCTGGTGTCAGTGAGCGAGTGAGGAGGGAGCTGGTGTCAGTGAGCGAGTGAAGAGGGAGCTGGTGTCAGTGAGTGAGTGAGGAGGGAGCTGGTGTCAGTGAGTGAGGAGGGAGCTGGTGTCAGTACGTAAGGAGGGAGCTGATCTCAGTGAGTGAGTGAGGAGGGAGCTGGTGTCAGTGAGTGAGTGAGGAGGGAGCTGGTGTCAGTGAGTGAGTGAGGAGGGAGCTGGTGTCAGTGAGTGAGGAGGGAGCTGGTGTCAGTGAGTGAGTGAGGAGGGAGCTGGTGTCAGTGAGTGAGTGAGGAGGGAGCTGGTGTCAGTGAGTGAGGAGGGAGCTGGTGTCAGTGAGTGAGGAGGGAGCCAGAGTCAGTGAGTGAGTGAGGAGGGAGCTGGTGTCAGTGAGTGAGTGAGGAGGGAGCTGGTGTCAGTGAGTGAGTGAGGAGGGAGCTGGTGTCAGTGAGCGATTGAGGAGGGAGCTGGTGTCAGTGAGTGAGTGAGGAGGGAGCAGGTGTCTGTCAGAGTGAGTGAGGAGGGAGGTGGTGTCAGTGAGTGAGTGAGGAGGGAGCTGGTGTCAGTGAGTGAGTGAGGAGGCAGCTGGTGTCAGTGAGTGAGTGAGGAGGGCGCTGGTGTCAGTGAGTGAGTGAGGAGGGAGCTGGTGTCACTGAGTGAGTGAGGGGGGAGCTAGTGTCAGTGAGTGAGTGAGGACGGAGCTGGTGTCAGAGAGTGAGTGAGGAGGGAGCTGGTGTCAGTGAGCGAGTGAGGAGGGAGCTGGTGTCAGTGAGTGAGTGAGGAGGGAGCTGGTGTCAATGAGTGAGTGAGGAGGGAGCTGGTGTCAGTGAGTGAGTGAGGAGGGAGCTGGTGTCAGTGAGTGAGGAGGGAGCTGGTATCAGTAAGTGAGTGAGGAGGGAGCTGGTGTCGGTAAGTGAGGAGGGAGCTGGTGTCAGTGAGTGAGTGAGGAGGGAGCTAGTGTCAGTGAGCGAGTGAGGAGGGAGCTGGTGTCAGTGAGCGAGTGAGGAGGGAGCTGGTGTCAGTGAGCGAGTGAGGAGGGAACTGGTGACAGTGAGCGACTGAGGAGGGAGCTGGTGTCAGTGAGCGAGTGAGGAGGGAGCTGGTGTCAGTGAGCGAGTGAGGAGGGAGCTGGTGTCACTGAGTGAGGAGGGAGCTGGTGTCAGTGAGTGAGGAGGGAGCTGGTGTCAGTGAGTGAGTGAGGAGGGAGCTAGTGTCAGTGAGCGAGTGAGGAGGGAGCTGGTGTCAGTGAGCGAGTGAGGAGGGAGCTGGTGTCAGTGAGCGAGTGAGGAGGGAGCTGGTGTCAGTGAGCGAGTGAGGAGGGAGCTGGTGTCAGTGGGCGAGTGAGGAGGGAGCTGGTGTCAGTGAGCGAGTGAGGAGGGAGCTGTTGTCTGTGAGTGAGGAGGGAGCTGGTGTCAGTGAGTGAGGAGGGAGCTAGTGTCAGTGAGTGAGTGAGGAGGGAGCTGGTATCAGTGAGTGAGTGAGGAGGGAGCTGGTATCAATGAATGAGTGAGGAGGGAGCTAGTGTCAGTGAGCGAGTGAGGAGGGAGCTGGTGTCAGTGAGTGAGTGAGGACGGAGCTGGTGTCAGAGAGTGAGTGAGGAGGGAGATGGTGTCAGTGAGCGAGTGAGGAGGGAGCTGGTGTCAGTCAGTGAGTGAGGAGGGAGCTGGTGTCAGTGAGTGAGTGAGGAGGGAGCTGGTGTCAGTGAGTGAGTGAGGAGGGAGCTGGTGTCAGTGAGTGAGGAGGGAGCTGGTATCAGTAAGTGAGTGAGGAGGGAGCTGGTGTCGGTAAGTGAGGAGGGAGCTGGTGTCAGTGAGTGAGTGAGGAGGGAGCTAGTGTCAGTGAGCGAGTGAGGAGGGAGCTGGTGTCAGTGAGCGAGTGAGGAGGGAGCTGGTGTCAGTGAGCGAGTGAGGAGGGAGCTGGTGTCAGTGAGCGACTGAGGAGGGAGCTGGTGTCAGTGAGCGAGTGAGGAGGGAGCTGGTGTCAGTGAGCGAGTGAGGAGGGAGCTGGTGTCAGTGAGTGAGGAGGGAGCTGGTGTCAGTGAGTGAGTGAGGAGGGAGCTAGTGTCAGTGACTGAGTGAGGAGGGAGCTGGTGTCAGTGAGCGAGTGAGGAGGGAGCTGGTGTCAGTGAGCGAGTGAGGAGGGAGCTGGTGTCAGTGAGCGAGTGAGGAGGGAGCTGGTGTCAGTGAGCGAGTGAGGAGGGAGCTGGTGTCAGTGAGCGAGTGAGGAGGGAGCTGGTGTCAGTGAGCGAGTGAGGAGGGAGCTGGTGTCAGTGAGCGAGTGAGGAGGGAGCTGGTGTCAGTGAGCGAGTGAGGAGGGAACTGGTGTCAGTGAGCGAGTGAGGAGGGAGCTGGTGTCAGTGAGCGAGTGAGGAGGGAGCTGGTGTCAGTGAGCGAGTGAGGAGGGAGCTGGTGTCAGTGAGTGAGGAGGGAGCTGGTGTCAGTGAGTGAGGAGGGAGCTGGTGTTAGTGAGTGAGGAGGGAGCTGGTGTTAGTGAGTGAGTGAGGAGGGAGCTGTTATCAGTGAGTGAGGAGGGAGCTGGTGTCAGTGAGTGAGGAGGGAGCTGGTGTCAGTAAGTGAGGAGGGAGCTGGTGTCAGTGAGTTAGGAGGGAGCTGCTGTCAGTGAGTTAGGAGGGAGCTGGTGTCAGTGAGTGAGGAGGGAGCTGGTGTCAGTGAGTGAGTGAGGAGGGAGCTGGTGTCAGTGAGTGAGTGAGGAGGGAGCTGGTGTCAGTGAGTGAGGAGGGAGCTGGTGTCAGTGAGTGAGGAGGGAGCTGGTGTCAGTAAGTGAGTGAGGAGGGAGCTGGTGTCAGTAAGTGAGGAGGGAGCTGGTGTCAGTGAGTTAGGAAGGAGCTGCTGTCAGTGAGTTAGGAGGGAGCTGGTGTCAGTGAGTGAGTGAGGAGGGAGCTAGTGTCAGTGAGTGAGTGAGGAGGGAGCTAGTGTCAGTGAGTGAGTGAGGAGGGAGCTGGTATCAGTGAGTGAGTGAGGAGGGAGCTGGTATCAATGAATGAGTGAGAAGGGAGCTAGTGTCAGTGAGTGAGTGAGGAGGGAGCTGGTGTCTGTCAGAGTGAGTGAGGAGGGAGCTAGTGTCAGTGAGTGAGTGAGGACGGAGCTGGTGTCAGTGAGTGAGTGAGGAGGGAGCTGGTGTCAGTGAGTGAGTGAGGAGGGAGCTGGTATCAATGAATGAGTGAGGAGGGAGCTACTGTCAGTGAGTGAGTGAGGAGGGAGCTAGTGTCAGTGAGTGAGTGAGGAGGGAGCTGGTGTCTGTCAGAGTGAGTGAGGAGGGAGGTAGTGTCAGTGAGTGAGTGAGGAGGGAGCTGGTGTCAGTGAGTGAGTGAGGAGGGAGCTGGTATCAGTGAGTGAGTGAGGAGGGCGCTGGTGTCAGTGAGTGAGTGAGGAGGGAGCTGGTGTCAGTGAGTGAGTGAGGGGGGAGCTAGTGTCAGTGAGTGAGTGAGGACGGAGCTGGTGTCAGAGAGTGAGTGAGGAGGGAGCTGGTGTCAGTGAGCGAGTGAGGAGGGAGCTGGTGTCAGTGAGTGAGTGAGGAGGGAGCTGGTGTCAGTGAGTGAGTGAGGAGGGAGCTGGTGTCAGTGAGTGAGGAGGGAGCTGGTATCAGTAAGTGAGTGAGGAGGGAGCTGGTGTCGGTAAGTGAGGAGGGAGCTGGTGTCAGTGAGTGAGTGAGGAGGGAGCTAGTGTCAGTGAGCGAGTGAGGAGGGAGCTGGTGTCAGTGAGCGAGTGAGGAGGGAGCTGGTGTCAGTGAGCGAGTGAGGAGGGAGCTGGTGTCAGTGAGCGAGTGAGGAGGGAGCTGGTGTCAGTGAGTGAGGAGGGAGCTGGTGTCAGTGAGTGAGTGAGGAGGGAGCTGGTGTCAGTGAGTTAGGAAGGAGCTGCTGTCAGTGAGTTAGGAGGGAGCTGGTGTCAGTGAGTGAGTGAGGAGGGAGCTAGTGTCAGTGAGTGAGTGAGGAGGGAGCTGGTATCAGTGAGTGAGTGAGGAGGGAGCTGGTATCAATGAATGAGTGAGAAGGGAGCTAGTGTCAGTGAGTGAGTGAGGAGGGAGCTGGTGTCTGTCAGAGTGAGTGAGGAGAGAGCTAGTGTCAGTGAGTGAGTGAGGACGGAGCTGGTGTCAGTGAGTGAGTGAGGAGGGAGCTGGTGTCAGTGAGTGAGTGAGGAGGGAGCTGGTATCAATGAATGAGTGAGGAGGGAGCTAGTGTCAGTGAGTGAGTGAGGAGGGAGCTAGTGTCAGTGAGTGAGTGAGGAGGGAGCAGGTGTCTGTCAGAGTGAGTGAGGAGGGAGGTGGGGTCAGTGAGTGAGTGAGGAGGGAGCTGGTGTCAGTGAGTGAGTGAGGAGGGAGCTGGTGTCAGTGAGTGAGTGAGGAGGGCGCTGGTGTCAGTGAGTGAGTGAGGAGGGAGCTGGTGTCAGTGAGTGAGTGAGGGGGGAGCTAGTGTCAGTGAGTGAGTGAGGACAGAGCTGGTGTCAGAGAGTGAGTGAGGAGGGAGCTGGTGTCAGTGAGCGAGTGAGGAGGAAGCTGGTGTCAGTGAGTGAGTGAGGAGGGAGCTGGTGTCAATGAGTGAGTGAGGAGGGAGCTGGTGTCAGTGAGTGAGTGAGGAGGGAGCTGGTGTCAGTGAGTGAGGAGGGAGCTGGTATCAGTAAGTGAGTGAGGAGGGAGCTGGTGTCGGTAAGTGAGGAGGGAGCTGGTGTCAGTGAGTGAGTGAGGAGGGAGCTAGTGTCAGTGAGCGAGTGAGGAGGGAGCTGGTGTCAGTGAGCGAGTGAGGAGGGAGCTGGTGTCAGTGAGCGAGTGAGGAGGGAACTGGTGACAGTGAGCGACTGAGGAGGGAGCTGGTGTCAGTGAGCGAGTGAGGAGGGAGCTGGTGTCAGTGAGCGAGTGAGGAGGGAGCTGGTGTCAGTGAGTGAGGAGGGAGCTGGTGTCAGTGAGTGAGGAGGGAGCTGGTGTCAGTGAGTGAGTGAGGAGGGAGCTAGTGTCAGTGAGCGAGTGAGGAGGGAGCTGGTGTCAGTGAGCGAGTGAGGAGGGAGCTGGTGTCAGTGAGCGAGTGAGGAGGGAGCTGGTGTCAGTGAGCGAGTGAGGAGGGAGCTGGTGTCAGTGAGCGAGTGAGGAGGGAGCTGGTGTCAGTGAGCGAGTGAGGAGGGAGCTGTTGTCTGTGAGTGAGGAGGGAGCTGGTGTCAGTGAGTGAGGAGGGAGCTGGTGTCAGTGAGTGAGTGAGGAGGGAGCTAGTGTCAGTGAGTGAGTGAGGAGGGAGCTAGTGTCAGTGAGTGAGTGAGGAGAGAGCTGGTGTCAGTGAGCGAGTGAGGAGGGAGCTGGTGTCAGTGAGTGAGTGAGGAGGGAGCTGGTGTCAGTGAGTGAGTGAGGAGGGAGCTGGTGTCAGTGAGCGAGTGAGGAGGGAGCTGGTGTCAGTGAGTGAGTGAGGAGGGAGCTGGTGTCAGTGAGTGAGTGAGGAGGGAGCTGGTGTCAGTGAGTGAGTGAGGAGGGAGCTGGTGTCAGTGAGTGAGTGAGGAGGGAGCTGGTGTCAGTGAGTGAGTGAGGAGGGAGCTAGTGTCAGTGAGTGAGTGAGGAGGGAGCTGGTGTCAGTGAGTGAGTGAGGAGGGAGCTGGTGTCAGTGAGTGAGGAGGGAGCTGGTGTCAGTGAGTGAGTGAGGAGGGAGCTGGTGTCAGTGAGTGAGTGAGGAGGGAGCTGGTGTCAGTGAGTGAGTGAGGAGGGAGCTGGTGTCAGTGAGTGAGGAGGGAGCTGGTGTCAGTGAGCGAGTGAGGAGGGAGCTGGTGTCAGTGAGCGAGTGAGGAGGGAGCTGGTGTCAGTGAGTGAGTGAGGAGGGAGCTGGTGTCAGTGAGTGAGTGAGGAGGGAGCTGGTGTCAGTGAGTGAGTGAGGAGGGAGCTGGTGTCAGTGAGCGAGTGAGGAGGGAGCTGGTGTCAGTGAGCGAGTGAGGAGGGAGCTGGTGTCAGTGAGTGAGTGAGGAGGGAGCTGGTGTCAGTGAGTGAGTGAGGAGGGAGCTGGTGTCAGTGAGTGAGTGAGGAGGGAGCTGGTGTCAGTGAGTGAGGAGGGAGCTGGTGTCAGTGAGTGAGTGAGGAGGGAGCTGGTGTCAGTGAGTGAGTGAGGAGGGAGCTGGTGTCAGTGAGCGAGTGAGGAGGGAGCTGGTGTCAGTGAGCGAGTGAGGAGGGAGCTGGTGTCAGTGAGTGAGTGAGGAGGGAGCTGGTGTCAGTGAGTGAGTGAGGAGGGAGCTGGTGTCAGTGAGTGAGTGAGGAGGGAGTGGTGTCAGTGAGTGAGTGAGGAGGGAGCTGGTGTCAGTGAGTGAGGAGGGAGCTGGTGTCAGTGAGCGAGTGAGGAGGGAGCAGGAGGGAGCTGGTGTCAGTGAGTGAGGAGGGAGCTGGTGTCAGTGAGTGAGTGAGGAGGGAGCTGGTGTCAGTGAGTGAGTGAGGAGGGAGCTGGTGTCAGTGAGTGAGTGAGGAGGGAGCTGGTGTCAGTGAGTGAGTGAGGAGGGAGCTGGTGTCAGTGAGTGAGGAGGGAGCTGGTGTCAGTGAGTGAGTGAGGAGGGAGCTGGTGTCAGTGAGTGAGTGAGGAGGGAGCTGGTGTCAGTGAGTGAGTGAGGAGGGAGCTGGTGTCAGTGAGCGAGTGAGGAGGGAGCTGGTGTCAGTGAGCGAGTGAGGAGGGAGCTGGTGTCAGTGAGTGAGGAGGGAGCTGGTGTCAGTGAGTGAGTGAGGAGGGAGCTGGTGTCAGTGAGTGAGTGAGGAGGGAGCTGGTGTCAGTGAGTGAGGAGGGAGCTGGTGTCAGTGAGTGAGGAGGGAGCTGGTGTCAGTGAGTGAGTGAGGAGGGAGCTGGTGTCAGTGAGTGAGGAGGGAGCTGGTGTCAGTGAGTGAGTGAGGAGGGAGCTGGTGTCAGTGAGTGAGTGAGGAGGGAGCTGGTGACAGTGAGTGAGGAGGGATCTGGTGTCAGTGAGTGAGTGAGGAGGCAGCTGGTGTCAGTGAGTGAGTGAGGAGGGAACTGGTGTCAGTGAGTGAGGAGGGAGCTGGTGTCAGTGAGTGAGTGAGGAGAGAGCTGGTGTCAGTGAGTGAGTGAGGAGGGAGCTGGTGTCAGTGAGTGAGTGAGGAGGGAGCGAGAGTCTGTCAGGAGAGAGTAAGAAGGGAGCTGGTGTTTAAAACTCCAACGGGTGTGGTCTGAGGCCTACCTACCGTGGCAGGAGGAGGGAGTTGAGGCAGCTGAAGATGAGCATGGGTAACATTGCACACAACGTCATTACGTTGCCGAACTTTCCCTGCAGCTGGTTCTCCCTTGGCATGGCTGAAACATTCATTGCAGAGGTTCCATTGGAGGGCAGTACCGCGCTGGAATCATCCGCGTCTTGCAATCTGTACTTAAAATACTGAGGGAGACAAGCACAGACATTACAGATAGAAGAGTGAAATGGAGCAGGAGGGAGAGAGATTGGATGGGAGGAAGAGGAGGGATGAAGGATAGTGTGGATGGAAGGGATAGAGGAATGAAAGGGGAGAGACAGAGGGGGAGATGGGGATTATTTTTGGTGCTGTATGCTGTCGAGTACAGGACTGGTAGGACAGATGACTGCATCAATACTGGGATGGTATAGAACGGGAGGCTTTAGGGTTTTGGATAATTGGGATCCCTTCTGAGGACGATAGATCCCATAGAAGCAGAAAGGATTGCACTCGAACCCAAGCAAGTCCAACATTCTGGATGGAAGGCTCATAGGTGCTCTTGGTGAGGGTTCAGACTAATTTGACAAGAGAATGAGATGGTGTAGATATATTGGGGTGAAGGAGGTGTAGTCAAACATGGCAGGAAGCTTGGATCAGTTGTGTAGACAAGCAGATGTGGGCACAATGAGGCAGATGGGAAGATCGGTAAAATCAACTGCATCCAATTTAAGGCAAGGAGACCGATAGGTAAGCGGGGGTGAAGTTATGAGTACAGATTGATATGGAATTGCACTGTGTCAGGGACAGACTGGGAAGGAATTGCAGAGTGTCAGGGACAGATTGGTAAGGAACTGGAGAGTGTCAGGGACAGACTGGGAAGGAATTGCAGAGTGTCAGGGACAGACTGGGAAGGAATTGCAGAGTGTCAGGGACAGACTGGGAAGGAATTGCAATGTCAGGGACAGATTGGTAAGGAATTGCAGAGTGTCAGGGACAGATTGGGAAGGAATTGGAGAGTGTCAGGGACAGACTGGGAAGGAATTGCAGAGTGTCAGGGACAGACTGGGAAGGAATTGCAGAGTGTCACGGACAGACTGGGAAGGAATTGCAGAGTGTCAGGGACAGACTGGGAAGGAATTGCAGAGTGTCAGGGACAGATTGGGAAGGAATTGCAGAGTGTCAGGGACAGACTGGGAAGGAATTGCAGAGTGTCAGGGACAGACTGGGAAGGAATTGCAGAGTGTCAGGGACAGATTGGTAAGGAATTGCAGAGTGTCAGGGACAGACTGGGAAGGAATTGCAGAGTGTCAGGGACAGACTGGGAAGGAATTGCAGAGTGTCACGGACAGACTGGGAAGGAATTGCAGAGTGTCAGGGACAGATTGATATGGAACTGCAGAGTGTCAGGGACAGACTGGGAAGGAATTGCAGAGTGTCAGGGACAGATTGGTAAGGAATTGCAGAGTATCAGGGACAGACTGGGAAGGAATTGCAGAGTGTCAGGGACAGATTGATATGGAATTGCAGAGTGTCAGGGACAGACTGGGAAGGAATTGCAGAGTGTCAGGGACAGACTGGGAAGGAATTGCAGAGTGTCAGGGACAGACTGGGAAGGAATTGCAGAGTGTCAGGGACAGATTGGGAAGGAATTGCAGAGTGTCAGGGACAGACTGGGAAGGAATTGCAGAGTGTCAGGGACAGACTGGGAAGGAATTGCAGAGTGTCAGGGACAGATTGGTAAGGAATTGCAGAGTGTCAGGGACAGATTGGGAAGGAATTGCAGAGTGTCAGGGACAGACTGGGAAGGAATTGCAGAGTGTCAGGGACAGACTGGGAAGGAATTGCAGAGTGTCAGGGACAGATTGGTAAGGAATTGCAGAGTGTCAGGGACAGACTGGGAAGGAATTGCAGAGTGTCAGGGACAGACTGGGAAGGAATTGCAGAGTGTCAGGGACAGACTGGGAAGGAATTGCAGAGTGTCAGGGACAGACTGGGAAGGAATTGCAGAGTGTCAGGGACAGACTGGGAAGGAATTGCAGAGTGTCAGGGACAGACTGGGAAGGAATTGCAGAGTGTCAGGGACAGACTGGGAAGGAATTGCAGAGTGTCAGGGACAGACTGGTAAGGAATTGCAGAGTGTCAGGGACAGACTGGGAAGGAATTGCAGAGTGTCAGGGACAGATTGATAAGGAATTGCAGAGTGTCAGGGACAGACTGGGAAGGAATTGCAGAGTGTCAGGGACAGACTGGGAAGGAATTGCAGAGTGTCACGGACAGACTGGGAAGGAATTGCAGAGTGTCAGGGACAGATTGATATGGAACTGCAGAGTGTCAGGGACAGACTGGGAAGGAATTGCAGAGTGTCTGGGACAGACTGGGAAGGAATTGCAGAGTGTCAGGGACAGACTGGGAAGGAATTGCAGAGTGTCAGGGACAGACTGGTAAGGAATTGCAGAGTGTCAGGGACAGACTGGGAAGGAATTGCAGAGTGTCAGGGACAGATTGATATGGAATTGCAGAGTGTCAGGGACAGACTGGGAAGGAATTGCAGAGTGTCAGGGACAGATTGGGAAGGAATTGCAGAGTGTCAGGGACAGACTGGGAAGGAATTGCAGAGTGTCAGGGACAGACTGGGAAGGAATTGCAGAGTGTCAGGGACAGATTGGGAAGGAATTGCAGAGTGTCAGGGACAGACTGGGAAGGAATTGCAGAGTGTCAGGGACAGACTGGGAAGGAATTGCAGAGTGTCAGGGACAGAGTGGGAAGGAATTGCAGAGTGTCAGGGACAGACTGGGAAGGAATTGCAGAGTGTCAGGGACAGACTGGGAAGGAATTGCAGAGTGTCAGGGACAGATTGGGAAGGAATTGCAGAGTGTCAGGGACAGACTGGGAAGGAATTGCAGAGTGTCAGGGACAGATTGGGAAGGAATTGCAGAGTGTCACGGACAGACTGGGAAGGAATTGCAGAGTGTCAGGGACAGATTGATATGGAACTGCAGAGTGTCAGGGACAGACTGGGAAGGAATTGCAGAGTGTCAGGGACAGGCTGGGAAGGAATTGCAGAGTGTCAGGGACAGACTGGGAAGGAATTGCAGAGTGTCAGGGACAGATTGGGAAGGAATTGCAGAGTGTCAGGGACAGACTGGGAAGGAATTGCAGAGTGTCAGGGACAGATTGGTAAGGAATTGCAGAGTGTCAGGGACAGACTGGGAAGGAATTGCAGAGTGTCAGGGACAGATTGGGAAGGAATTGCAGAGTGTCACGGACAGACTGGGAAGGAATTGCAGAGTGTCAGGGACAGATTGATATGGAACTGCAGAGTGTCAGGGACAGGCTGGGAAGGAATTGCAGAGTGTCAGGGACAGACTGGGAAGGAATTGCAGAGTGTCACGGACAGACTGGGAAGGAATTGCAGAGTGTCAGGGACAGACTGGAAAGGAATTGCAGAGTGTCAGGGACAGACTGGTAAGGAATTGCAGAGTGTCAGGGACAGACTGGGAAGGAATTGCAGAGTGTCAGGGACAGATTGGGAAGGATTGCAGAGTGTCAGGAACAGACTGGGAAGGAATTGCAGAGTGTCACGGACAGACTGGGAAGGAATTGCAGAGTGTCAGGGACAGATTGATATGGAACTGCAGAGTGTCAGGGACAGACTGGGAAGGAATTGCAGAGTGTCAGGGACAGACTGGGAAGGAATTGCAGAGTGTCACGGACAGACTGGGAAGGAATTGCAGAGTGTCAGGGACAGACTGGGAAGGAATTGCAGAGTGTCAGGGACAGATTGATATGGAATTGCAGAGTGTCAGGGACAGACTGGGAAGAAATTGCAGAGTGTCAGGGACAGACTGGGAAGGAATCGGAGAGTGTCAGGGACAGATTGATATGGTATTGGAGTGTGTCAGGGACAGATTGATATGGAATTGGACAGTGTCAGGGCCAGACTGGTAAGGAATTGGAGAGTGTCAGGGACAGATTGATATGGAAGCTGAGGGACACAGATAAGGTGAATAGTGACTCTTTTCCCTGGGGTTATGAACTAGAAAGGATAGATTTAAGAAAGAGCTGAGGAGCAACTTTCCCCTGTTCCCCCCACTCCCCCCCCCACAAAGGGTGGTGAGTATATGGACTGAACTGCCAGAGGAAGAGGTTGAGGTGGGTACAATTATGATATTTAAAAGACATTTGGACACATATCTGTAGAGGAAAGATTTACAGATACATGGGCCTAAAGCAAACAAATGGGACTTAGGTAGGCAATTTGGTTGGCGTGGACAAAAAGCTATTTTCTGCGCGGTATATCTCCATGATACTATGAGATTAAGAAAGAAATTATGAGGACAAAGAGGGCCATGTAACGTCACTGGCAGATATCCTGGGGCATTTCATAACAGGAGGGTAACCAGTGAAAGAATGGGCCAAATCAGGGACTGTGTGTGGGACGACAGGAAGCAGGCAGACTCTAAAAGGAATACTTCTCTCCTACATTCACCAAGGAGAAAGACGTTACCGGTAGAGATTTCTGGGATGGAGGTGGTAATATTTTAGAGCATATTTTTAGGCATCTCTCCTGTAAGCCCAAACTCAGGCCACAGTGGGAATCAAAGGAGGAGACTGTGGGAGTCCTGACACTGAACTTAAAACGTTTATTGGCTGTTGGTGGGTGCTAGGAGACAGAGAACAGTCAATGTGGTACCTCTAATCAGGAGCAGCAGAGATCTGAAAGTAATTACAGGCCAGCCAGTTTTATGTCTGTGGTACAGACATTACTAGAAAAGATTAGCTTTTCTGAGAGGATAGATTAATATATAATGGTACAGCACAGGAACAGCCACAATATTGTGCCAAACCAATTAAATTTGTAATCAAATGGACAACAAATCGCTTCTGCCTACAAAATGTCCATATCCCTCCATCTTCCTTACATCCATGTGCCTATCAAAATGGCTCTTAAAAGTGCAAAAATGCTTAATATCTGCCTCCACCACCACCCCAGGCTGCGCATTCTAGACACACCTTCTCCTGTGTAAAAAACTTGCCTTTGAAATTATCCCTCACCTTCAATGCATGCCCTCTGGCATTAGGCATTTCAACCCTGGGAAACAGATGTTCCCGGTCTTTATCTCTTTATACCTGTCACAGTCTTGTAAATCTCTAGCAGATCTCCCCTCAGACTCTGCTGCTTCAGAGAAAACGACCCGAGTTTATCCAGTCTCTCATGATAGCACATGCCCTCTAATCCAGGCAGTATGCTGATAAACCTCTTCTGCACCCTCTCCAAAGCCTCCACATCCTTCCTGTAGTGGGGTGACCAGAACTGTATGCAGTACTCCAGATGCGGCCTAACTAGAGTTTTATAAAGCTGCAACAAAACTTCTTGAATGTTGAACTCAATGCCTCGACTAATAAAGGCGAACATGCCCTATGAATTCTCTTCTTCACCACCCTATCAACCTGTGCAGCCAATTTCAGGGAGCTATGAACTTGGACCCCAAGATTCCTTTGCTCTTCAACATGGTTTAGGGTCTTTCAGTTAACAGTGTATGGTCTCTAATTTGACATGCCAAGGCACAAAACTTCACATTTGGTGGGGTTAAACTCCATCTGCCATTTCTCCACCAACATCTGCAATTGATTGATATCTGCCATATTCTTTGTCAGTTTGCTACTCTATCCCCAACATCACAAATTTTTGAATCATCTGCAAACTTACTAATCCACCCATCTACGTTTTCATCCAAGTCACTTATATACATCACAAACAGATGTCCCAGTACAGAACTCCACTAATCACAGATGTGATTCAGCTAGAATAAATGTCATCGTATGGGCACAGCAGTTCTGAATCCAAACAGCCAATCCATGGATCCCATGCATCCTAATCTTCCGAATGTGTTTCCCATGAGGGACCTTGCCAAATGCCTTACTAAAACCCATGAAGGCTCTACCTTCATCAATCACCCTCATCACCTCGTCAAAAAACTCAATCAAGTTCATAAGACACGATTTGTCCCACACAATGCCATGCTGACTCTCCCTAATTAGGTTATTATTTTCCAAATACTCATAAACCTTATCCCTAAGAATTCCCTCCAATAACTTCTCTACCACTGGAAACACGACTGCAGTTTCCAGAGTTATCCCTGGTTCCTTTCTTGGCCAGTCCTCCAGAACCTCCACTGTGCCTAGACAGGACACGAAGATATTGATCAGAGCCCCAGCAATCTCTTCAATTTCCTCGATGAATGTCAGGCCCTGGGACTTAATCACCTTAATGCTCTTTCAGAGACCTAACTCTATCTCCTCCTTGACCTCGAAACGCTTGAGCATATCAATGTGCTCGGTCCTGATCTCCCTATCCTTTGTGTCTTTGTTCTTGGTAGATACTGATATAAAGTACTCATCAAGGACCTCACCCAAATCCACTGCATCCAAGCAAATGTTCCCCCCTTTATCTTTGAGTGGTCCCACCCTCTCCCTAGTTATCCTCTTGCTCCTGATGTATGGAATGCCTTTGGATTCTCTTTAATCTGACTTTCCAAGGACTCTTCATGGCCCTTCCTGGCTTTCCTAGTTCTCTTTGAGTTTTTTCTCTGTCTTCTTTATAATCCTCAAGGGCTCTGGTTGATCCTAGCTTCCTAAACTTTACATACCTTTCCTTTTCCTTCTTGACCTCTCACGACATCCAAGGTTCTCTTACCTTGCCATCCTTGTCCTTCCTTCTGACTGGAACATACTTCTCCTGTACTTTGTGTATTTGGTCTTTAAACACCTTCAGTATGGTGGATGTGGATTTGCCCAAACACAGATGTTCCCAATTAATTCTCCCTGCTTCCTGCCCTAATACTCCCAATATTCTCATAATTAGCCCTGCTAAAACCCTCCCGCAAGGTCCATACTTACCCTTGTTTATAAATATCTTAAAACTTAAGGAGTTGTGGTCACTGTTCCCTAACTGTTCACCCACTGAAAGGTCGGTCACCTAGGCAGCCTCATTACCCAAGACCAGGTCCAGTACAGCTCCTCTTCTTGTTGGACTATCTACATATTGATTTAAGAAACACTCCAGGATGCACCTAACAATTTCTGCCCCACTTAAACCTCTCGCACTAAGAAGATCCCAGTTTATCTTAGGGAGGCTGAAACTCCCATGACAACAACTCTACTGTTTTTGCACCTTTCCTTAATCTGCCTGCATGTCTGTTCCTCAGTGTCCTGGTGGCTATTGGGGGGGGGTTGTTGATACAATCCCATCAGGGTGATTGCACTCTTCCTGTTCATTAGTTTAGTAGTTCCATTTTAATATTTTTGACTCAGACAGCAAACCCTCCCATATGTCCCCTCTAAGTGTTGCTGCGATATTGTCACTGATCAGAAGAGCAACTCTTCTCTCCCCCTCCCCCCCCACCTTTTTTACCTCACTCTTTATCTTTTCTAAAACATCAAAATCCTGGGACATTAAGCATCCATTCCAATCCCTCTCTCAACCAGGTGTCTGGTTTAACACAATAGTTCCATGCTCTAAGTTCATCACCTTTACCCATAGTACTCCTAGCATTAAAACACACTTGCTTCAAACTATCTGTGTCATCGTATCCATTACTTTGCTCCTCCCTGTTTTTGCTGGCCCTGACATCTACCTTCCCCTCCATCCCTCCATTTTCTGACCTGGTGCTTTGGTTCCCACCCCTCCTGCTAAACTAGTTTAGCCCTGACCCCGAGTAGTGGACTATATCGCTCTATTTCCTGTCTGTTCATGTGTCTGTCCAAATGCTGCTTAAACATTCCCAATGTACCTGCTTTCCCCCTTTTCCTATCCTGGCAGCAAGTTCTGCGTCTCTACCACTCTGTGTAACAGTCTGTTCCAAGCCTACACTGGGGTCCGTGCCCCGCTTTTCCTACGCTACATCGACGACTGCGTTGGTGCTGCTTCCTGCACCCAGGTCGAGCTCGTTAACTTCATCGACTTTGCCGCCAGCTTCCACCCTGCCCTCATATTTACCTGGTCCATTTCTGACACCTCCCTCCCCTTTCTCGATCTCTCTGTGTCTATCCCTGGAGACAGCTTATCCACTGATGTCTATCATAACCCACTGATTCTCGCAGCTACCTGGACTATTCCGCTTCCCATACTGTTACTTGTAGAAATGCCATCCCCTTCTCTCAACTCCTCAGTCTCCACTGCATCTGCTCCCAGGATGAGGCTTTTCATTCCAAAACGAAGGAGATGTCCTCCTTTTTCAAAGAAAGGGGCTTCCCTTCCTCCACCATCAACGCTGCCCTCAACCGCATCTCTTTCATTTCACGCATGTCTGCTCACATCCCATCCTCCCACCACCCTACCAGGGATAGGGTTCCTCTTGTCCTTACGTACCATTGCAGCAGCTTCTGCGTCCAGCATATAGTTCTCTGAAACCTCCACCATCTCCAACATGATCCCACCACCAAGCACATCTTTCCTGCCCCCGCCCCCACTTTCTGCTTTCCACTGGGATTGCTCCCTGTGTGACCCCCTTGTCCATTCGACCCTCCCCACTGATCACACTCCTGGCACTTCACTTTGCAAGTGCCACACCTGCCCCTACACCTCCTCTCTCACTAACATTCAGGGTCCCAAACAGTCCTTCCAGGTGAGGCGACACTTCACCTGCGAGTCTGTTGGGGTGATATACTGCGTCTGGTGCTCCTGGTGTGGTCTTCCTGCATATCGGTAAGACCCGACATAGTTTGGGAGATTGCTTCACCAAGCATCTACGCTCCATCCACCAGAAGAAGCGTGATCTCCCAGTGGCCACCCATTTTAATTCTACTTCCCACTACCATTGTGATATGTCAGTCCATGGCCTCTTCTACTGTCGTGATGAGGCCACACTCAGGTTGGAGGAACAACACCTTATATTCCGTCTGGGTAGCCTCCAACCTGATGGCATGAACATCGATTTCTCAAGCTTCTGGTAATGTCCCCCTCTCTGCCCTCTCCTTCATCAATTCCCATTCCCTTTTCCCTCTCTTACCTTATCTCATTACCTGCCCACTGCCTCCCTCTGGTGCTCGTCCCCTCCTTTTCTTCTTCCCATGGCCTTCTATCCCCACCTATCAGATTCCCCCTTCTCCAACCCTGTATCTCTTTCACCAGTCAACTTCCCAGCTATTTACTTCATCCGTTCCCCTCCCGGTTTCACCTATCACCTTGTGTTTCTCTCTCCCCTCCTCCGCTTTTTAAATCTACTCCTCATCTTTTTTTCTTTAGTTCTGCCAAAGAGTCTTGGCCTGAAATGTCAACTGTACTTTCTTCTATAGATACTGCCTGGCCTGCGGAGTTCCTCCAGATTTTATGTGTGCTACTCTGTGTAAGTACTTGCCTTGAAAATCTTCTTTACATTCCACCCCTCTCACCGTAAAGCTATGCTCTGAAGTATTTGACATTTCTATCCTGGGAAAAAGACTACCTATCCAAGCTATTCCTCTTGTGATTTTATATACAGTACTTTTATCTGGTCACCCTTCAGTTTCTGACAGTCCAGAGTTTTACAGTTCATAGTCTCAAATGACAGTATCCTGGTGAAATTTTTCTGCACTCTCTTCAAGGCCTCCACATCCCTCCTGTAGCAAAAGTGATTTAATCAAAGGGCATAAATGTAATATAGAGGTTTAAAAGGGATAAGATGGAGATTTTATAGCCCACCCCTCCCTCCATGAATGGCAGAACTCTGAAACATGCACTGCGGGAGGGGGTAGTGAAGGCAGACTCATGGAATTGAAGAAATATCTGGATGTGTATTTGAATCACCAAGGCAAAAATGTTTCGTACAAACTTCTGGTAATGAGATTACTGTAGATAAATACATCATGGTTCTGGCAATGAAATTACTGTAGATAAATACCTCACTGTTCTGGTGAATGAGATTACTGTAGATACTTGAAGACACCTCACTGTTCTGGTGAATGGGATTACTGTAGATAGACACCTCACTGTTCTGGTGAATGGGATTACTGTAGATAGACACCTCACTGTTCTGGTGAATGGGATTACTGTAGATAGATACCTCACTACTGGTGAATGGGATTACTATAGATAGACACCTCACTGTTCTGGTGAATAGGATTACTATAGATAGACACCTCACTGTTCTGGTGAATGGGATTACTGTAGGTAGATACCTCACTGTTCTGGTGAATGAGATTACTGAAGATAGATACCTCACTGTTCTGGTGAATGGGATTACTGTAGATAGATACCTCACGGTTCTGGTGAATGGGATTACTGTAGATAGATACCTCACTGTTCTGGTGAATGGGATTACTGTAGATAGATACCTCACGGTTCTGGTGAATGGGATTACTGTAGGTAGATACCTCACTGTTCTGGTGAATGGGATTACTGTAGATAGATACCTCACTGTTCTGGTGAATGGGATTACTGTAGATAGATACCTCACTGTTCTGGTGAATGGGATTACTGAAGATAGACACCTCACTGTTCTGGTGAATGGGATTACTGTAGATAGACACCTCACTGTTCTGGTGAATGGGATTACTGTAGATAGATACCTCACTGTTCTGGTGAATGAGATTACTGTAGATAGATACCTCACTGTTCTGGTGAATGGGATTACTGTAGATAGATACCTCACTTCTGGTGAATGGGATTACTATAGATAGACACCTCACTGTTCTGGTGAATGGGATTACTATAGATAGACACCTCACTGTTCTGGTGAATGGGATTACTGTAGGTAGATACCTCACTGTTCTGGTGAATGGGATTACTGTAGATAGACACCTCACTGTTCTGGTGAATGGGATTACTGTAGATAGACACCTCACTGTTCTGGTGAATGGGATTACTGTAGATAGATACCTCACTGTTCTGGTGAATGAGATTACTGTAGATAGATACCTCACTGTTCTGGTGAATGGGATTACTGTAGATAGATACCTCAATTCTGGTGAATGGGATTACTATAGATAGACACCTCACTGTTCTGGTGAATGGGATTACTATAGATAGACACCTCACTGTTCTGGTGAATGGGATTACTGTAGGTAGATACCTCACTGTTCTGGTGAATGAGATTACTGAAGATAGATACCTCACTGTTCTGGTGAATGGGATTACTGTAGATAGATACCTCACTTCTGGTGAATGGGATTACTGTAGATAGACACCTCACTGTTCTGGTGAATGGGATTACTGTAGATAGATACCTCACTGTTCTGGTGAATGGGATTACTGTAGATAGATACCTCACTGTTCTGGTGAATGGGATTACTATAGATAGACACCTCACTGTTCTGGTGAATGGGATTACTGTAGATAGATACCTCACTTCTGGTGAATGGGATTACTGTAGATAGATACCTCACTGTTCTGGTGAATGGGATTACTGTAGATAGATACCTCACTGTTCTGGTGAATGAGATTACTGTAGATAGATACCTCACTGTTCTGGTGAATGGGATTACTGTAGATAGATATCTCACTTCTGGTGAATGGGATTACTATAGATAGACACCTCACTGTTCTGGTGAATGGGATTACTATAGATAGACACCTCACTGTTCTGGTGAATGGGATTACTGTAGATAGATACCTCACTGTTCTGGTGAATGAGATTACTGAAGATAGATACCTCACGGTTCTGGTGAATGGGATTACTGTAGATAGATACCTCACTGTTCTGGTGAATGGGATTACTGTAGATAGATACCTCACTGTTCTGGTGAATGGGATTACTGTAGATACTTGAAGATACCTCACGGTTCTGGTGAATGGGATTACTGTAGATACTTGAAGATACCTCACGGTTCTGGTGAATGGGATTACTGTAGATACTTGAAGATACCTCACGGTTCTGGTGAATGGGATTACTGTAGATAGATACCTCACTGTTCTGGTGAATGGGATTACTGTAGATACTTGAAGATACCTCACGGTTCTGGTGAATGGGATTACTGTAGATACTTGAAGATACCTCACGGTTCTGGTGAATGGGATTACTGTAGATAGATACCTCACTGTTCTGGTGAATGGGATTACTGTAGATAGATACCTCACTGTTCTGGTGAATGGGATTACTGTAGATAGATACCTCACTGTTCTGGTGAATGGGATTACTGTAGATAGATACCTCACTGTTCTGGTGAATGGGATTACTGTAGATACTTGAAGATACCTCACGGTTCTGGTGAATGGGATTACTGTAGATAGATGCCTCACTGTTCTGGTGAATGAGATTACTGCAGATAGATACATCACGGTAGTGTTGCGGTTAGTGTGACGCTATTACAACTTGGAGTACCAGAGTTCAGAGTTCAATTCCCACGTCATCTGAAATGAGTTTTTACGTTCTCCCTGTGGAGCACAGAATGTGTGGTTTTCTCTGGTACCTGTTTCCTCCAACAGTCCAAAGGCATACCAGTTAGTAGGTTAATTGGCCATTGTAAATTGTGCAGTGAATTAGACTAGGGTTAACTCATAGGCTGCTGGGCAGTGTGGTTTAAAGGACCAGAAGGGCCCATCCTGCACTGTACCTGTAAATAAATAAATAAATAAATAAATAAATGCTTTATGGTTGCCGTGGACACACTGGGCTAAAGAGGTTTCTGTACTACATGGCTGTGCGACTCTGGGAGTGGAAGAGAGGGAGGGAGGGAATGGTTCAGTGGCTGAGAAGGACGATTGGGACAGGGTTGGCAGGGATCAAGGATACACACCTGAATGGCTGTCATGAAAAAGTTCCAAGGAAGAAGGGTTCCGAGTCCCAGGATGAGGAAGATCAGCCACACAGCCTTGAACCTGTTTCAGGGACAGAACCAGCAGTTGAGTAACACACTCCAAATCCCACACACGGACCTGACAACTCACATTCCATCCCACCCTGAAGCCTGGACTTCTCTGAGGCAGTATGACCCTGTGACTCATACAGTTCCTGGTGCTGTCCCACCTTGGCATTGAGAAGCTCATTGTTACATGGACCATTCTGTCTCCAGCCCCCATTCAGTACCATCATTCACACTTACTTGTGTTTCAGTTTTGTAAGGATGGTTTTGGGGACAGACAGTAGAGCTAGTGTTTAGGGACGGGGATGTGGGGGAATTAGAGGACAGCGATTAATAATCTGAACCTTCACTCCACGTTCAAAGCCCAGCAATGTCGATGTGGGCGGATGTCAGAACAGCAGACCGTCAAGCTGAGGGCTGATCGTGAGACTGGAATTCGAGTCCAGTATTCAGGGTCCCATCGTCAGCAGCTCTGGAGTTTGAGGCCTGGACTTTGGATCCCCGTTCATTATCATCTGTGAGCCCAGGGTCGATCAAAGCCTGAAGGTCGATCAGAAGTCCAGACATTGGGGCACAATGACCAGAGCCTAGAGTCTGCCAATCTGTGTGAGTCAGCTGGCGAAGTTGAAGGCCCAGTGTCTGCGAATCCACAAGTTCGCTGGAGGCTGGAGGCCGAAGATGGCCTGTCCTGGTGTGAGAGGACTGTGTCTGTGTGTGTGGGAGGGAGGAAGGAACAGGCTGGTGTTGCTTTGTCACTTGGGATGTTTCGCTTTGTTGTGCTCCGTGTTGCTCTCCTAAGCGTGGTGGGCATACTACATTGGCACCACGTGTGGCAACACTTGCCACCGTGCCCCAGCACATCCTTGGTTGTGTTGGTTGTTAACGCAAACAACTCATTTCACTGTATGTTTCGATGTACACGTGATTCTGAATCTGAAACACTAACCCTACTTGTGACAAACACCGACCATCCTGACCCATCTCATGCTGGCCACTTCACCAATTCCTCAGCAACCCGCCCCACACCGACTGCCCCGTCCCCCCCATTCCGCAATGACCACCCTGTCCTGTCTCACATCACGATTACCCCCCCATTCCGCAATGACCACCCTGTCCTGTCTCACATCACGATTACCCCCCCATTCCGCAATGACCACCCTGTCCTGTCTCACATCACGATTACCCCCCCATTCCGCAATGACCACCCTGTCCTGTCTCACATCACGATTACCCCCCCATTCCGCAATGACCACCCTGTCCTGTCTCACATCACGATTACCCTCCCATTCCACAATGACCACCCTGTCCTGTCTCACATCACGATTACCCTCCCATTCCACAATGACCACCCAGTCCTGTCTCACATCACGATTACCCCCCCATTCCACAATGACCACCCTGTCCTGTCTCACATCACAATCACCTTCCCATTCCGTAATGTCCACCCTGTCCTGTCTCACATCACGATTACCCCCCCATTCCGTAATAACCACCCTGTCCTGTCTCACATCACGATTTCCCTCCCATTCCACAATGACCACCCAGTCCTGTCTCACATCACGATTACCCTCCCGTTCCACAATGACCACCCTGTCCTGTCTCACATCACGATTACCCTCCCATTCCGTAATGTCCACCCTGTCCTGTCTCACATCACAATCACCCTCCCATTCCACAATGACCACCCTGTCCTGTCTCACATCACAATCACCCTCCCATTCCGTAATAACCACCCTGTCCTGTCTCACATCACGATTACCCTCCCATTCCACAATGACCACCCAGTCCTGTCTCACATCACGATTACCCTCCCATTCCACAATGACCACCCTGTCCTGTCTCACATCACAATCACCCTCCCATTCCACAATGACCACCCTGTCCTGTCTCACATCACGATTACCCTCCCATTCCGTAATGTCCACCCTGTCCTGTCTCACATCACAATCACCCTCCCATTCCACAATGACCACCCTGTCCTGTCTCACATCACGATTACCCTCCCATTCCACAATGACCACCCTGTCCTGTCTCACATCACGATTACCCTCCCATTCCACAATGACCACCCAGTCCTGTCTCACATCACGATTACCCCCCCATTCCACAATGACCACCCTGTCCTGTCTCACATCACAATCACCTTCCCATTCCGTAATGTCCACCCTGTCCTGTCTCACATCACGATTACCCCCCCATTCCGTAATAACCACCCTGTCCTGTCTCACATCACGATTACCCTCCCATTCCACAATGACCACCCAGTCCTGTCTCACATCACGATTACCCTCCCGTTCCACAATGACCACCCTGTCCTGTCTCACATCACGATTACCCTCCCATTCCGTAATGTCCACCCTGTCCTGTCTCACATCACAATCACCCTCCCATTCCACAATGACCACCCTGTCCTGTCTCACATCACAATCACCCTCCCATTCCGTAATGACCACCCTGTCCTGTCTCACATCACAATCACCCTCCCATTCCACAATGACCACCCAGTCCTGTCTCACATCACGATTACCCTCCCGTTCCACAATGACCACCCTGTCCTGTCTCACATCACGATTACCCTCCCATTCCGTAATGTCCACCCTGTCCTGTCTCACATCACAATCACCCTCCCATTCCACAATGACCACCCTGTCCTGTCTCACATCACAATCACCCTCCCATTCCGTAATGACCACCCTGTCCTGTCTCACATCACAATCACCCTCCCATTCCACAATGACCACCCTGTCCTGTCTCACATCACAATCACCGTCCCATTCCGTAATGACCACCCTGTCCTGTCTCACATCACGATTAACCTCCCATTCCACAATGACCACCCTGTCCTGTCTCACATCACAATGACCCTCCCATTCCGTAATGTCCACCCTGTCCTGTCTCACATCACAATGACCCTCCCATTCCACAATGACCACCCTGTCCTGTCTCACATCACAATCACCCTCCCATTCCACAATGACCACCCTGTCCTGTCTCACATCACAATCAGCCTCCCATTCCACAATGACCACCCTGTCCTGTCTCACATCACAATCACCCTCCCATTCCGTAATGACCACCCTGTCCTGTCTCACATCACAATCACCCTCCCATTCCGTAATGACCACCCTGTCCTGTCTCACATCACAATCACCCTCCCATTCCACAATGACCACCCTGTCCTGTCTCACATCACAATCACCCTCCCATTCCACAATGACCACCCTGTCCTGTCTCACATCACAATCACCCTCCCATTCCACAATGACCACCCTGTCCTGTCTCACATCACGATTACCCTCCCATTCCACAATGACCACCCTGTCCTGTCTCACATCACAATCACACTCCCATTCCACAATGACCACCCAGTCCTGTCTCACAACACGATTACCCTCCCATTCCGTAATGTCCACCCTGTCCTGTCTCACATCACGATTACCTTCCCATTCCACAATGACCACCCTGTCCTGTCTCACATCACGATTACCCTCCCGTTCCACAATGACCACCCTGTCCTGTCTCACATCACGATTACCTTCCCATTCCACAATGACCACCCTGTCCTGTCTCACATCACGATTACCCTCCCGTTCCACAATGACCACCCTGTCCTGTCTCACATCACGATTACCCTCCCATTCCGTAATGTCCACCCTGTCCTGTCTCACATCACGATTACCTTCCCATTCCGTAATGTCCACCCTGTCCTGTCTCACAACACGATTACCCTCCCATTCCACAATGACCACCCTGTCCTGTCTCACATCACGATTACCTTCCCATTCCGTAATGTCCACCCTGTCCTGTCTCACATCACGATTACCTTCCCATTCCGTAATGTCCACCCTGTCCTGTCTCACATCACGATTACCTTCCCATTCCGTAATGTCCACCCTGTCCTGTCTCACAACACGATTACCCTCCCATTCCACAATGACCACCCTGTCCTGTCTCACAACACGATTACCCTCCCATTCCACAATGACCACCCTGTCCTGTCTCACATCACAATCACCCTCCCATTCCGTAATGTCCACCCTGTCCTGTCTCACATCACGATTACCCTCCCATTCCGTAATGACCACCCTGTCCTGTCTCACAACACGATTACCCTCCCATTCCGCAATGACCACCCTGTCCTGTCTCACATCACGATTACCCTCCCATTCCGTAATGACCACCCTGTCCTGTCTCACATCACAATCACCCTCCCATTCCACAATGACCACCCTGTCCTGTCTCACATCACGATTACCTTCCCATTCCGTAATGTCCACCCTGTCCTGTCTCACAACACGATTACCCTCCCATTCCGCAATGACCACCCTGTCCTGTCTCACATCACGATTACCCTCCCATTCCGTAATGACCACCCTGTCCTGTCTCACATCACAATCACCCTCCCATTCCACAATGACCACCCTGTCCTGTCTCACATCACGATTACCCTCCCATTCCACAATGACCACCCTGTCCTGTCTCACATCACAATCACCCTCCCATTCCACAATGACCACCCTGTCCTGTCTCACATCACAATCACACTCCCATTCCACAATGACCACCCTGTCCTGTCTCACATCACGATTACCCTCCCATTCCACAATGACCACCCTGTCCTGTCTCACATCACAATGACCCTGCCATTCCGTAATGACCACCCTGTCCTGTCTCACATCACAATCACCCTCCCATTCCACAATGACCACCCTGTCCTGTCTCACATCACGATTACCCTCCCATTCCACAATGACCACCCTGTCCTGTCTCACATCACAATGACCCTCCCATTCCGTAATGACCACCCTGTCCTGTCTCACATCACAATCACACTCCCATTCCACAATGACCACCCTGTCCTGTCTCACATCACGATTACCCTCCCATTCCACAATGACCACCCTGTCCTGTCTCACATCACAATGACCCTCCCATTCCGTAATGACCACCCTGTCCTGTCTCACATCACAATCACACTCCCATTCCACAATGACCACCCTGTCCTGTCTCACATCACAATCAGCCTCCCATTCCACAATGACCACCCTGTCCTGTCTCACATCACGATTACCCTCCCATTCCACAATGACCACCCTGTCCTGTCTCACATCACGATTACCCTCCCATTCCACAATGACCACCCTGTCCTGTCTCACATCACGATTACCCTCCCGTTCCACAATGACCACCCTGTCCTGTCTCACATCACGATTACCCTCCCATTCCACAATGACCACCCTGTCCTGTCTCACATCACAATCAGCCTCCCATTCCACAATGACCACCCTGTCCTGTCTCACATCACAATTACCCTCCCATTCCACAATGACCACCCTGTCCTGTCTCACAACACGATTACCCTCCCATTCCACAATGACCACCCTGTCCTGTCTCACATCACGATTACCTTCCCATTCCGTAATGTCCACCCTGTCCTGTCTCACATCACGATTACCTTCCCATTCCGTAATGTCCACCCTGTCCTGTCTCACAACACGATTACCCTCCCATTCCACAATGACCACCCTGTCCTGTCTCACAACACGATTACCCTCCCATTCCACAATGACCACCCTGTCCTGTCTCACATCACAATCACCCTCCCATTCCGTAATGTCCACCCTGTCCTGTCTCACATCACGATTACCCTCCCATTCCGTAATGACCACCCTGTCCTGTCTCACATCACGATTACCCTCCCATTCCACAATGACCACCCTGTCCTGTCTCACATCACGATTACCTTCCCATTCCGTAATGTCCACCCTGTCCTGTCTCACAACACGATTACCCTCCCATTCCGCAATGACCACCCTGTCCTGTCTCACATCACGATTACCCTCCCATTCCGTAATGACCACCCTGTCCTGTCTCACATCACGATTACCCTCCCATTCCACAATGACCACCCTGTCCTGTCTCACATCACGATTACCCTCCCATTCCACAATGACCACCCTGTCCTGTCTCACATCACGATTACCTTCCCATTCCGTAATGTCCACCCTGTCCTGTCTCACATCACGATTACCCTCCCATTCCACAATGACCACCCTGTCCTGTCTCACATCACGATTACCCTCCCTTTCCACAATGACCACCCTGTCCTGTCTCACATCACGATTACCCTCCCATTCCACAATGTCCACCCTGTCCTGTCTCACATCACGATTACCCTCCCATTCCACAATGACCACCCTGTCCTGTCTCACAACACGATTACCCTCCCATTCCACAATGACCACCCTGTCCTGTCTCACATCACAATCACCCTCCCATTCCACAATGTCCACCCTGTCCTGTCTCACATCACGATTACCCTCCCATTCCGTAATGACCACCCTGTCCTGTCTCACATCACGATTACCCTCCCATTCCACAATGACCACCCTGTCCTGTCTCACATCACGATTACCTTCCCATTCCGTAATGTCCACCCTGTCCTGTCTCACAACACGATTACCCTCCCATTCCGCAATGACCACCCTGTCCTGTCTCACATCACGATTACCCTCCCATTCCGTAATGACCACCCTGTCCTGTCTCACATCACGATTACCCTCCCATTCCACAATGACCACCCTGTCCTGTCTCACATCACGATTACCCTCCCATTCCACAATGACCACCCTGTCCTGTCTCACATCACGATTACCTTCCCATTCCGTAATGTCCACCCTGTCCTGTCTCACATCACGATTACCCTCCCATTCCACAATGACCACCCTGTCCTGTCTCACATCACGATTACCCTCCCGTTCCACAATGACCACCCTGTCCTGTCTCACATCACGATTACCCTCCCATTCCACAATGTCCACCCTGTCCTGTCTCACATCACGATTACCCTCCCATTCCACAATGACCACCCTGTCCTGTCTCACATCACGATTACCCTCCCGTTCCACAATGACCACCCTGTCCTGTCTCACATCACGATTACCCTCCCGTTCCGTAATAACCACCCTGTCCTGTCTCACATCAGAATCACCCTCCCATTCCACAATGACCACCCTGTCCTGTCTCACATCACAATCACCCTCCCATTCCACAATGACCACCCTGTCCTGTCTCACATCACGATTACCCTCCCATTCCACAATGACCACCCTGTCCTGTCTCACATCACGATTACCCTCCCGTTCCACAATGACCACCCTGTCCTGTCTCACATCACGATTACCCTCCCATTCCACAATGTCCACCCTGTCCTGTCTCACATCACAATCACCCTCCCATTCCGTAATGACCACCCTGTCCTGTCTCACATCACGATTACCCTCCCATTCCACAATGACCACCCTGTCCTGTCTCACATCACGATGACCCTCCCATTCCACAATGACCACCCTGTCCTGTCTCACATCACGATTACCCTCCCATTCCACAATGACCACCCTGTCTGTCTCACATCACAATCACCCTCCCATTCCACAATGACCACCCTGTCCTGTCTCACATCACAATCACCCTCCCATTCCACAATGACCACCCTGTCCTGTCTCACATCACAATTACCCTCCCATTCCACAATGACCACCCTGTCCTGTCTCACATCACGATTACCCTCCCATTCCGTAATAACCACCCTGTCCTGTCTCACATCACAATCACCCTCCCATTCCACAATGACCACCCTGTCCTGTCTCACATCACAATCACCCTCCCATTCCACAATGTCCACCCTGTCCTGTCTCACATCACAATCACCCTCCCATTCCGTAATGACCACCCTGTCCTGTCTCACATCACAATCACCCTCCCATTCCACAATGACCACCCTGTCCTGTCTCACATCACGATTACCCTCCCATTCCACAATGACCACCCTGTCCTGTCTCACATCACGATTACCCTCCCATTCCGTAATGTCCACCCTGTCCTGTCTCACATCACAATCACCCTCCCATTCCACAATGACCACCCTGTCCTGTCTCACATCACGATTACCCTCCCATTCCACAATGACCACCCTGTCCTGTCTCACATCACGATTACCTTCCCATTCCACAATGACCACCCTGTCCTGTCTCACATCACAATCACCCTCCCATTCCACAATGACCACCCTGTCCTGTCTCACATCACGATTACCCTCCCATTCCACAATGACCACCCTATCCTGTCTCACATCACAATCACCCTCCCATTCCACAATGACCACCCTGTCCTGTCTCACATCACGATTACCCTCCCATTCCGTGATGTCCACCCTGTCCTGTCTCACATCACAATCACCCTCCCATTCCACAATGACCACCCTGTCCTGTCTCACATCACGATTACCCTCCCATTCCACAATGACCACCCTGTCCTGTCTCACATCACAATTACACTCCCATTCCACAATGACCACCCTGTCCTGTCTCACATCACGATTACCCTCCCATTCCACAATGACCACCCTGTCCTGTCTCACATCACGATTACCCTCCCATTCCACAATGTCCACCCTGTCCTGTCTCACATCACGATTACCCTCCCATTCCACAATGACCACCCTGTCCTGTCTCACATCACAATCACCCTCCCATTCCAGAATGACCACCCTGTCCTGTCTCACATCACGATTACCCTCCCATTCCACAATGACCACCCTGTCCTGTCTCACATCACGATTACCCTCCCATTCCACAATGACCACCCTGTCCTGTCTCACATCACAATCACCCTCCCATTCCACAATGACCACCCTATCCTGTCTCACATCACGATTACCCTCCCATTCCACAATGACCACCCTGTCCTGTCTCACATCACAATCACCCTCCCATTCCACAATGACCACCCTGTCCTGTCTCACATCACGATTACCCTCCCATTCCGTAATGTCCACCCTGTCCTGTCTCACATCACAATCACCCTCCCATTCCACAATGACCACCCTGTCCTGTCTCACATCACGATTACCCTCCCATTCCGTAATGTCCACCCTGTCCTGTCTCACATCACAATCACCCTCCCATTCCACAATGACCACCCTGTCCTGTCTCACATCACAATCACCCTCCCGTTCCGTAATGACCACCCTGTCCTGTCTCACATCACGATTACCCTCCCATTCCACAATGACCACCCTGTCCTGTCTCACATCACGATTACCCTCCCATTCCACAATGACCACCCAGTCCTGTCTCACATCACGATTACCCTCCCGTTCCACAATGACCACCCTGTCCTGTCTCACATCACGATTACCCTCCCATTCCACAATGACCACCCTGTCCTGTCTCACATCACAATCTGCCTCCCATTCCACAATGACCACCCTGTCCTGTCTCACATCACAATTACCCTCCCATTCCACAATGACCACCCTGTCCTGTCTCACATCACAATCACCCTCCCATTCCGTAATGACCACCCTGTCCTGTCTCACATCACGATTACCCTCCCATTCCACAATGACCACCCTGTCCTGTCTCACATCACAATCACCCTCCCATTCCGTAATGACCACCCTGTCCTGTCTCACATCACGATTACCCTCCCATTCCACAATGACCACCCTGTCCTGTCTCACATCACAATGACCCTCCCATTCCACAATGACCACCCTGTCCTGTCTCACATCACAATCAGCCTCCCATTCCACAATGACCGCCCCACACTGACTACCCTATCGCACCCATCAACACAATGACCACCCCGTCCCATCCCACACCACACTGAAGGCCCCTCCCTCAATGATCCCCCCCCACCCATGCCATCCCATCCTCCAACCTCCCTGTCCCATACTGACCGGTCCACCGGCTCCTGCTCCCTCATCTTTGTCATTTCTGTTCCCTCTGGTACGCGCGTTCAACCTGTGGGGAAGGAAAGGGCAGAGGTTAGGGAGGTGTCCACTGACCTCAAAACACTGCCTATCAATTCAGACCCTGCTCCCCCTTGCCTCGCATCCATTGACCTGCTCTTCCCGACCCCCGCCCCCCCCCAGACCAGGTCCACACCAGCCAATTCTGCTTAGCAGCCCAGACCTGCTACACAAGGTTTCCACAGTGTGAAGGGGATAACTGTTCACCTTGTGTTCAAGATAGCTTTGGGTAAGAAGGATAATGGCATGAACATCATACAGAGTCATTCAGCACAGAAACAGGCCACTCAGCCCAACATGACCAAGATATCTATCCAAACTAGTCTCATTCATTTGCAGTGGTCCATGTCCTGCCAAATCCTTTCAACCTATATCCATCTTAAAAGTATTTTAAACAATGTAATTGTACCTGCTTCGACAGTGTCCTCCTGTGGGTCATTCTATCAACCTCTGACCCCTCAGCTCCACTTTCTCCTCCTACCTTAGTTTTACACCCCTGCACTGAAGAAAGACCATGTGGGTTAATCCTATTTGTACCCCTCGTGATTTTAAACACCACTATAAGGTCACCCTTCAGCTTCCTTCATTTATTCAGGAATAAATGTCCCAGCGTATTTAGTATCTCCTTATAGTTCAAGCCTTCCAAATCCTGGTGACATTCCCACAATTCATTTCTGCACTCTTTCCAACTTAATCTCATCCTTCCAATAGCTGGGCAAAAGGAGTGGAATCATTGAGTGACTCTGTTAAATGTGAAACCAGGTATTTAAATCTAGCAAAAAGGAATTGTGAATACTCGAAGAGCATTGGCTGTGGCTGATTGAGAGAAAGGCATGGCAGAGAACAGGCAATACAGCAGGGCTCCATGGACCCCTTGCTTAATGGGATTTGTCCATGGAAGAAAAAAATTGGGAACCCCTGCAAAAGAGCACTTTAATGCACATAAACACCACAGAAAAAAAAGTGATTTATATGGAGCTGACAGAAATATTAAAAATACTGTTAAATCCAAGGAACAGGATTGTAAAATTACCAGATGTAACAGGAGGTCCGAGGAATTGGAACTTGCTGGAGCTCTTCAGAGGAGGTTCAAGAAAGTGACAGAGTCAAATCGCATGGAAGCAAGACCTTCTGCCCAACCGGCCCAGGCTGATCAGCATTCCTATACTCTCGTTTGTCAGCATTATCTAAAGCTTTCCTGTCTGTGTACCTGTCCAAGTAATTTTTACATGCTGGTAGTGTACCTACCTCATATACCTCCTCTGGCAGCTTGTTCCAGACATTGACCCCCTTGGGTGAAAAAGCTGCCCCTCAGGTTCCTCTGGTTTTTGATTCCCCAGCTCTGGGAAAGGATCATGTACACGAGACATCTTATTTACAGTCTGAACGTAAAGAGGTAAACTAAAGCAGACTGTAAGAGCCACGATTGGTGCGTGAATAGGAAACGACTGGTGAGGGCAAGTCTAGGCCTGACAGTCCAGAGAGTTTATAAAGGGGAATATGGAAATTACAGTATAATTAACAATTACTTTGCATCAGCCTTCATAGAAGTACACAAAACCTAACGGATATATTACAGAAGGTCTAGTGAGAACAAGGAACTGCCAGAACCAAGTGTTAGCCAAAAAATAGTACCACAGAAATTGGTGAGCTTGAAAGTTGATAAATCCCAGCAACCATACAATCTACATCTAGAGTTTAGAAAGCGTTGTCATCTTCCAAGATTCTGTGGATTCTGGAAATGTTCCTGGGATTGTAGGAGAGCAAAAGTAACCCAACTTTTCAAGAAAGGAGAGAGGAAACACAGAATTACCAAGCTGTTAGTTTGAAGTCAGTGGTGGAATCATGCTAAGATCTATAGTGAAGGACCTAGTAACTAAAAACATTAGAAAATAAAAGGTTTGAATGGAGCCAACATTGATTTATGAAAGGAAATCATGTCTTTGACCGACCTGCTGTCTTTGAGAATGTGACACTTAGATAAGGAGGAACAAGTGGAGGTGTTGTAACTGGGTTTCTAAAAGGCTTTTCTTCAGGTGGTTGGCCACCAACGTTAGAGAATATGGAATATGGAATATGGACTGATGTACCTGACATGGATGGAGAACTTATTCTCCAGCAAACAGCAGAGTTGGAATAAACGGACCCTCCTCAGGTTGACAATCTGCAGCTGGTGCGATATCACAGGGATCTGCACTTGGTCACAACCTAATGTCAACAATTTAGCCAAAGGCACCAGATGTCCTGTTGCCCAGTTTGTTGATGAAGCTGGACCCGGTGGGATTGTGAGCATGGATAAGGACGTAAGGTGGAGGAGGTGGCAAGTGGGCAGGCTGAGTGAGTGGGTGAGACAGGGCAGATGGTACATAATGTGGGAAAATGCAAGGTGCACAAATAGAATATTTTCTAAATAGGAATCATTGATGTTTGATGTATACGTCACTGAATGAAATCCTAACTTATCTCCATCAGCTTACTGGTCCATTCCCTTCCCACATCATCATTGACACCTCAGACATCTTCCCCCACTTTTAGTTTCCATTTCCAAGTCTCCCTTTCACTTTGGATATCCAGGACCTCCAGCCAGGCTGTTCAGTGGGCTCTTTACCTCAGCGAAGCAGCACCCTCCACACCTCCCCCTTTGGCAGTGCAGTTGAACTCATTCTCACCTTGAATATCTGCTCCTTCAACCCCACAACTGTAGTCACTTTCTTCAAGCCCAAGAAGACTTTCGGCAAACTGGCCTTAATAACTCAGGGCGAAGAGAGTAAAAGCTGGTTGGCCATGACACAGTTATGCAGGTTGCTGGGGAGGCTGCATTTGGAATATTGTGTTCAGTACTGGTTGCCTTGCTACAGGAAAGATGCTGCCAGAACTTGAGGGTCTGAATTATAAGAAGAGGTTGGACACGTTATAACCTTATTCCTTATAGCCTAAGGACTGTTTGTCACTCTTAATTTTTCATTGATTCTATTCTATTTCTTTCCCCTACTATGAATGCCTGCAAGAAAATGAATCTCATGGCAGTACAGTATATGGTGACATATACATAGGGAATAATAACTTTACTTTGAACTTTATAGCACAGGAGTCCGAGAGGGATCTGACACAGGGTGAATGCACTAGGCCAGAGTTGGGGAAATTAGGAACTACAATATCTATGTGGAAGCAGCTGTGAAAGGAAGTCGTTGAAGTAGGTACAAAAACAGCTTCTAAAGGACACTTGGACAGGTACATGGGGTGGAAAGCCTTAGATGATTATGGGCCAAATGCTGGCAGACGGGGCTAGCTTGGATGGGGCATTTTGGTCGTATGGGCAAGTTGGGTCATACAGCCTGTTTTCTGTGCTATATAACCGTGTAACTATGGCAACTCACAAGATCGAAAGCCATGCTGCTCTCTCTGTTCGATACATTGAACAGTTCTTGCTTCACACCAGGGGAGGCCACCATCCTCAAAATGTCTTCCTGCACACTGGTGGCTGTACTGGTGGCGTTTCCTGCACTCCTACAGAGCTCAACAAGACTTCACGATCAATTCCCATCCTGTTTTTGGTTCCACTCATCCATACCCGATTCTTCCCTTCCCTTAGTCATTGGTTTATTAATGCCATGTACTGAGATACAGAGAACTTTGCCTGCCATCCAGAAAGTCATTCCATACAAAGAACATAGAGGCAGTAAAGAGAAGAGAACACAGAATCTAACGTTACAGTTGCAGAGAAAATGCAGTGCAGGCAGACAAAAGCAACACATGGACTATGACAAGGTAGATTTTGATGTCGAGTTCATTTTATCATACTAGGAAACCATCCAATAGTCATATAACAGTGGAATGGAAGATGTCCTTGAGCCTGCTGGTGTGTGCTTTCAGGCTTTTGTATCTTCTGCTGAGGGGAGAGAGGAGAGGGGAGAGGGGAGAGGGTGGGAGGGACCTTTGATTGTGTTGCCTGCTTTATCGAGGCAGTAGGAAGTGTTGACTCCTGTGGAGGGGAGACATTGTAGTCTTGGGTAGAGTATTTGCATTTGGATAGGATGCTTTCTACAGTGCATCGATAAAAATTGGTGAGAGATGACGGAGGACGTGCTGAATTTCCTCAGCCTCCTGATGCGCCAGTGAGCTCTCATGGCCATGGAGAGTTTACATGGCTTACTGGAGAGATCTACACCTAGGAACTTGAATTTCTTCTGCACCCTTTCAAGCTAAGTGCAGGGTGATCAAAGTTACACACAATATCCCAAAAGTGGCTGAATGATACCTCGAACAACTACAACATCATTCTCTCTCTCCCTCACCTGGATCCATCTATCACCTAACGGCTCTTGCTCTTCCCAAGTGTTGTGTATTGGCTGTCTTCCTTCTTTACTTTCCAGTTCTGATAAAGGGTTTCTACCCAAACATCATCTGTCCCTTTCCCTCCAGGGAAGATGCCTGATCCGTTGAGCTCCTCCAACTCCTTTCTGTGTTGGTTCATCTTCAGTCTCGGATGGTTACAGCTCCCGGGGTTAAGTGAATTAACAACTCTAGGTAGCTTCCAAATAGGTAATGCTAACCTAACAGGTGCTTCCAGGCTGTCTTTGATTCCTCCAATCAGACAGCATCTTTCACCATTCCCTCCACCCACCTCTCCCTCCACCTCCCACCCCCCCCCACTCTCTGCTCTCCTGCAGAATCACTCTCAATATGGCTCCCTTGTCCACGCATCCTTCCCCACTAATCTCCCTCCTGGCACTTATCCCTGAAAGCAGGACAAGTGCTACACCTGCCACTTCACCTCCTCCCTCACCACTCAGGGCCCCAAACAGTCCTTCCAGTTGAGGAAGTCTGCAAGTCTGTCTATTGTATCCAGTGCTCTCAGTGCGGTCCCCACGGTATCAGTGAGACCTGGCACAGACTAAGGACAGCTTTGTTGAGCATCTTCACTCCATCTACTACACCAGGCGCGATTCCCCGGGTGCCACCTAATTCTACTTCCCATTCCCATTCCGATGTGTCGGTCCACAGCCTCCTCTACCATCGTGACGATTCCAGTCTCAGGTTGGAGGAGCAACAACTCATCTTCCATCTGGACAGACTCCAACCTGACAACATGGACATTGATTTCTCTAACTTCTGGTAATTTCTCCTCCCTCCCCTTTCACTATTTTTCCATTCCCCATTCTGGCTCCCATTTACCTATTCCCTTCTCCTCGCCTGTCCATCACCTCCCTCTGGTGCCCCTCCTCCTTCCCTTTCTCCCATGGTCCACTTTCCTCTCCTATCAGATTAGTTAGAGTCATAGAAGACTACAGCACAGAAACAAGCCCTTCAGCCTATCTAGTCCACGCTGAATTAGGAATAATGTCCCAACATATTCAACCTTTTCCTATAACTCAGGCCCTCAAGGCCCAGCAAAATCATTGTAAATCTTTTTCTGCATTCCTTCAATCTCATTTACATCTTTCCTGTAGGTAGTTGACCAAAACAGTACACAATATGCCAAATTAGCCCTTGCAACGTCTTATACAATTTCAACATAACATCTCAAATCCTGTGATGTTAGTCCTGTTAGTCCTGACGAAGGGTCTCGGCCTGAAACGTCGACTGTACCTCTTCCTAGAGATGTTGCCTGGCCTGCTGCGTTCACCAGCAACCTTGATGTGTGTTATCTCAAATCCTGTACTCAATACATTGATTAAAGGCCAACATGCCTAACGTCTTCTTTATGACCCTATCTACCTGTGATGTCACATTGAAGGAATTATGGATCTGTATTTCCAGATCCCTCTGTTCTACTCCACTCCCCAGTGCCCTGCTGTTCACCGTGTAAGGCCCACCCAGGTTGGTCTTCTGAAGGTACAACACTTCATATTAAAGTGGAGAAGATGGCGGCGCGATGGCAGTGCACGCGGCCTCTCCAGTGATGAATATCTGTTATCTGTCAAGTAGGGGACCGTGCACAATTCTGATTTGATGGAGACAGACATGAGTGCATAGCGGAACATCTGGAAAACTTCTGAAATGTCTGCTTTGCTACCGCTGCTGCTGTGTGGTAACCGGAATCTCTGGAGCTATAGGCCCCGAAATCCTCGGCTTTGCGTGTTTCAGCGGCCGGGGAGAGGTCGAAGGCGCGTGGTAGAGGATGGCGCTCGGGAGGCTGTATTGGAGAGGTTGCTCAGAAGCTCAGAATTTTCGGACAGATGGACTCAGGGTTGGCTGCTTCCACGGTGCCTGGAGGTTTATGGCAGGGAGTTTCTCCCTTTTGCCGCCGCTATCGGGGACTTGGGAGTCGATCAACTCGGGACTTTGAGACTATTTTTTTAACTATGCCTATGGACTGTTCTTCATCAAATTATGGTATTGCTTGCACTGCTGTAACTATATGGTATAATTCTGTGGTTTTGTCAGTGTTTTGTCTTTGGTCTGTCTTGCTTTCTGTGATATCACTCCGGAGAAACATTGTATCATTTCTTAATGCATGTATGCATTTCTAGATGACAATAAAAGAGGACTGAGTGCTCGTAATCTAATCTAAACTCCATCTGCCATTTTTCCAGTTGATCGTAATTCTGCAAGCTCTGATAGTCTTCCTCGCTTACACTACACCCCCAGCTTTTGTGTCATCAACAAATTTGCTGATCCAGTGTACCACATTATTATCCAGATTATTAATATAAATGACAAACAACAACAGACCCAGCACCGATCCCTGTGGCAGGTTACTAATCACGGACCTACAGTCAGTGAGACAACCATCTAGAAGCACTCTCTAGCTTCTTCCACAAAGTCAATGTCTAATCTAATTTACTACCTCATCTTGAATGCCAAGCGACTGAACCTTCTTGACCAAACTCACATACGGGACCTTGTCAAGTGCCATGTAGACAACATCCATTGTCTTGCCTTCGTCAACTTTCCCGATAACTTCCTCAAAAAACTCTATAAGATTGTTAGACATGACTTAGCACACACAAAACCATGTTGGTTATCCCTGATTAGTCCCTGTCTATCCAAATACTCATATATCCAGTCCCTTAGAATACCTTCCAATAACTTTCCCACCGCTGATGTCAGACTCACCGGCCTATAATATCCTGGCTTAATTTTAGAGCTTTCCTTAAACAACAGAACAACAACTATCCTGCAATCCTCCGGCACATCACCCGTCGCTAAGGATGTTTAATATCTTTGCTAGGGCCCCCCTGCAGTTTCTGCACTTGCCCCCCACAGGGTCTGAAGGAACACCTTGTCAGGCCCTGGGGATTTATCCACCCTAATTTGCATCAAGACAGCAAACACCTCCTCCTCTGTAATCTGTATAGGGTCCATGAATACAATGTTGCTTTGCCTCACTTCTATAGATTCATGTGTCCATCTCCCGAGTAAATACAGATGCAAAAAAAATTCTACTGAAGATCTTCTCCATCTCTTTCAGCTCCAAGCATAGATTACCACTCTGATCTTCCAGAGGACCAATTATATCTTTTGCTATCCTTTTGCTCTTAATATATCTGTTGAAGTCCTAATGATTCTCCTTCACTTTGTCTGCTAGAGCAACATCATGGCTTCTTTCAGCCCTCCTGATTCCTTTCTTAAGTGTTCTCTTGCATTTCTTACACTCCATAGTGCCTCATTTGTTCCTGCCTGCCTACACTTGCTGAGCACGTCCTTCTTTTTCTTAATGAGGATCTCAAAATCTCTCAAAAACCACGGTTCCATAAACCTGTTATCCTTGTCTTTTATTCTGACAGGAACATACAAACTCTGTACTCTGAAAATTTCACTTTTTAAGGCCTTACATTTACCAAGAACACCTTAGCCAGAAAACAATCTCTTCCAATCCACACTTGACAGATTCTTTACAATATCATCAAAATTAGCCTTTCTCCAATTTAGAATCTAAGGACCAATCCTACCTTTTTCCACAATTACTTTGAAACTAACAGCATTATGATCACTAGATGCAAAGTGTCCCCATACACAAACTTCTGTCACCTGCCCTGTCTCATTTCCTCATAAAATGGAGGAGAAGCTGGCGGCGCGACGGCGGCGTGCGCAGTCTCTCCGGTGATGAATATCTGTTATCCGTCAAGTAGGGGACCGTGCACAGCTCTAATTGGATGGAGACGAACATGAGAGCACAGAGGAACATCTGGAAAACTTCTGAAATGCCCGCTTCGCTGCCGCTGCTACTGTGTGGTAACCGGAATCTCTGGAGCAGAAGGCCCTGAAATCCTCAGCTTTGCGTGTTTCAGCGGCCAGAGCGAGGTCGAAGATGCTCGGCAGAGGCTGGCGCTCGGGAGACTGTATTGGAGAGGCTGGTCGGAGGCTCCAAGTTTTCGGATGGATGGACTCAGTGTCGGCTGTGGTCGGCTGCTTCCAAGGCATCGGCAAGTTGATGGTGCCTGGAGGTTTATGGCGGGGAGTTTCTCCCTTTTGCCGCCTGCTATCGGGGACTCGGGAGTCGATCCACTCGGGGACTTTTGAGACTTTTTTTTTAACCATGCCCATGGTTTGTTCTTCAACAAATTATGGTATTGCTTTGCACTGCACTGTTGTAACTATATGTTATAATTATGTGGTTCTGTCAGTGGTGGTCTTTGGTTTGTCCTGTTTTCTGTGATATCACTTCGGAGAAACATTGTATCATTTCTTAATGCATGTATGCATTTCTAAATGACAATAAAAGAGGACTGAGTGTTCTCATAATCTAAAAAAAATCTAAAGATCTTCTATCACAATCTCTCTAATTGAGATTTCTATGTACTGATTAAGGAAACTTTCCTGAACACAATTGACAAACTCTTTCCCATCCGGCCTTTTTACAGTTTCAGAGTCCCTGTCAATATGTGGAAAGTTAAAATCACATACTATCACAACCTTATGTTTCTTGGAGCAGTCTATGATCTCTCCACGTGTGTTCTTCTCAATCCCGCAGACTGTTAGGTGGTTCCATTAACTTGGTCCTAACTTTCTTATTCCTCAGTTCTACCCATAAAGACTCACTAGATGAACTCTCCAGTCTATCCTGACGGAACAGGGCTGTGATATTTTCCCTGACTAGTAATGCTACACCTCGCCCTTTAATCCCTCCCGCTTTATCACATCTAAAACAATGGGTGCCCAGAACACTGAGCTGCCAGTTCTGCCCCTCCTGCAACCGAGTCTATGTTGTAATTCCATTCCATAACCTCACCTGCCTTTCCCACAATACTCCTTACATTAAAATATGTGCAGCTCTGAACATTAGTCCCGCCATGCTCGACCTTCTGATTCCTGACTTTCTATGCAGTCTTAACAACATGTCTCCACAATCTCTCCACTACCTGTTCTGGCACTCTTATTCCCAGCCCCTGCAACTCTCGTTTAAACATCCCCATGCAGCACAAGCAACCCTACCTGCTAGAAACATACATCAAACTTGCTGGTGAACGCAGCAGGCCAAGCAGCATCTATAGGAAGAGGCGCAGTCGACGTTTCAGGCCGAGACCCTTCAGTTAGTCCTGACGAAGGGTCTCGGCCTGAAACGTCGACTGTACCTCTTCCTAGAGATGCTGCCTGGCCTGCTGCGTTCACCAGCAACTTTGATGTATGTTGCTTGAATTTCCAGCATCTGCAGAATTCCTGTTGTTTGCCTACCTGCTAGAATATTAGTTCCCCTCCATTTCAGGTGCAAACCATCTCTTGTGTATAAGTCCCACATTCCTTGAAAGAGAGCCAATGATCCAAAAACCTGAAGCCCTCCCTCGTGCACCATCTCCTCAGCCATGTGTTAAACTGTATGATCTTCCTATTTCCGGCCTCACTAGCACATGGTACAGGTAGCAATCCTGAGATCACAACCCTGGAGGTTCCTCCCTTTAACTTAGTACCTAACTCCCGGAACTCATTTTGCAGGACCTCGTCACCCATTCTACCTGTGTCATTGGTACCTACATGGACCATGACTTCTGGCTGCTCACCCTCCCACTTAAGAATGCCAGGGACTTAAAATGAGATGTCCCTGACCCTGGCAAGCAGGAAGCAACAAACCATCGGGAATCTCTTTCCTGTCCAAAGTACCTCCTTTCTGTTCACTCATCTCTTCTCCCTCACCCCATTTTCCTTCTGAACCACAGAGCCAGAGACCTGCTTGCTGTGGCCTCTCCCTGGTAGGTATTCCTCTGTGCCCTCACTTCCCAAATAGTGTCCAAAGCACTATACTTATTATTGAGGGGAATGGCCACAGGTGTAATCTGCACTGGCTGCCTATTCCCTTTCCCTTTTTTGATAGTCAACAGGTATTTACCTGCTGCAACTTTGGGGTGACTACCACCTTGCAGCTCCCATCTATCATCTCCTCATTCTCTGCAAGATTATTGCGCTGCAGCTCCAGTTCTTTAACACAGTCTCTAAGGAGTTCAGTGCACCTCATAGAGATTTCGTTAAGAGGAAGAATGGAGATCTCCCAAAGTTCCCACATTTCACAGAAGGAACATACCAGTAACTCTGGAACCCTTTTCAGGACATTACTAACAAAAATAAAATTACTGGAAACTTACTTCGAGCCTGCATCTGTACTTGTCCAAGCCTATTGAGCCAAAGCCAGACCACACTAACACTGCCCGCTCCAACAATGGCTACTCCACTTACATTGCTGACATGTAAAAGACATTTGGATACGTGTACGGATATGAAAGGTTTGAAGGAATAGTGGCCAAACAGGACTAGCTTAGGTGAGGATGTTTGTCAGCATGGCTGAGTTAAGCTGAAGGGCCTGTTTCTATGCTGTATTACTGTATGAACAGGTGTGGATTGGTTGGATGCTTCCCCTGTCTATGACCATGGGTCACAGTCTCAGAATAAGGGGTCGGCTATTGGAACAGAACAGGAGAAATTTCTTGACTCGTAGGGTGGTGAATCTCTGGAATTCTTGACTCCAGAGGCCATGCAGGCTTGATCTATAAACCATAGATTGATCGGTTTCTGAATATTGAGGGAAAATCAAGCGGTAGTGGTGCAATATGGCATCAGTGTTGATCTTGTTGAGAGGCTTGAGGGAAGGGTGATTGACTCCTGCTCCTACTTCCTACACTCTGGTATCACAGCGCTCAGCATGGGCTGATGGTTGATAGTACATTCACCCAACTCCAAAGAGAAACAATTCAATCACATTTTCATTGTTGAGTTGCTCACCACCATTAACTAAAAACACAATTGATCTGCTCGTGGCAGCTGGGTGATTCTACAGAAGACACAGCAACCCGGAGGCCAAGTGCAGAACTCTGTAAGAACTCGACACATCAGGCATCATGGAGGGAAAAGTTTAATGCAGGTTGAGACCCTGCAGCCAGACTCCGGAGAGAGATGGAACTCTCTTCACTTGTCTGGGTGAGTGCAGCTCCAACGACTCTGAAGAAATTCATCACAATCCAAGACAAAGCCATTTGACCACCTGAAAGAGCCCCTACCCCCTCCACTGGTGAATGGAGGCTGTAGTGTGCTTGCCTTCTCTGACAACACATATCAAATGTACCAGCTCTACCACAGAGAAGGAAAGGACACAGGGGAACACCACCTCCTGCGGGTTCCACTCGAAGTCACATCCATTTACCAGTTCTTTATCGCCACTCTGTCTAAATCCTGGAATTCCCTCCCAACAGTACGATGGATGAGCCTGCACCAGACGGGCTGCAGCAGTTCTCAATCAGACGTGGGTGGGCAGTGAATACCCAGACCTCATAAAATGAAGAGCACAGGCACAAGGGATGTAATTCTGAAGTCAGTGTACAACTTACGTGCGATCTCAGAGAAGGCTGGAAGGGAGAGAGCTTCAAATTGCAGAGTCACAGCCTGAAGTGAGGAAGGGACCAGAGTGTCAGGAACTCGCTCAAAATAACATCCCACACCCAACATCCCAATGCAGCTGAACAGGAGCCAGGTGGATCCTCTCCCTGCCAGTTCGTTGGTGTGAACAATGTGGCTTGAATTTGGTTAATATTCCAACAGTACTGGAGACTGGAGAATCACCAGGAAAAACAAACAGGGAAAAGGAGGGAGGGAGTTGGAAAAAAAAAGTTGGAGCTCAGATCAGAAAAAAAGGACCTCTGGAGGAAGAAGAAAGAGAGAGCTGAGGGGCCTGAGGCAAGAGTAAGGGGGCACAGGAGAGTGGGAGAGATTGAAAACAACCAGTTTCAAAACAGAGAACAACTGTGGGGCAGAGAGAAACAAAGTGTTGAGTCAGACAGACACAGAGACTGGGGTGAGAGAGAGCAGGAGGTAGAGAGAGGTTGGAGAGACAGGGAGATAGAGAGAGGTTGGAGAGACAGGGAGATAGAGAAAAACAGAAAGAGAGAGAAAGAGAGACGGGGTGAGAGAGAGAGAGGTTGGAGAGACAGAGAGAGACACACAGAGAGACAGAGGGGGAGAGAGAGAGGGTTGGAGAAATGGAGAGAGATACATAGAAACAGAACGAGAGAGAGAGGTTGGAGAGATAGAGATACGGAGAGAAACAAAGAGACAGTGACAGAGAGTGTGAGAGAGAGAGATAGAGAGAGAGATAGGGAGAGAGATAGGGAGAGAGATAGGGAGAGAGATAGGGAGAGAGAGAGAGAGAGAGAGAGAGAGAGAGAGAGAGAGAGAGAGAGAGAGAGAGAGAGAGAGAGAGAGAGAGAGAGAGAGAGAGAGAGAGAGAGAGAGAGAGAGAGAGAGAGAGAGAGAGAGAGAGAGAGAGAGAGAGATATAATGTGTTGGGTTGGTGGGAGCATTACAACCAGTCAGAGGTCAAGTCCTGCGGGCACTTTTCTAAGGCAGTCAGACATCAAGTGGCTGAGCCAAGCCCTGTGGAGTTGTGGGATGTTATGAAGGGACACTGAGGGAGAGAGAGAGAGAGACTGGGACTCAGTGACAGGCAAAGAAAGTGCATCAGGAATGAGTGTGTCAACTCACTGACTATGCCATCTTATCAGCCCTGTGACAGGACGATCGCCCAGGGACACACAAGAACCCAGGAGGTTATCTGCTCCAGCACGTTGCCTGATCCTCTCAAGACGGTCCGGGCCAGGAGGATCCCACACCAGTAAAGGGCTGTCAGAGCAACCATCCTGCAAGGGGAGTTGCTGGGGCTTGGTATAACATCCCTTTGGAGAATGAGTTTCTGACACGACAGCACTTCCTCACCGGCTCTCTCACAGTGTGGCTCTCCATCAGCAGTCCAGTGGTACCTCAGCACTGTTCTCTTATGCCTCACATTCCCACAGCAAATTCAACTCCTGTAGCCCCCCACTCCCTCAATACACTCCCTCCCACAGCCCCCCACTCCCTCAATACACTCCCACCCACAGCCCCACACTCCCTCAATACACTCCCTCCCATAGTCCCCCAGTCCCTCAATACACTCCCTCCCATAGTCCCCCACTCCCTCAATACACTCCCTCCCATAGTCCCCCACTCCCTCAATACACTCCCACCCACAGCCCCACACTCCCTCAATACACTCCCACCCACGGCCCCACACTCCCTCAATACACTCCCACCCATAGACCCCCACTCCCTCAATACACTCCATCCCATAGACCCCCACTCCCTCAATACACTCCCACCCACAGCCCCACACTCCCTCAATACACTCCCACCCACAGCCGCAGACTCCCTCAATACACTCCCTCCCATAGTCCCCCACTCCCTCCCACAGCCCCCCACTCCCTCAATACACTCCCACCCACAGCCCCAGACTCCCTCAATACACACCCACCCACAGCCCCACACTCCCTCAATACACTCCCTCCCATAGTCCCCCACTCCCTCAATAAACTCCCACCCATAGTCCCCCACTCCCTCAATACACTCCATCCCATAGTCCCCCACTCCCTCAATACACTCCCTCCCATAGTCCCCCACTCCCTCAATACACTCCCTCCCATAGTCCCCCACTCCCTCAATACACTCCCACCCACAGCCCCACACTCCCTCAATACACTCCCACCCACAGCCCCACACTCCATCAATACACTCCCTCCCATAGACCCCCACTCCCTCAATACACTCCCACCCATAGTCCCCCACTCCCTCAATACACTCCCACCCATAGTCCCCCACTCCCTCAATACACTCCCACCCACAGCCCCACACTCCCTCAATACACTCCCTCCCATAGTCCCACACTCCCTCAATACACTCCCTCCCATAGTCCCCCATTCCCTCAATACACTCCCTCCCATAGTCCCACACTCCCTCAATACACTCCCTCCCATAGTCCCCCACTCCCTCAATACACTCCCACCCACAGCCCCACACTCCCTCAATACACTCCCACCCACAGCCGCACACTCCCTCAATACACTCCCTCCCATAGACCCCCACTCCCTCAATACACTCCCACCCATAGTCCCCCACTCCCTCAATACACTCCCACCCATAGTCCCCCACTCCCTCAATACACTCCCACCCACGGCCCCACACTCCCTCAATACACTCCCTCCCACGGCCCCACACTCCTTCAATACACTCCCACCCACAGCCCCACACTCCCTCAATACACTCCCTCCCACAGCCCCACACTCCCTCAATACACTCCCACCCACAGCCCCACACTCCCTCAATACACTCCCTCCCATAGTCCCCCACTCCCTCAATACACTCCCTCCCATAGTCCCCCACTCCCTCAATACACTCCCACCCACGGCCCCACACTCCCTCAATACACTCCCACCCACGGCCCCAGACTCCCTCAATACACTCCCACCCACGGCCCCACACTCCCTCAATACACTCCCACCCACAGCCCCACACTCCCTCAATACCTCCCTCCCACAGCCCCACACTCCCTCAATACACTCCGTCCCACAGCCCAACACTCCCTCAATACACTCCCTCCCACAGCCCCACACTCCCTCATACACTCCCACCCACAGCCCCAGACTCCCTCAATACACTCCCATCCACAGCCCCAGACTCCCTCAATACACTCCCACCCATAGTCCCCCACTCCCTCAATACACTCCCACCCACCCATAGTCCCCCACTCCCTCAATACAATCCTACCCACGGCCCCACACTCCCTCAATACACTCCCACCCACGGCCCCAGACTCCCTCAATACACTCCCACCCATAGTCCCCCACTCCCTCAATACACTCCCACCCATAGTCCCCCACTCCCTCAATACACTCCCACCCACGGCCCCACACTCCCTCAATACACTCCCTCCCATAGTCCCCCACTCCCTCAATACACTCCCACCCACGGCCCCACACTCCCTCAATACACTCCCTCCCATAGTCCCCCACTCCCTCAATACACTCCCTCCCATAGTCCCCCACTCCCTCAATACACTCCCTCCCATAGTCCCCCACTCCCTCAATACACTCCCACCCACTGCCCCACACTCCCTCAATACACTCCCACCCACGGCCCCACACTCCCTCAATACACTCCCACCCACGGCCCCAGACTCCCTCAATACACTCCCACCCATAGTCCCCCACTCCCTCAATACACTCCCACCCATAGTCCCCCACCATCTCAATACACTCCCACCCATAGTCCCCCACTCCCTCAATACACTCCCACCCACGGCCCCACACTCCCTCAATACACTCCCACCCACAGCCCCACACTCCCTCAATACACTCCCACCCATAGTCCCCCACTCCCTCAATACACTCCCACCCATAGTCCCCCACTCCCTCAATACACTCCCACCCATAGTCCCCCACTCCCTCAATACACTCCCTCCCATAGTCCCCCACTCCCTCAATACACTCCCACCCATAGTCCCCCACTCCCTCATCACACTCCCTCATCACACTCCCACCCACGGCCCCACACTCCCTCAATACACTCCCTCAATACACTCCCCCATCACACTCCCACCCACGGCCCCACACTCCCTCAATACACTCCCACCCACAGCCCCATACTCCCTCAATACACTCCCACCCACAGCCCCACACTCCCTCAGTACACGCCCTCCCATAGTCCCCCACTCCCTCAATACACTCCCACCCACGGCCCCACACTCCCTCAATACACTCCCACCCACAGCCCCACACTCCCTCAATACACTCCCTCATCACACTCCCACCCACGGCCACACACACCCTCAATACACTCCCACCCACGGCCACACACACCCTCAATACACTCCCACCCACGGCCCCACACTCCCTCAATACACTCCCACCCACGGCCCCACACTCCCTCAATACACTCCCACCCACGGCCCCACACTCCCTCAATACACTCCCTCCCACGGCCCCACACTCCCTCAATACACTCCCACCCACGGCCCCACACTCCCTCAATACACTCCCTCCCATCGTCCCCCACTCCCTCAATACACTCCCACCCACGGCCCCACACTCCCTCAATACACTCCCTCCCATAGTCCCCCACTCCCTCAATACACTCCCACCCACGGCCCCACACTCCCTCAATACACTCCCTCCCATAGTCCCCCACTCCCTCAATACACTCCCTCCCATAGTCCCCCACTCCCTCAATACACTCCCACCCACGGCCCCACACTCCCTCAATACACAACCCCCACGGCCCCACACTCCCTCAATACACACCCCCCACGGCCCCACACTCCCTCAATACACTCCCACCCACGGCCCCACACTCCCTCAATACACTCCCAACCACGGCCTCACACTCCCTCAATACACTCCCACCCACGGCCCCAAACTCCCTCAATACACTCCCACCCACGGCCCTACACTCCCTCCCACAGTCCCACACTCCCTCAATACACTCCCCCCACGGCCCCACACTCCCTCAACACACTCCCACCCACAGCCCCACACTCCCTCAATACACTCCCTCCCATAGTCCCCCACTCCCTCAATAGACTCCCACCCACGGCCCCACACTCCCTCAATACACAACCCCCACGGCCCCACACTCCCTCAATACACACCCCACACGGCCCCACACTCCCTCAATACACTCCCTCCCACGGCCCCACACTCCCTCAATACACTCCCTCAATACACTCCCACCCACGTCCCAAACACCCCCTAAATACACTCCCTCAATACACACCCCCCACGGCCCCACACTCCCTCAATACACTCCCACCCACGGTCCCACACTCCCTCAATACACTCCCCCTACGGCCCCACACTCCCTCAATACACTCCCTCATCACACTCCCTCAATACTTTCCCACCCACGGCCACACACTCCCTCAATACACTCCCACCCACGGCCCCACACTCCCTCAATACACTCCCACCCACGGCCCCACACTCCCTGAATACACTCCCTCCCATAGACCCACACTCCCTCAATACACTCCCACTCACGGCCCCACACTCCCTCAATACACTCCCACCCACAGCCCCACACTCCCTCAATACACTCCCTCATCACACTCCCCCCCACGGCCCCACACTCCCTCAATACACTCCCACCCACGGCCCCACACTCCCTCAATACACTCCCACCCACGGCCCCACACTCCCTCAATACACTCCCACCCACGGCCCCAAACTCCCTCAATACACTCCCACCCACGGCCCTACACTCCCTCAATACACTCCCTCCCACAGTCCCACACTCCCTCAATACACTCCCCCCACGGCCCCACACTCCCTCAACACACTCCCACCCACGGCCCCACACTCCCTCAATACACTCCCTCCCATAGTCCCCCACTCCCTCAATACACTCCCACCCACGGCCCCACACTCCCTCAATACACAACCCCCACGGCCCCACACTCCCTCAATACACACCCCACACGGCCCCACACTCCCTCCCACGGCCCCACACTCCCTCAATACACTCCCACCCACGTCCCAAACACCCCCTAAATACACTCCCTCAATACACACCCCCCACGGCCCCACACTCCCTCAATACACTCTCACCCACGGTCCCACACTCCCTCAATACACTCCCCCCACGGCCCCACACTCCCTCAATACACTCCCTCATCACACTCCCTCAATACACTCCCACCCACGGCCCCACACTCCCTCAATACACTCCCACCCACGGCCCCACACTCCCTCAATACACTCCCACCCACGGCCCCACACTCCCTGAATACACTGCCTCCCATAGACCCACACTCCCTCAATACACTCCCACCCACGGCCCCACACTCCCTCAATACACTCCCACCCACAGCCCCACACTCCCTCAATACACTCCCTCATCACACTCCGCCCCACGGCCCCACACTCCCTCAATACACTCCCACCCACGGCCCCACACTCCCTCAATACACTCCCTCCCATAGTCCCCCACTCCCTCAAAACACTCCCACCCACGGCCCCACACTCCCTCAATACACTCCCACCCACGGCCCCACACTCCCTCAATACACTCCCTCCCATAGTCCCCCACTCCCTCAAAACACTCCCACCCACGGCCCCACACTCCCTCAATACACAACCCCCACGGCCCCACACTCCCTCAATACACACCCCCCACGGCCCCACACTCCCTCAATACACTCCCACCCACAGCCCCACACTCCCTCAATACACTCCCACCCACGGCCCCAAACTCCCTCAATACACTCCCACCCACGGCCCTACACTCCCTCAATACACTCCCTCCCACAGTCCCACACTCCCTCAATACACTCCCTCCCATAGACCCCCACTCCCTCAATACACTCCCACCCATAGTCCCCCACTCCCTCAATACACTCCCACCCATAGTCCCCCACTCCCTCAATACACTCCCACCCACGGCCCCACACTCCCTCAATACACTCCCACCCACGGCCCCACACTCCCTCAATACACTCCCACCCACAGCCCCACACTCCCTCAATACACTCCCTCCCACAGCCCCACACTCCCTCAATACACTCCCACCCACAGCCCCACACTCCCTCAATACACTCCCTCCCATAGTCCCCCACTCCCTCAATACACTCCCTCCCATAGTCCCCCACGCCCTCAATACACTCCCACCCACGGCCCCACACTCCCTCAATACACTCCCACCCACGGCCCCAGACTCCCTCAATACACTCCCACCCACGGCCCCACACTCCCTCAATACACTCCCACCCACAGCCCCACACTCCCTCAATACCTCCCTCCCACAGCCCCACACTCCCTCAATACACTCCGTCCCACAGCCCAACACTCCCTCAATACACTCCCTCCCACAGCCCCACACTCCCTCATACACTCCCACCCACAGCCCCAGACTCCCTCAATACACTCCCATCCACAGCCCCAGACTCCCTCAATACACTCCCACCCATAGTCCCCCACTCCCTCAATACACTCCCACCCACCCATAGTCCCCCACTCCCTCAATACAATCCCACCCACGGCCCCACACTCCCTCAATACACTCCCACCCACGGCCCCAGACTCCCTCAATACACTCCCACCCATAGTCCCCCACTCACTCAATACACTCCCACCCATAGTCCCCCACTCCCTCAATACACTCCCACCCACGGCCCCACACTCCCTCAATACACTCCCTCCCATAGTCCCCCACTCCCTCAATACACTCCCACCCACGGCCCCACACTCCCTCAATACACTCCCACCCACGGCCCCAAACTCCCTCAATACACTCCCACCCATAGTCCCCCACTCCCTCAATACACTCCCACCCATAGTCCCCCACTCCCTCAATACACTCCCACCCATAGTCCCCCACTCCCTCAATACACTCCCTCCCATAGTCCCCCACTCCCTCAATACACTCCCACCCATAGTCCCCCACTCCCTCATCACACTCCCTCATCACACTCCCACCCACGGCCCCACACTCCCTCAATACACTCCCACCCACGGCCCCACACTCCCTCAATACACTCCCACCCACGGCCCCACACTCCCTCAATACACTCCCTCCCATAGTCCCACACTCCCTCAATACACTCCCACCCACGGCCCCACACTCCCTCAATACACTCCCACCCACAGCCCCACACTCCCTCAATACACTCCCTCATCACACTCCGCCCCACGGCCCCACACTCCCTCAATACACTCCCACCCACGGCCCCACACTCCCTCAATACACTCCCTCCCATAGTCCCCCACTCCCTCAATACACTCCCACCCACGGCCCCACACTCCCTCAATACACTCCCACCCACGGCCCCACACTCCCTCAATACACTCCCACCCACGGCCCCACACTCCCTCAATACACTCCCACCCACGGCCCCACACTCCCTCAATACACTCCCTCCCACGGCCCCACACTCCCTCAATACACTCCCACCCACGGCCCCACACTCCCTCAATACACTCCCTCCCACAGTCCCACACTCCCTCAATACACTCCCTCCCATAGACCCCCACTCCCTCAATACACTCCCTCCCATAGTCCCCCACTCCCTCAATACACTCCCACCCACGGCCCCACACTCCCTCAATACACTCCCTCCCACGGCCCCACACTCCCTCAATACACTCCCTCCCACGGCCCCACACTCCCTCAATACACTCCCACCCACGGCCCCACACTCCCTCAATACACTCCCTCCCACGGCCCCACACTCCCTCAATACACTCCCACCCACGGCCCCACACTCCCTCAATACACTCCCTCCCATAGTCCCACACTCCCTCAATACACTCCCTCCCATAGTCCCCCACTCCCTCAATACACTCCCACCCACGGCCCCACACTCCCTCAATCCACAGTCCCACACTCCCTCAATACACTCCCCCCACGGCCCCACACTCCCTCAACACACTCCCACCCACAGCCCCACACTCACTCAATACACTCCCTCCCATAGTCCCCCACTCCCTCAATACACTCCCACCCACGGCCCCACACTCCCTCAATACACAACCCCCACGGCCCCACACTCCCTCAATACACACCCCACACGGCCCCACACTCCCTCAATACACTCCCTCCCACGGCCCCACACTCCCTCAATACACTCCCTCAATACACTCCCACCCACTCCCTCAATACACACCCCCACGCCCACACTCCCTCAATACACTCCCCCCACGGCCCACACTCCCCACACTCCCCCCACGGCCCCACACTCCCTCAATACACTCCCACCCACGGTCCCACACTCCCTCAATACACTCCCCCCACGGCCCCACACTCCCTCAATACACTCCCTATCACACTCCCTCAATACACTCCCACCCACGGCCCCACACTCCCTCAATACACTCCCACCCACGGCCCCACACTCCCTCAATACACTCCCACCCACGGCCCCACACTCCCTCAATACACTCCCACCCACGGCCCCACACTCCCTAATACACTCCCCCATGCCCACACTCCCTCAATACACTCCCACTCACGGCCCCACACTCCCTCAATACACTCCCCCCACGCCCCACACTCCCTCAATACACTCCCACCCATAGTCCCCCACTCCCTCATCACACTCCCTCATCACACTCCCACCCACGGCCCCACACTCCCTCAATACACTCCCACCCACAGCCCCACACTCCCTCAATACACTCCCACCCACGGCCCCACACTCCCTCAATACACTCCCTCCCACAGTCCCCACACTCCCTCAATACACTCCCCCCACGGCCCCACACTCCCTCAATACACTCCCACCCACGGCCCCACACTCCCTCAATACACTCCCCCACCCCCACACTCCCACCCACGGCCCCACACTCCCTCAATACACACGGCCCCACACTCCCTCAATACACTCCCACCCACGGCCCCACACTCCCTCAATACACTCCCACCCACGGCCCCACACTCCCTCAATACACTCCCAACCACGTCCCAAACACCCCCTAAATACACTCCCTCAATACACACCCCCCACGGCCCCACACTCCCTCAATACACTCCCACCCACGGTCCCACACTCCCTCAATACACTCCCCCCACGGCCCCACACTCCCTCAATACACTCCCACCCACGGCCCCACACTCCCTGAATACACTGCCTCCCATAGACCCACACTCCCTCAATACACTCCCACCCACGGCCCCACACTCCCTCAATACACTCCCACCCACAGCCCCACACTCCCTCAATACACTCCCTCATCACACTCCGCCCCACGGCCCCACACTCCCTCAATACACTCCCACCCACGGCCCCACACTCCCTCAATACACTCCCTCCCATAGTCCCCCACTCCCTCAATACACTCCCACCCACGGCCCCACACTCCCTCAATACACAACCCCCACGGCCCCACACTCCCTCAATACACACCCCCCACGGCCCCACACTCCCTCAATACACTCCCACCCACGGCCCCACACTCCCTCAATACACTCCCACCCACGGCCCCACACTCCCTCAATACACTCCCACCCACGGCCCTACACTCCCTCAATACACTCCCACCCACGGCCCCACACTCCCTCAATACACTCCCCCCACGGCCCCACACTCCCTCAATACACTCCCCCCACGGCCCCACACTCCCTCAACACACTCCCACCCACGGCCCCACACTCCCTCAATACACTCCCTCCCATAGTCCCCCACTCCCTCAATACACTCCCACCCACGGCCCCACACTCCCTCAATACACAACCCCCACGGCCCCACACTCCCTCAATACACACCCCACACGGCCCCACACTCCCTCAATACACTCCCTCCCACGGCCCCACACTCCCTCAATACACTCCCACCCACGTCCCAAACACCCCCTAAATACACTCCCTCAATACACACCCCCCACGGCCCCACACTCCCTCAATACACTCCCACCCACGGTCCCACACTCCCTCAATACACTCCCCCCACGGCCCCACACTCCCTCAATACACTCCCTCATCACACTCCCTCAATACACTCCCACCCACGGCCCCACACTCCCTCAATACACTCCCACCCACGGCCCCACACTCCCTCAATACACTCCCACCCACGGCCCCACACTCCCTCAATACACTCCCTCATCACACTCCTGCCCACGGCCCCACACTCCCTCAATACACTCCCTCATCACACTCCCCCCCACGGCCCCACACTCCCTCAATACACTCCCTCCCATAGTCCCACACTCCCTCAATGCACTCCCTCCCATAGTCCCACACTCCCTCAATACACTTCCTCAATACACTCCCACCCACGGCCCCACACTCCCTCAATACACTCCCTCATCACACTCCCCCCCACGGCCCCACACTCCCTCAATACACTCCCTCTCATAGTCCCACAGTCCCTCAATACACTCCCTCATCACATTCCCCCCCACGGCCGCACACTCCCTCGACACACTCCCTCATCACACTCCCTCAATACACTCCCCCCCCCACGGCCCCACACTCCCTCAATACACTCCCACCCACGGCCCCACACTCCCTCAATACACTCCCTCCCATAGTCCCACACTCCCTCAATACACTCCCACCCACGGCCCCACACTCCCTCAATACACTCCCTCATCACACTCCCACCCACGGCCCCACACTCCCTCAATACACTCCCTCCCATAGTCCCCCACTCCCTCAATACACTCCCACCCACGGCCCCACACTCCCTCAATACACAACCCCCACGGCCCCACACTCCCTCAATACACACCCCACACTGCCCCACACTCCCTCCCACGGCCCCACACTCCCTCAATACACTCCCAACCACGTCCCAAACACCCCCTAAATACACTCCCTCAATACACTCCCACCCACGGCCCCACACTCCCTCAATACACTCCCACCCACGGTCCCACACTCCCTCAATACACTCCCCCCACGGCCCCACACTCCCTCAATACACTCCCACCCACGGCCCCACACTCCCTGAATACACTGCCTCCCATAGACCCACACTCCCTCAATACACTCCCACCCACGGCCCCACACTCCCTCAATACACTCCCACCCACAGCCCCACACTCCCTCAATACACTCCCTCATCACACTCCGCCCCACGGCCCCACACTCCCTCAATACACTCCCACCCACGGCCCCACACTCCCTCAATACACTCCCTCCCATAGTCCCCCACTCCCTCAATACACTCCCACCCACGGCCCCACACTCCCTCAATACACAACCCCCACGGCCCCACACTCCCTCAATACACACCCCCCACGGCCCCACACTCCCTCAATACACTCCCACCCACGGCCCCACACTCCCTCAATACACTCCCACCCACGGCCCCACACTCCCTCAATACACTCCCACCCACGGCCCTACACTCCCTCAATACACTCCCTCCCACAGTCCCACACTCCCTCAATACACTCCCTCCCACGGCCCCACACTCCCTCAATACACTCCCCCCACGGCCCCACACTCCCTCAACACACTCCCACCCACGGCCCCACACTCCCTCAATACACTCCCTCCCATAGTCCCCCACTCCCTCAATACACTCCCACCCACGGCCCCACACTCCCTCAATACACAACCCCCACGGCCCCACACTCCCTCAATACACACCCCACACGGCCCCACACTCCCTCAATACACTCCCTCCCACGGCCCCACACTCCCTCAATACACTCCCACCCACGTCCCAAACACCCCCTAAATACACTCCCTCAATACACACCCCCCACGGCCCCACACACCCTCAATACACTCCCACCCACGGTCCCACACTCCCTCAATACACTCCCCCCACGGCCCCACACTCCCTCAATACACTCCCTCATCACACTCCCTCAATACACTCCCACCCACGGCCCCACACTCCCTGAATACACTCCCTCCCATAGTCCCCCACTCCCTCAATACACTCCCACCCACAGCCCCACACTCCCTCAATACACTCCCACCCACGGCCCCACACTCCCTCAATACACTCCCTCATCACACTCCCCCCCACGGCCCCACACTCCCTCAATACACTCCCTCATCACACTCCCCCCCACGGCCCCACACTCCCTCAATACACTCCCTCCCATAGTCCCACACTCCCTCAATGCACTCCCTCCCATAGTCCCACACTCCCTCAATACACTTCCTCAATACACTCCCACCCACGGCCCCACACTCCCTCAATACACTCCCTCATCACACTCCCTCCCACGGCCCCAAACTCCCTCAATACACTCCCTCTCATAGTCCCACAGTCCCTCAATACACTCCCTCATCACATTCCCCCCCACGGCCGCACACTCCCTCGACACACTCCCTCATCACACTCCCTCAATACACTCCCCCCCCCACGGCCCCACACTCCTTCAATACACACCCCCCACGGCCCCACACTCCCTCAATACACTCCCTCCCATAGTCCCACACTCCCTCAATACACTCCCACCCACGGCCCCATACTCCCTCAATGCACTCCCTCATCACACTCCCACCCACGGCCCCACACTCCCTAAATATAGTCCCTCATCACACTCCCACCCACGGCCCCACACTCACTCAATACACTCCCTCATCACACTCCCGCCCATGGCCCCACACTCCCTCAATACACTACCCTCCCACGGCCCCACACTCCCTCAATACACTCCCTCTCATAGTCCCACACTCCCTCAATACACTCCCTCATCACACTCCTTCCCACGGCCCCACACTCCCTCAATACACTCCCCCCCAAGGCCGCACACTCCCTCAATACACACCCCCCAAGGCCCCACACTCCCTCAATACACACCCCCCACGGCCCCACACTCCCTCAATACACTCCCTCCCATGGTCCCACACTCCCTCAATTCACACCCCCCACGGCCCCACACTCCCTCAATACATCCCTCATCACACTCCCTCCCACGGCCCCACACTCCCTCAATACACTCCGTCTCATAGTCCCACACTCCCTCAATACACTCCCACCCACGGCCCCACATTCCCTCAATACACTCCCTCCCATGGTCCCACACTCCCTCAATACACTCCCACCCACGGCCCCACACTCCCTAATATAGTCCCTCACACACTCCCTCACTCAATACACTCCCTCATCACACTCCCGCCCATGGCCCCACACTCCCTCAATACACTACCCTCCCACGGCCCCACACTCCCTCAATACACTCCCTCTCATAGTCCCACACTCCCTCAATACACTCCCTCATCACACTCCTTCCCACGGCCCCACACTCCCTCAATACACTCCCCCCAAGGCCGCACACTCCCTCAATACACACCCCCCACGGCCCCAAACTCCCTCAACACACTCCCTCATCACACTCCCTCAATTCACACCCCCCACGGCCCCACACTCCCTCAATACATCCCTCATCACACTCCCTCCCACGGCCCCACACTCCCTCAATACACTCCCTCAATACCCACACTCCCTCAATACACTCCCACCCCCACGGCCCCACATTCCCTCAATACACTCCCTCCCATGGTCCCACACTCCCTCAATACACACCCCCCACGGCCCCACACTCCCTCAATACACTCCCTCATCACACTCCCTCCCACGGCCCCACACTCCCTCAATACACTCCCTCTCATAGTCCCACACTCCCTCAATACACTCCCTCATCACACTCCCTCCCACGGCCCCACACTCCCTCATCACACTCCCTCCCACGGCCCCACACTCCCTCAATACACTCCCTCTCATAGTCCCACAGTCCCTCAATACACTGCCTCATCACACTCCCTCAACACCCTCCCTCCCATAGTCCCACACTCCCTCATCACACACCTTTACACGGCCCCACACTCCCTCAATACACTCCCTCCCATAGTCCCACACTCCCTCATCACACACCTTTCCACGGCCCCACACTCCCTCAATACACTCCCTCATCACACTCCCCCCCACGGCCCCACACTCCCTCAACACACTCCCTCAATACACTCCCTCTCATAGTCCCACAGTCCCTCAATACACTCCCTCATCACACTCCCCCCACGGCCCCACACCCCCTCCCATAGTCCCACACTCCCTCATCACACACTTTACCTCGGCCCCACACTCCCTCAATACACTCCCTCATCACACTCCCTCCCACGGCCCCACACTCCCTCAATACACTCCCGCATCACACTCCCCCCCACGGCCCCACACTCACTCAACACACTCCCTCCCATAGTCCCACACTCCCTCATCACACACCTTTCCACGGCCCCACACTCCCTCAATACACTCCCTCATCACACTCCCCCCCACGGCCCCACACTCCCTCAATACACTCCCTCCCATAGTCCCACACTCCCTCAATGCACTCCCTCCCATAGTCCCACACTCCCTCAATACACTTCCTCAATACACTCCCACCCACGGCCCCACACTCCCTCAATACACTCCCTCATCACACTCCCTCCCACGGCCCCAAACTCCCTCAATACACTCCCTCTCATAGTCCCACAGTCCCTCAATACACTCCCTCATCACATTCCCCCCCACGGCCGCACACTCCCTCGACACACTCCCTCATCACACTCCCTCAATACACTCCCCCCCCCCACGGCCCCACACTCCTTCAATACACACCCCCCACGGCCCCACACTCCCTCAATACACTCCCTCCCATAGTCCCACACTCCCTCAATACACTCCCACCCACGGCCCCATACTCCCTCAATGCACTCCCTCATCACACTCCCACCCACGGCCCCACACTCCCTAAATATAGTCCCTCATCACACTCCCACCCACGGCCCCACACTCACTCAATACACTCCCTCATCACACTCCCGCCCATGGCCCCACACTCCCTCAATACACTACCCTCCCACGGCCCCACACTCCCTCAATACACTCCCTCTCATAGTCCCACACTCCCTCAATACACTCCCTCATCACACTCCTTCCCACGGCCCCACACTCCCTCAATACACTCCCCCCCAAGGCCGCACACTCCCTCAATACACACCTCCCATGGCCCCACACTCCCTCAATACACACCCCCCACGGCCCCAAACTCCCTCAACACACTCCCTCATCACACTCCCTCAATTCACACCCCCCACGGCCCCACACTCCCTCAATACATCCCTCATCACACTCCCTCCCACGGCCCCACACTCCCTCAATACACTCCCTCATCACACTCCCCCCCCCACGGCCCCACACTCCCTCAATACACTCCGTCTCATAGTCCCACACTCCCTCAATACACTCCCACCCACGGCCCCACATTCCCTCAATACACTCCCTCCCATGGTCCCACACTCCCTCAATACACACCCCCCACGGCCCCACACTCCCTCAATACACTCCCTCATCACACTCCCTCCCACGGCCCCACACTCCCTCAATACACACCCCCCACGGCCCCACACTCCCTCAATACACTCCCTCATCACACTCCCTCCCACGGCCCCACACTCCCTCAATACACTCCCTCATCACATTCCCCCCCACGGCCCCACACTCCCTCAATACACTCCCTCATCACACTCCCTCCCACGGCCCCACACTCCCTCAATACACTCCCTCTCATAGTCCCACACTCCCTCAATACACTCCCTCATCACACTCCCTCCCACGGCCCCACACTCCCTCATCACACTCCCTCCCACGGCCCCACACTCCCTCAATACACTCCCTCTCATAGTCCCACAGTCCCTCAATACACTCCCTCATCACACTCCCTCAACACCCTCCCTCCCATAGTCCCACACTCCCTCATCACACACCTTTACACGGCCCCACACTCCCTCAATACACTCCCTCCCATAGTCCCACACTCCCTCATCACACACCTTTCCACGGCCCCACACTCCCTCAATACACTCCCTCATCACACTCCCCCCCACGGCCCCACACTCCCTCAACACACTCCCTCAATACACTCCCTCTCATAGTCCCACAGTCCCTCAATACACTCCCTCATCACACTCCCCCCACGGCCCCACACTCCCTCCCATAGTCCCACACTCCCTCATCACACACTTTACCTCGGGCCCCACACTCCCTCAATACACTCCCTCATCACACTCCCTCCCACGGCCCCACACTCCCTCAATACACTCCCGCATCACACTCCCCCCCACGGCCCCACACTCACTCAACACACTCCCTCCCATAGTCCCACACTCCCTCATCACACACCTTTCCACGGCCCCACACTCCCTCAATACACTCCCTCATCACACTCCCCCCCACGGCCCCACACTCCCTCAGCACCTTCTGCTCCTGTAGCCTCGCACTTCTTCAGCACATTCCCTTCCAGAGCCCTGCAGTCCTTCAGCACCATTCCCTCCAAAACCCCTGTGCTCCTCAGCACACCTCCTCCTTCAGGCCTGTGCCCCCTCAGCCCCACTGACCCCTCCTTCAGCCCGCGCCCCCTCAGCCCCACTGACCCCTCCTTCACCCCGCACCCCCTCAGCACATCTCCTCCCTCAGGCCCACGCCCCCTCAGCACAACTCCTCAGGCCCGCACCCCTTCAGCACACCTCCTCCCACAGCCCATGGCCCCTCAGCCCCACTGACCCCTCCTTCACCCCGCACCCCCTCAGCACATCTCCTCCCTCAGGCCCACGCCCCCTCAGCACAACTCCTCAGGCCCGCACTCCCTCAGCACATCTCCTCCCTCAGGCCCGCACCCCTTCAGCACACCTCCTCCCACAGCCCATGGCCCCTCAGCCCCACTGACCCCTCCTTCACCCCGCACCCCCTCAGCACATCTCCTCCCTCAGGCCCACGCCCCCTCAGCACAACTCCTCAGGCCCGCACTCCCTCAGCACATCTCCTCCCTCAGGCCCGCACCCCTTCAGCACACCTCCTCCCACAGCCCATGGCCCCTCAGCCCCACTGACCCCTCCTTCACCCCGCACCCCCTCAGCACATCTCCTCTCCCAGCCCCATGCTCCATACCCCATTTCTGTAGCCTTGCACTCCCTGAGCACACCCACATCCCTTCAGCACCAATGTGCCTTTCCCTCCCTTCCTTGGACCTCACACTGCTGTACTGCGACAGACCTGTGCGGGATCGATTCTGGCTGCCTCGTCGGCACCTCTGGACTGAGGCCAGGTTAGGCTCGGTATGGTACTCCACAGGGTACGGAGTGTGGAATGCAGAGAGGACCCAGCTGGGGAGGCAGATAGACAAGGCACCTCAGCAGTCTGCACACAGCCGGCCCTAGCCAGGAGCAACGAGCAAACAGATCATACTCCTGGCACCTTCACAGTGTGGCTCCCTGCCCTTAAACTGCACTCTGGCTTATCAGTGTGAGCAGAAAAAACTGTTCTCCCTGGGTGTGGGAAAGTCAATGTGAAACACAAGATATGAAATAGTTACAGAGGTCACCTTCCAACCCTGCAAGTCTGTTCCAATGTTCATCACCGATCCCCACCATCCCCTCGGTTCTGCCAATATCCAGAGATCTGTCAGTCTGCGTTCTGAATGAACTCAGTGACAGAGCCTCCACAGTCTCAGAGGTTTCTACAGGTTCACCACCTCTGTCTGCGTGGACATTTCCACTCATCTCAGTCCTAAACTGAGCTTGTGTCCACAGAGCCAGTGAGCAACACCCTCTCTGCATCCAGCGGCTAAACCCTGTAACGACAGGATCTCCTCTCATTCTCCTGAATTCTAGATAATACAGTGCCAATCTGCTCAATCTTTCCTCAATCTCTGTCTCTCCAGTGTTACATTGCTGTTTATTTTGTAGACATGGAAATGATGTATTATTTATGCTAATTTAAGTTCATGTTAACTTGTCTTCTTGTAATGTACTGTGTTGCCTCTGCAAAAGTCCAACCTTCACAGAATTTGTACCCTGTGTATGACTATGAACTTGAATCTGAACCGGTCTTCACTGGACTCTGTTTGTGGCAAGGACATTCTTTCTTAGATAAGGAGACCAAAACTGTGGACAGTACTCCACTTTGGTCTCACAAGAGCTTTGTATAATTGCAGTGAAACATCTTTGTGCAACGAAGGCCCTCACATCTTATTCTGTGGCTTCAGTGGCTGGTGTACAAGACAATCGGATCCCTTTTGAATATCAAAACTATCCATTCCCCCACGACAATGAATACTCTGCTTCTGTACAGCACGTTATATTAAAACACAGAACAGGACAGCTCAGGAACAGCCCTTCAGCCCACAGTGTCTGTACCGACCATGATACAAATTTAAACAGTACAACCTCCTACACTTGATCCAGCACCCCCTATTCCCCATCTTTGTGACTGCCTCTTAAAGATCACCATCTCATCTCCTTCCACCACTTCCCCTGGCAGCCCATTCCAGGTGCTAACTAATCTGTGTAAAAAAATTGCCATGTAAATTTCATTTAAACTTTCCCTCTGCCATGGTAAATCTACATCCTCAAGATTTGACATCTCAACCTAGGACAAAGACTCTGACCATCTGCCCTGTCTATAGGCATGTGATAATCCAGAGTCAGAATTGTCCTCAGACTGAAGGCGAGTCTGTGTCCAGCTGTACAAACACTGCTTATTCTGGCTAAGGGTCAATCACTATATGAATGCATGGAGTCAATGTTTGTACACGGTGAACATCAATCAGTACACGGCTGTACAAACTCACGAGGTGAGGAGGGGGTTTATTCTCTATGGAACTGTACAGAATTATAGTTTGTGACTGTATTGGAGCTACAGTCTGATACAGGTTCATCAAGAATGCCTCTGCCTCCACAGATGCTGCCTGATCCGCGGAGTCCTTGCAGCAGTTTGTTCCTTACTCCGGATGCAGTTCCGACACACACCTGATTGATATGGCATGGTGGAAGGATAGTCAATATTAGGAAGTGATTCACTCAGTGCAGCAAGCCAAGTCCTTGAGCTGTTCTTGAAGCTGCAGTAAATGAGTCAGAGAATGATACAGCACTGAAGCATAAGCACTTGGCTCAATTCGTCCACAATTAAGATGCCCATCTAAGCTAGTCCAATTTGCTTGCATTTGGTTCATATGTCTCTAAACCTCCCCTATCCATGTACCTGTCCAAATGTCTTTGAAATGTTGATATTGTACCCATTTCAATCGATTACTCTGGCAGCTCATTCCATACATCCACCAGCTGATGCATGAAGAAGTTGCCCCTCAGGTTAGGTTAGATAAATCCCCAAGGCTCGTTGGGATATACCCAAGGTTACTACGGGAAGCGAGAGGAAAGACTGCCACAGTTTGCACCCTCACTGGCTGCAGGAATGATTGACAGGTGGCAAACGTTATTCCTATGTTCAGAAAGGGAGGAGAGAAAACCTTGGGAATTATAGACTTCAGTGGTGGGCAAATTATTGGAGAAGATTCTTAGAGACAGGATTTATGAGCATGGTCTGATTAGTGAGGCAAGTGATGCCTCACAAGCCTGATTAAATTCTTTGAGGATCTGACAAAGCACATTGATGAAGTTAGAGCAGTGGACGTGGTGTTTATGGACTTTAGTAAAGCCTTTGACCAGGTTCGCCAATGTAGGCTCATTCAGAAAGTCAGGAGGAATGGGACCCAAGAAAACTTAGCTGTGTGGATACAGAATCAGCCTGCCCATAGAGGGCAAAGAATGGTTGTAGATGAAGCATATTCTGCCTGGAAGACAGTGACCAGTGGTGTTCCACAAGGATCTGTTCTAGGATCCCCACCGATTGTGATTTTTATAAATTATTTTGACAAGTAAGTGGAAGGGTGGTTAGTAAGCTTAGAGATGACATGAAGGTTGGTGGAGTTGTGGATATTATAGAAGGTTGTTGTAAGTTATAATGGGACATTGACATGATGCAGAGCTTGAACAAGAAGTGGGAGATGGAGTTCAATGCAGAGAAGTGTGAAGTGATTCACTTTAAGAAGGTCAAGTCTAAAGACAGAACAGAGGGTTATTGGCTTGATTCTTGGCAGAGGGAGGAGCAGAGGGATCTTGGGGTTCACATCCACAGATCCTCCAAAAGTTGCCGCGCAAATTGATTGGGTTGTTAAGAAGGCGTATGGTGTGCTGGCCTTCATTAGTTGGGGGATAGAGCTAAAGAACCATGAGATAATGTTGCAACTCTGGAAATCTCTGGTTTAATCACGTTTGGAATATTGTGTTCTGTTCCGGCTGCCTCATTATAGGAAGGAAGCAAAAACTTTAGAGAGGGTGTAGAGGAGACTTACCAGGATGCTGCCTGGATTTGACCAGATGAGTGACGGGGAACACGGCAACAGTAGTAACTCTAATGTGAAGAGTCCCTGCTTAGACTCTCTCTTGTTGGAGATGGTCATTTCATCCTGTGCCTGAACGTTGTCAAGCTTTACAAGCCATCTCATTACTGAGGAGTTGAAAATTGAATTAAACATCAACAAGAGAAATTACCACTCTCGACCTTATGACTGAAGGATGGCCATTGAAGATAGTTGGGCCAAAGACACTACCTTAGGAACTCCTTCGGTGATGTCCTGAGATTGCGAGGGTTGATCTCCAACAACCATCTTCTGTGTGACTACAATCACTGGAGTATTCTCCCTCTGAAGCTCATTAACTTCAGTTGTACCAGGGCTCCTGGAGTCCATACTCAGTCAAATGCTGCTCTAATATCAAGGACAGACTCTCAGCTCACCTTTGGAATTCAGCTCTTTGGTCCGTGTTTGAACACAGACTGTGATGAGGTCTGGAGCCAAGTAGTTAGTCCTGGTGAAACCCAACCTCAGCAGGTCAGTGGTGAGTAGATAGAACTGTCAATGGCACCTTCCATCACTCTGCTGGCAATTTAGTGACTATGTGGTTAAAATTGTCCTGCTTTTTGTGAACAGGATGTACTTGGGCAATTTCCTACATGGTTGGGTTGATGCCAGTGTTAAAAATGTCTGGAATAGCTTGGCAAGAGGCAAAGATAGTTCTAGAGTACAGTTCTTCAATATTACACCTGGGAAGTTGTCTAATAAGCAGGCCCAAAATATTCAGAACTTTTGCCAATATAGGCACAGAGAGTATGATAAAATGTAAAATATACTGCAGTTTTTTGACAATGCGAAGCCAGATCTAGGCTGAACAATATGTGTAATACTGCTTACCACATTGTAGGAAGAACAATTGAGAGTTTTAAGGAGAGGACCTTAGAGTTGTGAGATGGTTCTTGGGTTAGGGACATAGATTAGAGAGACTGGGACTGCTTTCTATGGAAAAAAGACTGGAGAGATCTGATGGAAGTGTGGTATTAAGAGATTGACTTGATGGAAGGAGACAGAGGGTAGCAGTGGATGGATGTTTTTCAGATTGGAGACCTGTGACCAGTGGTGATCAACAGGGATTGGTGCTGGGTCCATTGTGGTTTGTAATCTATATTAATGTACTGGTCACCCAACCTGGAACACCTTGCCAATTATTCTGGTAGCGGTGTACATTCCACTTCAGGCCAATGTCAGGCAGGCACTGGAGGAGCTGAGCACCATGATCACCAGATGCAAACAGCACACCCTGATGCCTTGCCTATCATTGCAGATTTCAATCAAGCCAGCGTGAAGACTGCTAAGAACAGCTACCACTAACCAGACAGCTAACATACTTGACCACTGTTACACCACCAAAAATGCCTACTGTGCCATCCCACGCCCACACTTTGGAAAGTCCAATCATCTGGCTGTACTTCTACTCCCAGAGTATAGGCAGAAACTACAGACCGCAGCACTATTGGTGAGGACCAAAAGGTATGATAAAGGAAGATGAAAGAACGCTTGCATTACTACTTTGAGTGGACAATATTCAGGGATTCATCTTCAAATCTGAATGAATATTCCACAGTTGTCACCAACATCATCAAGACCTGTGTAAATAATGTGTGCCTTTGACAACATACCACAGATACCCAAATCAAAAGTCATGAATGTACCAAGAGATTCGTAGTCTGCTAAGGGTTAAGTTTGTGGCGTTCAAGACCCGTGATCCAGAACTATACAAGTTCAGATACGACCTACAGAAGACTGTTTTAAGGGGAAAAAACAACTCTGATTGAAGTTAAAGATGGAAGGGAATGCATGTCAGCTCTAGCAGGGGCTCTAGGCCATTACTTCCTACAAAATGAAACCCAACATCATGAATGTTTGTGATGTTTCACTCCCAGCTGAGCTCAACACCTTTTATGCACACTTTGAAAGGGAGAATAAAACTACACCTGTGTGAACTGCTGCAACATCTTTGACCCCTATCGTGGAGGTCAACGTCAGAACATCTTTCAAGAGGGTAAACCCTTGCAAGGTGTCAGGACCTCATGGTTTACTTGGCAGGGCTCTGAAAACCTGTGCCACCCACCTGACTGGAATTTTCAAGGACATCTTCAATCTCTCACTGCTGGAGTCAGTGGTTCCCACCTGAATCAAAAGGGTGTCCATCATACCAGTGCCCTAAAAGGGCAGGGCAAGCTGCCTCATTGAGTATCACTCAAAGCCATTCACATCTACTGTGATGAAGCACTTTGAGAGGTTGGTAATGACCTGAATCAACTCCTGCCTGAGCAAGGAGCTTGACCCACTGCAATTTGCTTATCGCCACAATAGGTCTTTAGCAGATGCAATCCCACTGGCTCTCCAATCTTCCTTGGAGGACCTGGACAATAGCAATTCCTAGATCTATACTGTCTATTGACTATAGCTCAGCATTCATCACCATCACACCCTCAGTGCTAATCCACAAGCTCCAAAACCAGATCCTCTATATTGCCCTGAAACTGGGTCCTTGACTTCCTTTCCGGGAGACCACAATCAGTACAGATCAGAAATAACATCTCCTCCTCGCTAACAATCAACACTGGCGCTCCTCAATGAGCCCACTGCTCGACCCTCTTTACACCCACCACTGTGTGGCTAGGCATGGCTCAAATACCATCTATAAATTTGCCAATGACACAACTATTGGCATAATTTCAGATAGTGATAAGGAGTCGTACAGGAGCGAGATAGATCAGCTGATAGAGTAGTGACATAACAACCTTGCACTCAATGTCAGTAAGAACAAGGAGTTGATTGTGGACTTCAGGAAGGGGAAGACGAGGGAGCACACACCTGTCCTTGTCAAGGGATCAGCAGTGGAAAGGGTGAGCAGTTTCAAGTTCCTGTGTGCCTACATCTCTGAGATCTATCCTGGGTCCAGCTTTTTGATGCAATTACAAATAAAGCTCAACAGTGGCTATACTTCATTCAGAATTTGAGGAGACTTGGTATGCCATCAAAGACTGTGGCAAATTTCTACAGATGTATCGTGGAGAGCATTCTAACTGGTTGCATCACCATCTGGTACGGAGGGACGACTGCACAGGATCAGAGAAAGCTGCAGGAAGTCTTAAACACAGCCATCTCTATCGGAGGCACTAGCCATCCAGCATCAAGGACACCAGCAAAAAGGGATGCCTCTAAAAAGTGGCATCCATCATTAACCCCCCCCCACCCCACCCCACCCCACCTCATTCTACCATCAAGGAGGAAGTACAGGAGCCTGAAGACACACACTCAACGTCAGGACCAGCTTCATCCCGTCTGCCATCAGATTTCTGAATGGACACACACTTCATATTGTAATTTATAGTTTTTTAAAATTATGTATTGCAACATGCTGCTGATTCTGATTCTGGATAGGACTTTTCGAGGAAGTTACCAGGAAAGTTGAAGAAGGCAAGGCAGTGGATGTTGTCTACAGGGACTTTAGCAAGGCATTTGACAAGGTTCCACATGGAAGCTTGGTCAGTCGCTCAGCATTCAAAATGAGGTAGTAACTTGGATTAGACATTGGCTTTGTGGGAGAAGCCAGAGAGTGGTAGTGGATGGTTGCCTCTGACCTGTGATTGCTGGAAGGATTGGTGCTGGATCCATTGCTGTTTGTTATCTATGTCAACGATCTGGATGTTAAGTCGATCAGTAATTTTGCAGATGACACCAAGATGGGGAGCGTAGTGGACAGTAAGGAAGACTTTCAGAGCTTGCAGTGGGATCTGGACCAGCTGGAAAAATGGGCTGAGAAATGGCAGATAGAATTTAATGCAGATAAGGTGCAAGGTGTTGCACTTAAGAAGAATGAACCTTACACAGTGTGCAGTAGACCACTGAGGAGGGCTATAGAACAAAGGGATCTGGGAATACAGATCTATAATTCATTGAAAGTGGCCTCGTAGGTAGATGGGAATGTAAAAGAAGCTATTGGCACGTCAGCCTTCATAAATCAATATACTACGTACAGGAGATGGGATGTTATGTTGAAGTTGTGTAAGACATCGGTGAGGCCCGATTGGGAGTTTTCTATGTGCAGTTTTGGTCACCTACCTACAGGAAAAATGTAAATAAGGTTGAAAGAGTACAGAGAAAATTTACAAGGATGTTGCTGGGTCTGCAGGACCTGAGTTATGAAGAAAGATTGAATAGGTTAGGACTTTATTCCTCAAAACATAGAAGATTCAATAGAGGTATACAATATTATGAGGGGTATAGATAGGTTAAGTGCAAGCAGGTGGGACTACACTGAGGATGGGTGAGACTACAACCTGAAGCCATGGGTTATGGGTGAAAAGAGAAAAGTTTAAGATGAACATGAGGGGAAACCTCTTCATTCAGTGGGTGGTGAGGTTGTGGAACAAGTTGTTAGTGTAAGTGTCGCATGAAAGCTCAACTTCAACGTTTAGGAAAAGTTTGGATGTTAAGGTTATGAAGAGCTATGGTGCCTATAGGGAGTAGACAATTTAAATGGTTCCGCACAGACTAGATGGGCCAAACGGTCTATTTTGTGCTGTACTTTTCTATGACTGTGACTCTATAAGAATGAAGGTGGCTTGGTTAATAAGTTTGCAGCTGACACCAAAATTGTTGGTGGGGTGATCTGTAAAGAAGGCTGACTAAGGTTACAACAGGATCACACAAAATGCAGGAGGAACTCAGCAGACCAGGCAGCATCTGTGGAAAAAAAAAGTAGTCGACATTTCGGGCTGAAACCCTTCATTGACTGTCCTTTTCTTGTTTCATTGACAGTACTTTTCTTCTATAGTTGCTGCCTGGCCTGCTGAGTTCCTCCAACATTTTGTGTGTGTTGCTCGGATTTCCAGCGTCTGCCTATTTTCTCTCGTTTGTGATTTCATTACAACAGGATCTGTTGGGGAAGGAATGGCAGATGGAATTCAACTCAGATGTGGGAAGAAATGCATTGTGGGAAGTGAAACCAGTCCAGAACACACAATAAATTACAGGGCCAGTGATATTTGTAGAAGAGACACCTTTGGCGTGATGTCATAGTTCCCTGAAAGTGGTGACACAGGGAAGCAGTCATACAGCACACTTGCCTTCCTCAACTTAGGAACCAAATACGGGACATGGGACATCAGGTTACAGTTGTTCAAACTATTGCTTAGGCTGTTCTTTGAGTATTATGCAATTCATTGACGCACCATCAGAAGGATGGGACCAAGCTGGACAAGTTAGGACAACAGGCAAGTTTTTAGGCTGTATAACTCCAAACCTAAGCACGCAAAACAAAATTTCAAGTCCACCACAGCTAGCAGGTACTCACTAACAGTAACCATGTCAGCACTGACCCCCGATCACCACTAGTCAAGAGATCTACATGGGAGCCAAACCTTGGGTTTATGGTTTTCTTTGCTATATTACAAGCCTTTTCCTTTGATTTTATGTAACCTTTAACTTCTCTTGATATCCATAACTTAATCAATTTTTCAGTGGGTTTTATTTTTGCCTTTAAGCTATAAATGTTATTTCCAAATGAAGTATTCATTCTTTAAAAATTAGAAACTTCTGGTTTACCATGAGTTCCCTGACATACCATCAACACTTCACACTCTGTGCCCTTCAGAGTGTGCTTAAGTCCTGGCCAGATTGAACTAAATGTTATGTTAAAACTCAATCAGATTCTAATAAGAAATGAGAACAGGAGTAGGCCATTCAGCCCCTTGAGACCTGTACACCATTTGATAGAATAATGGCTGAACCAATAATCCTTCACTTTCCCACTCTTTCACCAAAGTTCATTCCTTTCACTGATTAGAAATCTATCTGTCTCATCCCTGAATACACACCAGGATTCAGCCCTAGCAAAGGGAGTCCAAAGACTCAGAGAAGAAATTCTTCCTTTTCTCAGTCTTCAGTAGACATCCACATTCTGAGACCATGCCCTCTGGCTCACTACTCCCTCATGAAAGGAAAGTTCCTCCCAGAATTTACTCTGTCCAGCCAACTGCAATATCATGTTTTAATAAGGTTGCTTCTTATTCTTATTCAGTCCAAAGAGTACAGCTCAATCCAGTTCAACCTTTCACAATAGGAAAGCAACAGATCTGTTCTTTGACTCCCCTCACTAATCTTTAATCAATATGCTGTCGAACGTATCCTATGCTGATGTGACAGCTGCTCTGCTCATGACTGCAAGAAGTTGCAGAAAGTTGTGGATACAGCTCCACACAGCACAGAAGCCAGCCTTGGAAGCCACGGAAAGCACACACCTTCGGGCTCAAGGACAGCTTCTAGTCTGCTGTTGTAAGACTATTGAATAGACCCCCAGTAAGACGAGGTAGACTCTTCGGCCCGTAATCTACCTCATTATCACTTTGCACCTTATTGCCTACCTGCACAGCACTTTCTCTGTAACTGTAACAATTTATATTGCACTTTATCATTTTTACCTTTGCACTACCTTTGAACACCGTTGTAATGAATAGCATTGCTCTGTGACTAATGCTGGTGATTACGTGTCAATCACACGATGGAAGAAAGTACAGAGAATATGAATCAATGTGATGTTTGGATTAAGACCGCTTTTGAAGGCATATTTGAAAGTGAAGACAGCCACTTACTATGAGTAGTGATTGACTGTTGTACGGAATCCTCAACTGTGTTGTTAACAACTGTAGCTCCCCTACATTCACTTTCTTCCTCCATGTCATTAACAGATGGCAAACAGCTGCATTCCCTACACTACACACCACCTGAAAATCATTCCCACATCCCTGTGTCCCTGCGCTCGGTAAGCCGAATCTCACCTCATACCAGTACGTTACCTCCAACACCATGGGCTCTCAGCTTTGTGAGGCACCTTGTCAATGTCTGGTTAAGTCAAAACACATACATCTATTGGTTCCTTTCTGTCCAACCTGCTTCAGACTGCCTCAGAAAACTCCAGTAAAATTGTCACATGATTTCCCTTTGATGAAGCTTCATTTTCCAAATCTACTTTTATTCAGAACATAAAACAGTACAAAACAGTAAAAATCCTGAAAGGCATACGATAAGGTGGCCTCTCTGAAGTCCAACCCTATGCCCCCGTTGTGAGAGGTGGAAGCTGGCAAGGCAGGCCAACAGGGCTCCAGTGAAGCTGTATAGACCAATCTCCTGTACAGTGAACACAAATGGATTACAGAAACAGTGATGAACTCCAACCATCTCATTGACTTTGGATGATGGAGCTTGGTTTAATCTGGTGTTGTTATCCTGAAGTTCAGTATCTTCAACCAGTGGACTACCAGGGAAGGTTAGGATGAACAAAAAAAAAAAAATCTTTACTTGTAGATTGGTTTGTAGAGAACACAGGCTAGAACTTAAGAATTACTACACACAAGTTTGGTAAACTCAAGACTGAGCCAAGACAAGTACAAGAGAGGGAACTTAAATAGAGAAACAAAACAAGGCAAAGGTGCATACACTGATAACTGAAACAAGACACAGGTGAAAATTATCAACTAATAATCAGAGAAGGCAGAGCGTCAGAGCCTGGAGGACTCCGGTGCCCCCTGGTAATCAGACCAAAGCATGATAGAGGGAGGAAAGTTGACCCACCTTGCCAGTTGATATAGAACCTATAGTAACCTTAGAAAACCACACCACACAATTTTGATGTCATCCACAAACTTGCTAATCATCCTGCCTACATTCTCAAAAAATTGAGTATATGACAAATAACATACCCGATCCCCATGTCACACCACTGATCACAGGCCTCCTGTAAAATAATCCTCCAGTACCACCCTTTGTCTCCTTCTATCAAGATAATTTTGAACCCAATCGGCTAACTCACCCTGATTATCCCGAGTTTGCACCTTCTTGACCAGTCTACCAAGTAGGGCCTTATTGAAAGCCTTGCTAAAGTTTATGCAGACAATGATCTTCTAGCCCTCATCAATCCTCTTGGTTACCTCTTCAAAAAAAAAACTCATCAAATTTGTGAAACACAATTTACCAATAATAATGACTATCCCTAATCAGTCCTTGCTTTTCCAAATGCAGATAGATTCAACCTCTTAGAACCCCTCCCAGTACCTTCCCCAAGCACTGATTTTGAACTTACTGGCCCGAAGTTTCCTGGCTTGTCCTCGTAGCCTGTCTTAAAGGCACAGCATTAGTCACCTTTCATCTCTCATATCTGAACATTTCATCTCTTCTTGACACTAGTACCCCACCACTGTTCCTTTCCCACCTACCCATCCCAAAAGTTAAATAGCCCTTAGCATCAGGTTCTCTACCTTGATTCTCTTGCAACTGTGTCTCATAGTTCTACTTGATCATACTCAATTTTCTGAGGTTGTGCTTTATAGCATGTGCTTTGTGAGTCGGAGTTGTAAAGCACAGAAACTGGCCCTTTGGCTCACCATGTCCATGCCAACCTCTTTGCCCATCTACACTCATCCCATTTGCCTGCACTAGGACCAGATGCTTCTATGCCTTGCCTATGTGTGCGTCTATCAAAATGCTTCCTGAGCACATCTGGTTCCACTGCCTTCTCTGGTAGTAAGATCCAGATAGTAACCACTCAAAAACTACTCATCAGATCCCCTTTAAAATGCCTCCCTCTCAACTTAAAACTATGCCCTCTTGTTTTAGACACTCCCACCATGAGAAACAAATTTTGATCATCTACCTTACATATTTCTTTTAGGTCACTAAGAGTCACACAGCATGGAAGCAGGCTCTACAGGCCAACGTCATCATGCCAACCATGGTGCCCACCAAGCTGGTTTCATTTGCCCGCATTTGGCCCGTATCGTTCTAAACCCTTCTTATCCATGTACCTGTCCAAATGTCTTTTAAATGCTGTCATTCTACCCCCTTCAATTACTTTCTCTGGCAGCTCATTTGTTCCATATACAGTATTATGCAAAAGTCTTAGACACTCTAGATTTTTCATAAATTTTGATTTAGATGTCTTCTCCATTAGTCTGTCAGTAGAAAGGAGCAAATTTTAGATTTCCAAACTTCTTTTTCCAAAAAACTAGACGTTAGAGAAATGTTTGTATTTTGTTAAAGAAAGTTCAATAGTTCCATTTAATACCAGAGAACATATACAACATTCAACCTAAATTCTTGCTCTTTACAGACGTCCACAAAAACAGAAAAGTACTCCAACGAATGAGTTACAGTAAAAACATTAGAACCCCAAAGCCCCCTACTCCCCCTCCCACACACCAGCAGCTGTGCCCATTCCCCCTCCCCCACTTACTTCAGCCAAGAAGCATCAGCACCCACCACTAACAAGTAGGCAATAGCAAATCCCCCAGGAAAGCACGACAAAAACATTCTCCCAACAACTCAACATGCCAAAGTCCCTCTCTCTCCCTAGGAAAGGGGCAGAGAGGTGTCAGTCAGCAAGGGGAGAGACCAACAAAAACAGGACAACCTGCCGATTATAGTGTTAAAGCCTGCTGTGTCTCATTTTTCAAGTTCTCCAACGAGAGAGAGATACTGATTCACCAAGCACCGAGACAGTTTATATAATAGACCATAAAGTAACATATTAAGTAATAGACTACTTTTCAAATAAAAACTATTACTTTGTAAGTACACAGCCCAGTGCATGATTAAAGGAAGATAACATACAGATGCGAATGATCAATGACATAATGAGTTGAATGAACTAAACTGATTAACTGAAACAGAAACAGGTGTAGAAGGAATTAAACTGGTGAAGGACAACCAAACTAAAAGGTGAGGGTATGGTAGGTGTGACAGTCTAACCTTCAAATGATCAATTCTTACACCATGGCAAGAGTGATCATAGACACAAGACACAAGTGGTCATCCCGCAGCAGCAGGGTCTTCTCCCAGCAGAAATTTCGCAGCAGACGGAATTTAAAGACATGCTGTCCGAGCTCTCTGAAGAAGCACACAGAAACAGACAAGGCTGAGGACCAGAGATGGAGTAGTTGGCCACGGAACCTGAATGCAGCAGATTAAAGATACATCAAACTGACGGTACTACTCAATCGGAAGAAGTCCAGCACTGCTATCAGCTCTGAAGAGTTGCTGCCAAAAAGCCATCAGTCCAGAGTGGAAACAAAGCCAAGAGACTCACCTATGCACAAAAACACAAGGACTGGGTGCTGAACAATGTCAGTATGTGCTCTGCACTGACAAGTTAAAACTAGAAACTTTTCGCTCAAACAGGAGGCAGTTCATCCACAGAAGAGCTGGAGAATGCTGCATGGATGAGTGTTTGCAGCCAACAGTGAAGTACAGCAGAGGTTCTCTGCAGGTTTGAGGCTGCATTTCTGCAAATGGAGTTAGTGATCTGGTCAGAGTTAATGAAATCCTCAATGCTGAGAAGTACAAGCAGATTCTCATCCATCACACACTCCCATCAGGGAGGTCCCTGTCAGACCCAACTTAATTCTGCAGCAGGACAATGACCCCAGTCACACAGACAAGGTCATAAAGAACTATCTTCAGCAAAAAGAACAAGGAGTTCTGCATCAGATGGTTTGGCCTCCACAGAGCCCTGATCTCAACATCATCGAGGGTGTCTGGGATTACCTGGAGAGACAGAGGCAAATGACACAGCCAAAGCACGCAGGAGAACTGTGGCAAGTTCTCCAAGATGCTTGGAACAACCTACCAGCCGGCTTTCTTATAAAACTGCATGATAATGTACCTAAGAGAACTGATGCAGCTTTAAAGGCAAAGGGTGGTCAGACCAAATACTGATTTCATTTAGCAGTCTTTCCAGTTTTATGATGTCTTTCATGTGACAAGTAAACCAAAACTGTTCCCAATACTCCAAGTGCAGTCTCACTAAAACTCATATATTCAGTGTCCTCGCTGTTGAAGGCCAGCACGCCTCACCATTCTGTCAACTTGCATTGTCATTTTCCAGGAATTCTGAACTTGGTCCCACATTCTTTAGTGCCTTGCTATTTACAAAGTATGATCTATCCCTATTTGACTTCCCGAAACACATCAGCTCACACTTGTTGAGATTAAATTTAAATTCCATCTACAATGCTCCTCCCAACTTTCCACCAGATGTTATATATCCTGCTGTTGCCTTAGACAACTGAAGTTGAGTTTACTGTCATCTGCACAAGTACTTGTAAGCAATGAAAAACTTGCAGCATCATCACAGGTGCATAGCATCATAAAAACAGCATCATGCTACCCACAACTCCACCAATTCTTATCTTATCCACAAATTTAGCAATCAAACCTCCTATAACCTATCCCTCAACGTCAGCAAGACGAAGGAATTGGTTGTTGACTTCAGAAGGAGCAGCGGACCGCACGACCCCATTTACATCGGTGGTGCACAAGTGAAACAGGTCAAAAGCTTTAAGTTCCTTGGGGTCAATATCACAAATGACCTGACTTGGTCCAACCAAGCAGAGTTCACTGCCGAGAAGGCCCACCAGCGCCTTTACTTCCTGAGAAAGCTAAAGAAATTTGGCCTGGCCCCTAAAACCCTCACTGATTTTTATAGATGCACCATAGAAAGCATTCTTCTAGGGTGCATCACAACCTGGTATGGAAGTTGTCCTGTCCAAGACCGGAAGAAGCTGCAGAAGATCGTGAACACGGCGCAGCACAACACATAAACCAATCTTCCATCCGTGGACTCACTTTACACCGCACGCTGTCAGAGCAGTGCTGCCAGGAAATTCAAGGATATGACCCACCTAGCCCTTTTCGTCCCTCTTCCCTCCGGGAGAAGGCTCAGGAGCTTGAAGACACGTACAGCCAGATTTGGGAACAGCTTCTTTCCAACTGTGATAAGACTGCTGAACGGATCCTGACCCGGATCTGGGCCATACCCTCCAAATATCCGGACCTACCTCTCAGTTTTTTTGCACTACCTTACTTTCCATTTTCTATTTTCTATTTATGATTTATAATTAAAATTTTTAATATTTACTATCGATCTGTACTCCAGGGAGCTGGAAGCACAGAATCAAATATCACTGTGATAATTGTACGCTCTAGTATCAATTGTTTGGCAACAATAAAGTATAAAGTATAGTCACATCCATGTCAATAATACCTATCAGACAGCAAATCCCCCAGCACTGATCCCTTCTTATGGTTCCATCCTCTGCCATTCTAGTTTAAACCCCTCCCCCCCCCCCGCAGCACATAATCACTGTTCAGCAACCATTTCTCATTTCACAACACTGAATCTAAAATAGCCGGTTTCATTCAGGGTTTTTCAGCAGACTGACCTAGAAAGCCATCCCTTGTGCATTCCATTAGCTTGCGTGTAGATTTGGGTTTCTTTTTCCCGGTCATTGTCAGGACTTCATGTCCTCAATCCAAAACACTGTCTGTCCCTTGTCCCTCCACGGATGCCGCCTGACCCACCCAGTTTAGTCAGCAGTTTGTTTTTTGCTCCAGATTCTTGCAGTACACCATGTGCTCACAGACTTCCAATCTGGAAAACAACATCCTCCCACTACGACCCTCAGCCAGGTTTGGATCCAATTAGCCAGTCTGTCAGAGACTTAACCTTTGGAACCATGTCAAATGCCTTATAAATTCCATGTCAACAATACTACTATCTTGCTGTCGTCAATCTCCTTAACTCTTCAATAAACTCTGTCAAATTAGTGAAGGAGATTTCCCTGCACACGCTAACTCTCCTTCATCAGTCCATGTCTCTCTAAAGGACATTAATCCTGTCTCTTAGAATCTTCTCCAATAATTAATAATGCTCTGGTCTTTTTTTTGATATTTGGAACCTTCTTAACTTTGTCTGCAGGATTTGCCTCTCGCCCTCGATTTCTGTGCCTTCTGCATTTCACTTCTACTGGTGTCTCTTTTACTTCTATCCTTGTAACTTAGGTGTAGATTCACTTTTTTCCAGTTGTCAGAACTTCAGGTCCTCGACCCAAAACATCACCCATCCCTTTGCCCTCCACTGACCCACCAAGTTTAATCAGCAGGTTAGCATTCTCCAGGTTACTGTACAGCACTGACATATACTTCCCATGTCCCAGTTACAGTCCTCTGCATTACCACTACTCTCAGGAAAGTTTAGACACTGGTATTTACTCCACCCAAACTTTTGATCCTCAAACCAAGATGTTTACCCCACTCCCATCTTCTCGGAGAAAAGTGTCATAGAATAATTTAATTCCCAGCATTGGACACTTTGTAACTGTGTCTCTACAATGACAGAACAACACACAAAAAGCTGGAGGAGTTCAAAGGGTGAAGAACTGTCTGTAAAGACAGTTTGATGTATTTCTGCTTGTGCCATGAATTTATCACCATGTGTATTTAACTAAACAACCTTTGAGGTTGTCTTTGTGCCATTTTTCCCTGTTCTGACTCAAGGTTTAATAGAACATAGGACAGTACAGTGCAGGAACAGGCACTGAACGTGATGCTGTATTATACTAAATCTATTCTACATGCACAACTTTCATATCTCTGCATATTCCTGTGTCTATGTAACACCATCATATCTGCTTCCACTGTCACCAGAAGCGTCTGTTCCAGGACCCACCACACTGTTAAAGAACCTGCCCCACATATCTCCATTAAATGTTCCCCTTCTCACCTTCAATGCAGGTCCTCTTATATTTGAAGGTTTATTCCTATCATGCCCTGCTCCTTCCTCACACACTCAGAACATCATAATCCACATTGTCGTTTTGTCCCTTCTTTCAAAAACTCTCTCAAGTTACCCTTGGCAGCTCAGTGGGGGGAAGTGGGAACTGAATCAACAGGGGACTGGGCAGGCATTCAAGGCAGAATAATCAGCAGGACAATAGAAGAGAGAAGGAGACAGGAATAAAGAGATTATTCTATTTGCAGCCAGCATCAACTTTTTTACTAGCGAAATAATCCTATGAATGAACATGTAAAAACAGTGTGAGTGAGGACAAGTTGTGGAAAAACACCAGACACTCAGCAATGTTCTCACTTCAGCAAATACCGAGCTGTGTGCTCAGCTTTTCCATCACAACTCACTCCTCTCAGTGTTTACAACCACTGTCACCTCACTGCAAATCCAGCTATCTGCAGTATATGTTGCACCACACAACACAACACAACAGTAGATATCAGCCACACACAGTGAATGGTGAAACATCATACAAAAATCAAACTTCTAGAGGAAATCTATGCAAAAGCATGAACTTCGCAACAGAGCTCCTTAATGCTCTAGGTTCAAACATCTACACTCTCTTCTGTCCGACCAAGAGCGTGGAAGAAAAGGAGTGAAACTCCATCACACACTCCAGGGTCAGACACAGAATGATGCTGCCTCTACACACACTCCCAGGGTCAGACACAGGGTCAATCTCCATCACACACTGCCAGGGTCAAACACAGAGTGAAACTCCATCACACACTCCCAGGGTCAGACACAGGGTCAAACTTCATCACTCGCTCCCAGGGTCAAACACAGAGTGAAACTCCATCACACACTCCAGGGTCAGACACAGGGTCAATCTCCATCACACACTCCCAGGGTCAGACACAGGGTCAAACTTCATCACTCGCTCCCAGGGTCAAACACAGAGTGAAACTCCATCACACACTCCAGGGTCAGACACAGGGTCAATCTCCATCAAACACAGAGTGAAACTCCATCACACACTCCCAGGGTCAGACACAGGGTCAAACTTCATCACTCGCTCCCAGGGTCAAACACAGAGTGAAACTCCATCACACACTCCAGGGTCAGACACAGAATGATGCTGGATCTACACACACTCCAGGGTCAGACACAGGGTCAATCTCCATCAAACACAGAGTGAAACTCCATCACACACTCCCAGGGTCAGACACAGGGTCAAACTTCATCACTCGCTCCCAGGGTCAAACACAGAGTGAAACTCCATCACACACTCCAGGGTCAGACACAGAATGATGCTGGATCTACACACACTCCAGGGTCAGACACAGGGTCAATCTCCATCAAACACAGAGTGAAACTCCATCACACACTCCCAGGGTCAGACACAGGGTCAAACTTCATCACTCGCTCCCAGGGTCAAACACAGAGTGAAACTCCATCACACACTCCAGGGTCAGACACAGGGTCAATCTCCATCACACACTCCCAGGGTCAGACACAGGGTCAATCTCCATCACACACTCCCAGGGTCAGACACAGGGTCAAACTTCATCACTCGCTCCCAGGGTCAGACACAGGATGATGCTGCCTCTACACACACAGTACCACAACACCAACGCCGCCCCCACCCCCGCCTCCACCCGCCAGTTAAGTTCCCTGCACACTCAGCCGCTGCCAGTCGCTGGTTCTATGGCACAGTTTGACACGGATCGCCTGCATCTCGGCATCCGGCAGCAATGGGGTTCATACACGCAGCCGCAGCCCCAGCCCCGGATCGTGTCGCTTCTCTAACCTGCCGGACAATCAGTTGTCAACAGTCGTCGCCCGGGGAAAGAGGAGCCGCTTCGATCGGCGCCGCGGTCACGTTGCTACCCTAATTGGTGGTGAACGTAGGAGTGAAATAATAACCTTCACATGCTCGTAGATTGAATGGAGGCTGCTGGGCTGTGCTGGGCTGTGCGGGGCCTGGGTTCACACCCACCACACACTCAGCCGCATTGGCTGGAGCCGAGCTGCCGGGACACCCAGCGCAGAGCAGCCGCCAAACCGGGAGGGAGGAGAAAGTGCGAGGGCAAGGGAAAGGGGAGGGGAAAATAAGAGGTGGCGGAGCGGCGGGGGGAATGGAGATGGGGAGATGGTGGAAAGGGGGGAGACGGGACAAAATGAGGGCTAAGGGAGGGATTAAGGGGAGATGGCAAAGAATGTAAAGGAGAGGGAGGGTTAAGGGAAAGGGAGATGGACGGGTGAAGGGGCATTTGGAGGGGAAAGTTGGCGAGCGAGTAGAGAGATGAAATGGGAGAATTAAAGAGGGAAGGGGAGAAATGAGGATGAGAGGGATGAATTTAGAAGAACAGAGGGGAAAAGGAGTGAGGGATAAGGGGAGAATTGAGGGAGGTGAGAGGGGACAACGGAGCTGGGATAAACGAGATTAAATTGAGAGGGAGAGGTGACAGAGGGGAGAAGCCAGGTGTGAGAGGAGGCGAAGGGTGAGGGGTGAAGGCTGGCGAGGGGGATGGGGAGAAGGCAAGGGGAGAGGGGCTGAAGGCAGGGGAGACAGGGGAAGGGGTGAGGGTGACAGGAGAGAGTGAAGAAGGCAGGGGGAGGGAGAAGATGGCAGGGGAGGGGGAAGAAGGCAAAGGGAGGGAGACAGGAGGGATTGGGGTGAGAGGGTGAAGGCAGGAGGAGCAGGGTTGGATTGGGGGGGAGGCAGGGAGTGGTAAGAGAGCTGAGAGAGGAGAACCAAGGGTTGAGAAGGTAGGGGGAGAGGCAGAGGATAGAAAGCCAAGCATGGAGCAGGTTGGGGAGGCCGAGACTGGTGAGAATGGAGGGGAGGGGAAGAGTGGGTAGAGTTGAGGGGAGAGAACCAAGGGAAGAGAATAGAGGTGGGATGGGTAGTACTGAGAGAGGAGGATGGGATATAAGTGTGTGATAGGAGAGTGAAGTCTGGGACCCCAGGCCATTTGCAGGAAGTGTCACAGTCTGTCTGTGTTCAAGAATCCCTTGGGTCCTTTCTGAATTATTCATCAGACCCCACACCCACTATCCTTTCCCCTTCCATCCACTGCTGCACCCAACCCATCTTCACCCTCCCCCATCCCCCTCCTCCTTCCTACATCCCATAACACCTCCGTTTTCCTCACTCCTTCCCCCTTCTCTCTCCTCTTCTCCCAGTCTAGTCAGTCCTCCACTGTTCTCCCTCCCCACTCAACTCCCCTGTTCTACCGGCCCTGCTCTAATCCCCATTCAGGCCCCCTCTGTTCTAACCCCCATATGTTCTACCCCTCCATTCTACCACCCTTAATCTAACCCCCCCCCTTATTTCTAAACTTTCCCCTTTATTCTAACAGCCCTCTGCTCTACTGTACCTCCGTTCTCACCCTCTCCGTTCTGGCTCCCTCCACTTTATTCTCACTTCTCTTCACCCCACTACCCCACAACCCCTTCATTTCCCCAATCCCCTCTCATACACCTCTCATATTCCCCTCTCATACCCACCTCTCCTCTCATCTCTCATACCACCCCTCTCATCTCTTCTTTCAAACTCCATCTCAAATCCCCATCTTTTTTGCCCTTCATATCCCCTTCACTCCCCTCATTTCAACCCCACTCATCCCCCATGCCCCCTCACCTGCCCCGCTCTCTCTCTCTCTCTCTCTCTCATTCTCCCCCTCCCTCCCTCACTCGACCTTTCATTTGCCACATCTTTGTGTTGTGCTGAGCCACTTCAAAGGTGGTTGCAATTTCACCTTGTTCATGCCGTGGAGCCTAGTGACAGGACTGGGGTATTGGTGTTTGTAGTCTACCTGTAATTGCCCTTCAGAAAGGGGAGATGAGCCAGCTCCTTGAACAACTGAGCTCCTGGCTAAGGTCCTACTGCACTCCTGGCTTGGGTCCTCCTGCACGCTTGGCTTGGGTCCTCCTGCACTCCTGGTTAAGGTCCTCCTGTATTCCTGGCTCGGGTCCTCCTGCACTCCTGGCTAAGGTCCTCCTGCACTCCTGGCTAAGGTCCTACTGCACTCCTGGCTTGGGTCCTCCTGCACTCCTGGCTTGGGTCCTCCTGCATTCCTGGCTTGGATCCTCCTGCACTCCTGGCTCGGGTCCTCCTGCACTATCCTGGCTCGGGTCCTCCTGCACTCATGGCTAGGGTCCTCCTGCACTCCTGGCTCGGGTCCTCCTGCACGCCTGGCTCGGGTCCTCCTGCACTCCTGGCTCGGGTCCTCCTGCACTCCTGGCTCGGGTCCTCCTGCACGCCTGTGGTGCTGTTGGGGAGGCATTCCAGAACCATGAACATTGATGAAAAGGGACTGGTGATTAATTTCCCAGTCAGATGGACGTGTGACTGAGAAACAGGGTAACCAGGTCATTTCACATTGAAGACTGTTCATCTGAACCAACGAAGAGGATCTGACCTGAAACAGTAATCCTGTTTCTCTGCATGTGCTGCCTGACCTGTCGAGCTTCTTTCCTGCATTTTCAGTTTTTATTTCAGATTTGCAGTATCTGCAGTTCTTTTGTCCATGGTGTCCACCTGCAGACCTTGCTTGAAGCCCCAGTTTTGGGAGGGCTGTTCTTGGAGTAGCCAAGTAGCTGTAGTGTGTACTATGAAAATACCCCCGGACTAAATAGGGTATTTAATAGGTAAAGATACCCATTCCTTAAAGAATTTCTGCAATTCTCTTGGATCAGATATTCCTCCCATGAGAATAAACTACAGGATGGGACCTGAGCACAAGATCTGATGGTCATGAGATCTCTCAGCTGCCTGTGACAACTAGAGTAGAACTGTGCAGCTTTAATATAGGGGTTTCATCACACCAAGGAATGCTGGGATATCCAGCTTCCATGGTTAGCTGCCTTCATCTTATGCCTTTCTGGCTTTGCCCTAGGGATGTTTAAATCTAGCTAATTAATAAAATCTGAGGTAAAAGCAAGAATCAGTCACAGTGAGCAAGAAGGTAGTTGCACTTCCAGATGGGTGTCTGCTTTCCTCACCAAGACCATTCCATTGGTGCATGGAGGAAATAATGCAGGAGTTCCCAATATGAGGTCCACGGACCTTCGGCTAATGATGGGGATTCATGCATAAAGAAAGGTTGGGAATCCCTGACTAATGAGTGCCCCAGGGAAATTCAGCCAGTGACAACAGGAAGGAGCAAGAAATGAGATAGAGCAGTGGAGCGCTGAGACAGTTAGGAGTGCAGGAAATTACCGTATACTCAAGACCCCCACCGCTACCACCATCATGGCCTTTGCTATCAGTCTCAGAAACATCCCACACCCCCTCCTGCTCTGGGGTCAGCAAAGGATGTGGCTGTGAACTGCACAACACTGAAGGTTAAGCAGTGTACAGCAGGATCCCACAATATTAACGGTTATAATAGCTTCACTATAGCCTGAGAGCTCTTTGGGTGCCTACCTCTTCCACTCATTCCCCCACCCCCACACACATGCACACATTTTTCTGTTCTTCGGCCCCTCTGTTCCCTCTCCTTCCCTCTTACCCTGTCCCTTTCCCTCTTACCCTGTCTCTCCCCCTCTTTCTTTCTCCCTTTCCCTCTTACCCTGTCTCTCCCCCTCTTTCTTTCTCCCTTTCCCTCTTTCTTTCTCCCTTTCCCTCTTTCCCTCCCTCCCATTTTCTCTTCCTCTTCCTCTCACTGTCGCCTGTCCCTCTCCTCTTTCCTGAACTTTCTGCCCTACCTCCATTTCTGTTTCTCTCACTCCCCTTCCCTCTCAGTGTCCCACTCTGTGTTTAACCTTCCCTCTCTCTGTACCAGTCTCTGTTTAATCTTTCCTCTTTTACTCTCTGACCTGCTCCCTGTTCACCCCCAGCTCCCGCGAAGCCTCCCTCTCCCTCTTTTCTCACCTTGTCCCTGCTTGTCACTCCTCGTCTTCTGCTCTGTCTCTCTATGTCCTTTTGCGTCTCTGTCTGTCTGCTGACTGACAGACAGTGACAGCTGTGCCTTTTTCAACATACACATCTAGGTTTCACTTTCACGTCATCATTTCCATGTTCCATCTTCACACAAAACATCGTGAGACCAGTTCACTTATTCACACCGAGACACCACTGGAACACAGACTGCCAACTGACAATCACTGCCTATCTCTGCAGAGCCTGTCCACCATCTATAAGGCTTAAACCAGGAGTGTGACGAAATACTCTTAACTTGCCTGGATGGTAACAGAACCAACGTTTAAGAAACTCAATCCCCCCACCCCCACCAGACAGAGCAGCCTGTCCACAATCATTCACTCACTCCACCACTGGCCCACAGGAGGAGCAATTTGACCCATCTACAGGTTAAACAGTACCAGACTCCATAAACTCCAACCAAACCTGCCACTTCCAACAGAAGGACAAGGGCAGCAACAGTCTGGGGAACATCACCTGGAAGTTACTCTCCAAGCCCCTCACCATCCTGACTTAGAAATATATTGCCATTCCCTCACCATTACTGGGTCAAAATCCTGGAACTCTTTCCCTAACAACATGGTGGGGAGGTCCACGCCGTTGGAACTGTGATGGTTCAAGAAGGCAGCTTACTGCCACCTTCTCAAGAGCAACTATGGGTGGGCAATCAAATGCTGGCCCACATCCCTTGAGTGAAACAAAATCACAGCTGCAGAATTCACTGTTCTTCTATCTTCAATTCTTTCACTGTGGTTATTTTCTAGATCGAATGAGTCTCCACAATTCCAAGGCACGTTGCGAAAGGATTATGCTACGTGTGCGTGATGGAGACAAGAAAATGGGAGCATAACTAGATCGCCCGGCCCTCAAACCTGCCCTACCATTCAATATGATCACGACTGACCTTCCTCAGGCCTCAGCTCCTGCATGCCAGTCCTCCACAATCCTCTATTCCTTATCTTTCAAAAATCCACTTCCCTCCACCTTAAATATATCTAATGATCCAGTCTCCACCACCAGTGGAGGAAAAGAATTCCTGAGATACAGTATCCCACCTGTTGTGAGAAAAAATTTTAATATATTCTTACCAAAACTATATGCGGTAGTCTAGGAGTGGCCTCACTAAAACCCTGTGCAATTGTTACTAAACTCCCCCTTCTTTTCAATAACGAGCAGTTTGCCCATTGGCCTCGTAAATACTTACTGCACCCACCCGGTAATGCACAATATTAATCTCTCTGTACTTCACTTATTTGCAAGGTTAAGTCAAGTTTAGTGTCATAGGCACGAGTACATGTATGCACAGGTGCAATGAAAAGAATTGCTTGCAGCAGGACCGCATGCACATAATATCCACAACATGACATTCACAGCATGGCGAATAATACGGTGATAGGCTCTTTGGTGAGTCTGCGGCAGCTATTAAATACTGCTAATAATAAACCCAATGTTAATCCATTTTGTTCTCCCCATATTCCCATGAACTTCCTTCAGATTCTGCCACATAGGGAAAGTTTACAGTGGCCCGATGACGTATGTTTGGGGTGTGAGAGGGAGAGGAAACTGGGGCACCCAGAGTCAATTGAGAGAAAATGCAAAGTTGACATAGACAATGCTGGAAGTCAGGATCGAAGCTGGGTCTCGAGATCTGTGAGGCTGCAGCTCTGCCCACTGCACCACTGTACCATCAGGAAGCAGAAATTAGTGCTGTGGACAGAGGTCAGGAGATGAATATAAAAATACAGATCAGAATCAGATTTAGTATCACCAGCATATGTAGTGAAATTTGTTAACTTTACAGCAGCAGTACAATGAAATACATGATAAATAAATATAGTGAAAATAATTGAGTTACATTAAGTATATGTCCATTAAATAGTTCAGTTAAACTAAATAGTGCAAAAATAACAGAAATAAAGAGTAGTGAGGTAGTTTTCAATGTCCATTTAGGAATCGGATGGCAGAGGGGAAGAAGCTGTTCCTGAGTCGCTGAGTGTGTGCCTTCAGGCTTCTGCACCTACTTCCCGACAGTAACAGTGTGAGAGGGCATGTCCTGGGTGGTGGGGATCCTTAATGATGGATCTTGTCTTCCTAAGGCACCGCTGCTTGAAGATGTCTTGGATTCTACAGAGGCTGGTACCCATGATAGAGCTGACTAATTTTACAAGTTTCTGCAATGATTTCAATCTTGTGCAGTGCCCCCCCCCCACCAGATGGTGATGCAGCCAATCAGAATGCTCTCCACAGTACACTTGTAGAAGTTTTCAAGTGTTTTAGTTGACAACCCAAATCTCTTCAAAGCCCCAATGAAATACAGCCACTGTCTTGCTTTCTTTATAGCTGTGTCAATATGTTGTGTCCAGATTAGGTCCTCAGAGATAGGGACACCCAGAAACCTGAAATTGCTCACTCTCTCCACTTCTGATCGCACTATGAGATACACAGGATGGTACAGATGCTGGAATCTCGAGTAACACACAAAACGGTAGAGGAAGTCGATGGGTGCGGCGGCATCTGTGAAGGGAACTTGGCAGTTCACATTTTGTGTCAAGGTCGTTCATCTCGAACTAGCAGTCCAGATAAAGGGTCCCAACCCTCACTGCTGACCGTCCAGTTTTCTCCATAGATGCCGGACCCCCTGACTTGTGGTGTTTCTCAGGGGCTCATACTGGGACTGTTGTTCAGTTCTGGAAAGATATTACTAAACTGGAAAGAGTGTAAACTGGAAAGGTTTACAAGGACTTTGTCAGGGCTTGAGGACTGAGTTGTAGGAAGAAATTGGACAGGCTAGGACTTTATTTGTTATTGAGAGGTGATTTTATTGAGGTGTATGAAATCATGAGGGGTATTAATAAACTGAATTCACTCAGGTTTTTTTCCCCAAAGTTGGGGCATCAAAAATTAAAGAACATAGGTTTAAAGTAAGAGGGGAAAGATTTAAGAAGAAGTTGAAGGACATAACTTTTACTCAAAAGGGGATATCTCAAGTATTTAGAATCAGCTGCTAGTGGAAGTGGTTGAGGCAGGTATAATTGCAACTTACAAAATACATTTGAACAGGCACGTGGATTGGAAAGGTTTAGAACATTACAGGTCAAACACAGGCAAATTAAATCAGCTTGGATGAGTCATCTTGGTTGGCATGGAGCAGTCAGGCTGAAGGGTCTGTTTCCATGCTTCGTGACACCATGCTGCCAGATCTGCTGAGAGCCTCTGGCATTCTATGGGTGAAGACATGTTCACGGCGATGTATCCAGTCCCAACAATGTTTGCTTCATTGGTGAGATTTTCCTTGTGTCCTTTCTTCTCATTACTGTAGAAGAGAGGATCTATTCTGAGTTCAGTCACGTGTGCCTGCTACCGTGGCTATCTTGGAAAGAGACAGCATCTGCAACAAGGAGGCAGAGGAAGCTTTTCTATCTGATAATATTATTGTGTTAATATATGTTATGTGCTGTATGTGATATATGTACTATATTTTGCATCTTCCTCTCTGAGGAAAGTTGTTTCATTTAGTTGTATACATATTTACAGTTGAGTGACAATAAACTTGAACTTAAGGATGGATCTAGCAAATATTCTTCATTGACTTCACTGCCGTTACCATGCATAACAAGTGATTCCCACTTGGAACAATAGTTGAAGTTAGCAGCAGTGTTTTGTCTTTTGCCCTCTCACTGAACCTGGTGGGGAACTATTTGCTGCAGGAGAGAACAAACTCCTTTATCATGTAAATTCAGTTCCCTATCTGCCTCCAGAGGAGAAATGGTTGACACACCTGGCTGGAAGACTATCCTTCTATTGCATTTTTATAGAGAGGAACATCAATTTCATTGGCTTGCAAATACATTATGTACATGGATTCATTATGATTGTCCTGACTACTCCCTGTGTTGTGACAGTGCCAGTAACTTCGCTTCCTGATTGCTGAACGGTAAAGATTTCTGTTAGGATTGGGTGAGCATTCTGTCAGCTGATCTCTACATGTATTCTAATTAGTGCTTCTTCAAAGCAAGGGTGTATAGACAGCTTCAGGTAGCATTTTACTGTAGGCACTGTTGGATCAACTATTTAATTGTATTTTTCTTTGCAGTTTAACAATTAACAATTAATTATCTACGATAAACTCTTCTTGGGCTTCCAGCTGTACCGACGTTTCGATGACAAAACGCTGCCATCTTCATCATGGATTATGCATTGGCATGTCAATTCTGATGGTATTTATACCCCCAACAACCATTCCTCCTGATTGGTTAGTCCTCATCCAATCAGGTTTCTGCCATCCCACTTTGTTTAAAATTCAATTCTAGTTCTTACTTACAGCAAGACCTTGGTCTTTGTTAAAATTCTTATCCTCTAGTTTTATTTCTTTGGCTTCCTTCACCAGATGACCCCAAAAACCATTGGTGCAGCACAAAACCAGTCAGGAGGGATGGATGACAGAGGTAAAAATACCACCAGTCTAGACATGCCCAGCTATCATCCATAATGAAGGTGACAGTGTTTGTCATTGAAATGTCAGTTAAAATCGATATCTGTACCCAGCTGGAAGCCTAAGAAGAGTTTATTCATCATGTATGCCAGGAAAGCTCTTTATCCTTTTTCAATTAATTATCTGCTTGTATTTTAAGTAATTCTTATATGCAGGTTTAATATTTCTCTAGTGGCTATACCTGGTACTACAGTATTGAATAAGTGATCTCTAACTGGTTAATTCTTATCTATAGATTTGAATGGAATTTTTCTTATCTCTGTGGTATAAGAATAGTTGTTCCATGCTAGATGCCATCTTTAATCGATCACTGGCTGCTTTCTATCAACTCTTAATAAAGTAATCATGTAGCAACAGGTTTTGTGCCTGACTTCTAAAAGAACCTTGGATTTAATCACCAGAATCTAACAACACTTCCATGAGAAAATAGGTCTTGGTCAGAAAGACACAGCTTGGACAGACATAGATTGTTCTCAGAATCATCAGATTCTGATGGGAGACCTGATAGAGTTTGATAAAATTATGAGAAGCGTTTGGGTAGATAGTCAGTGTCTTTATCCCAGGGGAGAAAGGACAAATATCAGAAAATAGAGGACATGCATTTAAGGTGATGGGGGAAAGTTTAAATCAGTTTTGTGAGGCAGGTTTTGTACACAGATAGTAGGTGCCTGTAAAAGGCAGCCCAGGGTAGAAGGGTAAGCAGATATGAAAGTGGAATTTTAAAAAAAGGCTTTTAGATGGTACATGAACGTGCAGGAAACAGAGACAGAAGAGAGTTAGTTTAATTTAGCATCATGTTCAGCATAAACATCATGGGCCGAAGAGCCTGTTCTATGCTGTACTGTTCTATCTTCTGTCAAAGTCAAAGTCAAGTTGAGTTAATTTTCATATGCACATGAATACACAGGTGCAATGAAAAACTTACTTGCAGCACCATTGCAGGTACATAGCATTATATATGCAAAACATAAATTATATATAATTTGTTTTTTACAAGAAAGGACCCAATTAAAAAGAAAAAAAAACAAAGCCCAGTTTAGTGCAATGTGATCAATGTGGTCACAGAGTTGCCAGACTTTGGTGATGAGTGTTGTACCAGTTGGTTCTAGAACTAAATAGTTGAAGGGAATTTGCTGTTCCTGAACCTGGTGGTGTGGGACTTCAGGCTCTGTACCTCCTGCCCAATGGTAGCCGAGAGATAATGGCACGAATCGGATCATGGGGATCTTTGACAAACATTGAACATTGACTAAGGAAGGACTCAGACCAGAGAAGCTGGTGATCTTTTGATTTTTTTTATTAAATTCCAAGGAGACATTGGGTTAACACTGGGTAAAATGTGGTCTGTTCATGAAAGTTTAAAGCAGCATCTGTTACTGACTCTTTCTGATACTGTCTCCGAAGATTGAACAAAAGTGTAATTTGGGATCTGAAATTGTGTTAAATCTCTGAGTAATGAATATGCATATTAGGAGGAGTGTTACTGCTTAAAGGAATATTCTGGAATAACAACAGCAATATTGAACTTTTCAGACATAGAAAAACAAAGATTATAGGCAGAATAAAACTTCCTCTGCACTCTCCCATCACACAGTCCCAGGGCATTGTCAGCACAGCTTAGAGGAAAAACACACAGTAAAGCTCCTTATATATTGGCCTGCCTCGTACTTCTGGGGCTGGGATAATACTGGGCTGACTGGTAACTTTTTAAAAAAGGGATTGACGAGAATACTGAGAGATCGGAGCACCCGACTTCAACGAGTATGCAGAACTGGCTGGAGCTGAATTAAAAAGGGTGAAACTCCCCTTATGACACACTCCCTGTCCAGGGACAGTGCCGACTGGCTGAGAGACTAGAAGACAAAGAGGACCTCTGCTTAATCAGTGTGCTGGCTGGTGGTGGGAAGAGAATGAAAAATGTCCTTAAGGGAGTAAACATTACAATGTCCCATCGCACACTCAGAGGGCAGGTCATGTTAGTCACTTAAAGTCGATCCTACCTGTAAGGTTCTCTTCTTTTGAAGAATTGGTGGAGATGATTGAACAAATGTCTAGGCTGGACAGCACTGGAATCACCTTCCTGGTTGCTCAAGACTTTGGAAACGCGATTAACAACCTACGCTTTACTCCCTGCAATCTCTATCCCATTTCAACTGCTTAGTAACCCAGTTTCGGTGAAGATTAGTCAGCCACTTCTCTAGAAACTGAGCAAGTTCTGTTCACCACTATTGTTCTCTACTTGACATGGCCGATGCTGAAAGAAATGGATCCGCAACACTCCAGAGGTGGGGAATGCTACGCTGATGTTGGGAAGTGTCCCAGAGAAGAGGAAGGTATCTTTAAGCTAAGATGGTGGAAATAAGGTCAGGACGAGATGGAGACTCACAAGTTCAAATATCAACTCAGCATTTGGGGAAGGTAAAAAGTTCCAGAATGAAATATCAGTGACAGAGATAGTGAAATTTCTGGATGTTTGCAAAAAAAAAGAACCTGTAGCTAATAAATCTGCTACCCTTACCTGGTCAGGCCCCTGTATTTGACCCATCCCCAAGTGAGACTCTCCAGGGGCAGCTAGGGGTGAGGGAGAAATACCTGCTTTGGACAGAACACCCCCGATTCTGAGAATAATTAAATTAAAGGAATAGCAGAGCATGTGAGAGCTCACTGAGGGCAGAGCATGAGAGAGGACACTGGGAGAGGCGTGTGAGAAAGAGCACTGAACAAGAGTGCGAGAGGTTACCAAGGAAGTTGTGCAAGCAAGGACAATGAGGGAGGCATAGAGGAGAGGAAAATGAGGACAGAATTCGAGAGAGAATGCAGAGGGAGGCTTCCACTGAGGAAGCATGCAAGTGAGGACACTGAGGGAGCCATGCAAGTGAGGACTGCTGGCCAACATGGCATCTGCATACAACGCTCTTTTAGTCGACATCTGGATGGATCATGAAACCATATATTTCTCTTCTTTTATGTCTTTTATGTTTGTCTTGAATGTGATTCTGGGACTGTTGGAGCCTGTGAGTTGCAGTTTGGAGATCGTTCGGGTGCTTCTGTGCTCTGCAGACTCCGAGGGGATTCCAGGAGGCAGAGGCAGCATGCAGAAACCTTGTGGCGAGAAGGCTATGAGCCGAAGTTCGACTCAATTTAGCCAATTAAAACTTCCATTGTTCACCAATTAAAGCAATGAGGGAGATTGAAACTCTGGCTGCCTGCCTTTTTATTGCTGGGGGAGCACTCTGCACAGAGAGGGGAGACTGCCTTTTTATCGCTGTGAGATCACTCTGCTACAGAGAGGGAGAACGTTGCCCAGGTTTTCTGCATTTTTGGATGTGGACTTGGACTGTAGACTTTCTTTTTCAGTCTTATGGTTTTCTTGTATTCTGTGTTTTTCACCCGATCTTTCTCGTTTTTTTTTATGTACGGGGAGGAGGATTTTGGTGTTGATATGCCTATTTCATTTTCGTTCACTTTTTTTGAGTGGGGAGGAGGAATTTGGGGGTTGATGATCATGCTGCCTTTCTTTTCCTTTTTGGTTTTGTGGCTATCTGAAGAAGAAGAATTTCAGAGTTGTATACTTTGATAATAAATGAACCTTTGAACATTAAGGCTTGCGAAAGAGAACATGCAGGGAGGTGTGGAAACAGGGAACTCAGGGAGCCACCTGAGCAAAGAGACTGAGAGATGATACTGAGCGGAGAGTGCAAGAGGATAGGGAACATGTGAGAGAGGACACTGAGGAGACATGCATGGGGACAGGGAGCATACCAGAGAGGATTGAAGAGACATGTGAGAGGTGACACTCCACAGGCATGTGAGAGGGAAACAAACCATAAACAATCAATCTGTCCCAGCCCATCAACCAGCTCCTTCCGCTGTGAATTAGTTCCCATAAGGTCCTGCCCAATTTCATTTCCCAATTCCTGACAGTCTCTGTTTCTGCTGTCACCCAGGCAAGGGTGTAGATCATCACAGGATGTTACACAGAAGCAATGCACAGAAATGAACTCTTGATGTCCCAAACTCCCTCATGGTGATGCTGGTTTGTTTATCTGCGCTGCACTTCCCCTGCAACTCCAACACCATTTTCTACATTGTTTTCTTTTCATAGCCACAGTGTACAGCATGATCTGCCTACATGGCACTCGAACAAAGTATTTTCACATTAACAATAATCAACAAATTTCATTTCCTTCCCTCCCAACCTCCAGCTCCTGCCCTCTACTTTCCCTGTCTTCTGCTCTTCCATCTCCTATTGCCTCCCTTCTGCTTTCCTCCTCCCCCCAGTCCTCTTGCCTCCCACCTCCTTCTCTCCTCTTGTCCCTCCAATATCATTTGTCCAAGCAGTCTGGAGATGGGTGGGGTTGTTGATAAAGGACTTTCAATTTGTACTGCAGACCTCTGTCTTCAGGGGAAGGCAGTAAGCTGCACAGGAGGTCTGGACCAGAAGCAAAGCCAGAGGCACCAGCACTGATACTCCTCACAGTCGCATATCAGGTTAAAGATTTATTTACACACAACACTGTTATATCAAAACAGAAAGCAAACAGCGCATGTCAAGGTTTGACCCTTTGGTTTGACTCTCTATCCAGTCGCAGGGAGCAGATGACTTTCTGTGTGGTGACTCAGTGCTGAGGGTTCCCTGCTCACGTACTCTGTGTGTACTCAACGAGGTGCTTCCCCACAACCCAGTCCCGGCCCATTCCTCCTCCTGCTCCTACCTGCTGCAAGCTCCTGGAGTTCCTCCTGATTGGCCAAGCAACAGGACTGTCTCTTAATAGACTCCTGGATGGGTACATGGAACTTAGAAAAACAGAGGGCTATGGGTAACCCGAGGTAATTTCTAAAGTAAGGACATGTTCGGCACAGCATCGTGGGCTGAAGGGCCTGTATTGTGCTGTTGGTTTTCTATGTTTCTATCTGTAGTCTTGGTCACACTGCTCTAGGAAAGATGCAATTAAACTCTAAAGAGCGCAGAAAAGATTTAGGAAGACATGGTGAAGACTAGAGGGCTTAAGTTATAGGAAGAGATTGGCCAGGAAAGGGCTTTATTCCTTGGAGTGTAGGAAAGTGAAGTACAACCTTATAAAATGTTTAAAATTATGAGAGGCCTAGACAAGGTGTACAGGAAGTGATTTTCTCGGGGTTAGGGAGTACAAAACTCGAGGGCATAGGCTTAGGGTGCGAGGAGAAAGATTTTTAAAGGGACCTGAGGTAATATTTTCACCTAGAGGATGCTGAGAACATGGAATGAGCTGTCAGACGAAATGGCTGAGGCAGATCGATGGAGAGGTGGGGCTTAGCGGGATACAGCCCAATTAAGGGTTTCAACCCAAAACATCGATTGAAATGGGAGAGGAGGGAAATGAGGTGCAAGGTGGAGGAAGTGAGACAGGAAGGAATGGGGCTGGCAGGTGGAGTGGGATGAACAGAGGGAAGAGAATAGGGAGAAGTAGAGGGGGAGAAGTGAGGGAAAGGATGAAGGGAGGGAGAAGAGAAGAGAGAAAAGGGATGGGTGGGGAGCAGAGGAGAGAGGAGGTAGGAGGAGGGAAAAGAAAGTGCGCTCGACTGTACTGAGGGACGCTGCATTGTGGGAGGGAGGCCGCGTTGTGGGAGGGGCCATAGGAAGGGAGGCTGCGTTGTGGGAGGGGCCGTAGGGAGGGGGGCCGTGTTGTGGGACGGGCTATACTGAGGGAGGGTGTGTTGTGTGAGGGGCCATAGGGAGGGAGGCCGCGTTGTGGAAGGGGCTGTACTGAGGGAGGCCACATTGTGGGAGGGGCCATAGGGAGGGAGGCCGCGTTGTGGGAGGGGCCGTACAGAGGCTGCGTTGTGGGAGGGGCTGTAGAGAGGGAGGCCGCGTTGTAGGAGGGGCCGTACTGAGGGAGGCCGCATTGTGGGAGGGGCTGTAGGGAGGGAGGCTGCATTGTGGGAGGGGCTGTAGGGAGGGAGGCCGCGTTGTGGGAGGGGCCGTAGGGAGGGACACCATATTGTAGGAAGAGCAGCTAATCTTACATTTTCCACTTAGCTTCCAGTACGTTAGGAATTATCTTGAAACAGAATCTCCAGAACATTTGAACTTGGAGTCGACTGTCCCTTATCTAGTTCTTGTCATTGTGATGCAGGGTGCACAGAATGCTATTCTGGGTTCACTGTCAAGTACATGCTGACTTCTGAACCTGAGGGTTTATTTTCTTCTCTTTCAGAGGACAGAACAGATCTGACTCGTAGACATCTATCATCCATTCCCAGCTGCATCGCTGGATGTGAGAAGTTGTGTTGAGCCAATTCCTGACATTCTGGCCCCCTCACTCGCTCGGCTGTGGCTCTGACAGCACTTTGCTGCTCTCTCCTTCCACCGTTCCCCGTGCCTGCCTCTGTTTCACACAGCTGGGTGGGCTGCCTTCAGATTTACATCTCTTGTGCCTGCGCTGTTCGTTTCATGAGACCTGGGTATTTGTTGCCCGTCCATAGCTGCCCTTTGGAAGACAGTGTTGAAACCTGGTGAAGATAGTCCCAGGTTTGAGCCCGGAGGAGAGGAACATACGGATGGCAGTGTTCCCCTCCTGGCACAGTTTGAGAGGTCCTGTTGGAGAAGGATGGGAGGGTAACTGTGGCCACTATGTGCTGGCGCTGGGGGAGTGAAAAACCGTGGACAGGGTAGACAGTCAGTATATTTTACCCCAGGGTAGAAATGTCAAGTACCAGAGGACATGTATTTAAAGTGGGGGGTGGGAGGAAAGTTCAAGGGAGATGGGTGCGACAAGTTTTTCTACACAGAGTAGAGGGTGTCTGAACTGTGCTGCCAGGGGATCTGGCAGAGGCAGGCACGGAAGTGGTGTTAAAGAGGCTGTTGGAAAAACGTGAATACACAGAGAATGGTGGAATATGGATCGTGTACGGGCAAAGGGGCTTTAGTTTAATTTGGCATCATGTTCAGCACTGAGACGGTGGGTGGAGGGCCACTTCCCGTTCTGTTCTGTAGGATGTTCTGCAGCCGTGGGCAGGCTGCCACTCAGAAGAATTAGTCTGCCCTGGAAGGTGTTGAACTTCTTGGGAGATCTGGGTGCTGCGCCTGCCTGCGGCAACTAAGAGTGTCCGGTCATACTCTGCACCGTAGCTGATAGAAAGGCCTCAGGGGTCAGAGGTGAGCCTCTCACACCACAACACGTCCAGCTTCTGACCATGATACTTACTTGGCTGGTCTAGCTGAGTTTCTGATCGGTGCTGAATGCCAGCGGGAAGTGATATAATACTACCCTGTTGGAGATGGTCGTGTAGTGTGTGTCACCTTTCCTCCCATGACTGAATGTTATCCAGGTCCTGCTGCACCCAAGGTCCAAATGAAACTCAACATGGTACAAGGTAGACGGGGTGAGGAGGTCCTGAAGAGATATTTTAGGGAGTTAGAAAGGAAGCTGTAAAGCAGGACCTCTAGGGTAGTAATCTCTGAATTGCTGCCTGTGCCACATGCCAGTGAGGGTAACAATCGAATGATTTGGCAGAAGAATGCGTGGCTGAGGAACTGCTGCAGGGGGAAGGGTTACGGATTTATGGATCTTTGGGATCTCTTCTGGGGAAGGTATGACCTGTACAAAAGGGATGGGTTACACCTGAACCTGACAGGGACCAATATCCTTGTGGACGGGTTTGCTAGAGCTGTTTGGGAGGGTTTAAATTAATTTGGCAGGGCAATGGAACCAGAGTGATAATGCTGAAGATAAGGTAGTTGGTTTACAAACAAAGGCAATGTGTAGTGAGACTCCTAGCAAAGACAGGCTGATTATAGGACAAAATTGCAGTCAACAGGATAAGTTGCAATGTAAAAGGTGGACAAAATCAAAAAGCTGTTATATTTGAAAACACACAGTATACGGAAAAAGGTTAATGAACTTGGAGCACAGTTACAGGTTGGCATGTATGATGTTGTAGGCATCACTGAATCATGGTTGAAAGAAGATTATAGCTTGGAGCTTAACATCCAAAGATACACAATACCCTTTATCAGACAGGCAAGTGGGGGGGGGGGTGACGTAGTTCTGTTGGTAAAAAAATGAAAGCAAATCATTAGAAAGAGGTGACATAGGGTCAGAAGGTGTTGAATCATTGTGGGTAGAGTTAAGAAATTTCAAAGGTAAAAAGACCCTGATGGGAGTTGTATACAGACCCCCAAAGAGTAGTAAGGATGTGTCCTATAAATTACAATGGGAGGTAGAAAATGTCTGCTAAAAGGGCAATGTTACAATAGTCATGCAGGACTTCGATATGCAGGAAGATTGGGAAAATCATATTGGTGCCGGATTCCAGGAGGGGGAATTTCTAGAGCAATTCTAGAGCTGGCTTTTTAGAGCAATTCATGGTTGAGCCCACAAGGGGATCCATTATTCTGATTGTGTGTTGTGCAATGAACCAGAATTGACTGGAGAGCTTAAGGTAAAAGAGCCCTTAAGTGATCACAATATGATCAAATTCACCCTGAAATTTGAGGAGAAGCTGAAGTCAGGTGTATCTATTACAGTGGAGTAAAGAGAATTACAGAGGCATGAGAGAGGAGTTGGCCAAAATTGATTGGAAAATAACACTGGCAGGGTTGATTGCAAAGAAGCAATGGCTGGAATTTCTGGAAGCAATTCAAAGGCACAGGATACATACATCCCAAAGAGGAATAAGTATTCTAAAGGCAAAATGACACAATAATGGCTAACAGGAGAAATCAAAGCCAAAGAGAGGGCATATAATAGAGCAAAAAATAGTGGGAAGTTAGAGGATTGGGAAGCTTTTAAATACCAGAAGGCAACTAAAAAAACCATTAAGATGGTAAGGATGGAATATGAAAGTAAGCTAGCCAGTGATATTAAAGAGGACACCAAAAGCTTTTTCCAGATACATGAAGTGTAAAAGAGAGGCAAAAGTGGATATTGGACCGCTGGAAAACAACGCTGGAGAGGTAGTAATGGGAGACAATAAAGTGGCAGGTGAACTGAATAAGTATTTTGCATCAGTCTTCACTGTGGAATACACTAGCAGTCTGGTGGAAGTCCCAGAGAGTCAGGGGTCAGAAGTCTGTGAAGTTGCCAGTACTAAGGAAAAGGTTCTTGGGAAACTGAAAGGCTGAAGGTAAATAACTCATCTCAACCAGATGGTGTGCACTCCAGGGTTCTGAAAGGGGTGACTGAAGAGATTGTGGAGGCATTAGAAATAATCTTTTAAGAATCCTAGTTTCTGGAATGGTTCTGGAAGACTGGATAATTGCAAATGTCACTCCACTCTTCAAGAAGGTCGAGAGGCAGAAAAAAAGGAAACTATAGGCCAGTTAGTCTGACCTCAGCGATTGAGAAAATGTTGTAGTCAATTGTTAAGGATGTGGTTTGGGGGTATTTGAAAGCACATTATAAAATAGGCCATAGTCAGCATGGTTTCCTCAAGGGAAAGTATTGCCTGACAAATCTGTTGGATTTCTTTTAAGAAATAACAAGCAGGATAGACAAAGGAGAATTGATGCAACATACGCAAGATGCTGGTGGAACGCAGCAGGCCAGGCAGCATCCATAGGAAGAAGCACAATCAACGTTTCAGGCTGAGACCCTTCGTCAGGACTAACTGAAAGAAGAGATAGTAAGAGATTTGAAAGTGGAAGGGGGAGGGGGAGGGGGAGATCTGAAATGATAAGAGAAGACAGGAGGGGGAGGGATGGAACTAAGAGCTGGAAAGTTGATTGGCAAAAGGGATACAAGGCTGGAGAAGGGAGAGGATCATGGGACGGGAGGCCTAGGGAGAAAGAAAGGGGGATGGGAGCGCCAGAGGAAGATGGAGAGCCGGCAAGTAGTAATTGTGAGAGGGACAGAGAGAGAAAAAATAAAGGAAAAAAAAATAATAATAAATAAATAAATGAATAATGGATGGGGTGAGAACAGGAGGAGGGGCATTAACTGAAGTTAGAGACGTCAATATTCATGCCATCAGGTTGGAGGCTACCCAGATGGAATATAAGGTGTTGTTCCACAATTGGTGGCTGTTGTATATTTGGATTTTCAGAAGGCCTTTGACAAAGTGCCACACCTGAGGCTGCTTAACAAGCTACGAGGCCCATAGTATTACAGGAAAGATAATAGTATAGATTATACAGTGGCTGATTGGCAGGAGGCAAAGAGTGGAAATAAAGAGCCTTTTCTGACTGGCTGACGAGTGGTGTTCCACAGAGGTCAGTGCTGGGACTAATTCTTTTTACGTTACATGTCAATGACTTGGATAATGGAATTGATGGCTTTGAGGCAAAGTTTGTGGACGATACGAAGATAGGTAGGGAGCAAGTAATTTTGAGGTAGAGGAGAGGCTACAGAAGGACTTAGACAGACAAGGAAAATAGGCAAGAAGTGGCAGATGGAATATAGTGTTGGGAAGTGTATGGTCATGCACTTTGGTAGAAGCAATCAAAGGACTGACTACTTTGTAAATGGAGAAAAAATACAAAAACCCTAGGCGCTAAGTGACTTGGGAGTCCTTTGCAGGATTCTCTGAAGGTTAATTTGCAGGTTGAGTCAGTGGTAAAGAGGACAAATGCAACGTTAGTATTCATTTCAGGTGCACCAGAATATAAAAGCAAGAATGTAATGTTGAAACTTTATAAAGCACTAGTGAAGCCTCACCAGGAGTATTGTGAGCAGTGTTGGGCCCCTTATCTTAGAAAAGATGTGCTGACGCTGGAGCGGGTTCAAAGGAGACTCATGAAAATAATTCCAGGATTAAATAGTTTGTCATATGAAGAACATCTGATAGCTCTGGGCCTATACTCATTGGAATTCAGAAGAATGAGGGGTGACCTCAGTGAAAGGCCTTGATAGAGTGGATGTGAAGAGGATGTTTCCTATGGTGGGAGAGTCTAAGACCAGAGGACACAGCCTTAGAACAGAAAGGTGTCCTTTTAGAAAGAGGATGAGGAGAAATTTCTTTAGCCAAAGAGTGGTGAATCTATGGAATTCATTGTCACAGGCAACTGTGAAGGCCAAGCCTACAAATATTTAAGGCAGAGGTTGATAGATTCTTGATTGGTCAGGGCATGAAAGGTTAAGAGAGAAGGCAGGAGATTGGGGCTGAGATGAAATGGTGGTGCAGAATTAATGGGCCAAGTGACCTAATTCTGCTCCTATATCTTATGGTCTGATGGTGAATTACCAGCAAACATGTCCACTTCTGACTTAATAATGGAAGGAAGCAGCTGACGGTGGTTGAGGCTGGGATGATGACCTCTGACAACCACAGCCAACTTCCTTTGTTGAGGTATTACCTCAACCATCTGAATGTTTTCTATTCCCATTGACCTCAGGTTGACCAGGACTCCTTAATGCCACTCTCAAGTGCTGCACTGATGTCAAGGGCAATGGCTCTCACCTTTCCTCTAGGATCCAGCTCTTTGGTCCACATTTGGACTGACGGAATCTGTAAATCCCAAAAATGGACATCAGACAGGAGGTTATTGGCAAGAAGGTACCACTGACAACTTCCATCTCTTTGCAAATAGTTTAGAGTGGACTTTTTGGGCAGTAACCAGTTTTATTGGATTTGTCCTGTTTATTGTGAACAATTTTCCATATTGTCTGGTAGATGCCAGTGTGGTAACTGTACTGCAGCAGCCTTACTAGAGGTGCAGCTAGTTTTGGAGCACAGATCTTCAGCACTGCAACTAAGATGTTGGTCTTACAGCTTTTGCACCACCCTGTGCACCCAGCTGTTTCTTCATATCACAAGGAGTGAGTGAAATGGCTGAATGTTGGCTTCCGTGATGGTGGAAGCCATCAAGGGAGGGAGGAGATGGATCATCAGTCTCAGAGCTCTGGTATCAATTTCCCAGCCCTCTTTCTCATGGGAATGTACCTTGACAGTAGCCTTAAATTATAGTTTAACCATAGATTTGATTTCCAGGCTTTGTTTTTAATTTACTGAGGCATCATCTGTTTTCATTCTGTTGAAATTAGCCCTTCTGCAAGTTGACTATGTGGACTATATCCTTTTCCATAGCTACTCTGACAATTACAATATTTTGATTGCTATTTTCTAGAAGTTTTCCCACTAGTAGTTGTTCTTTTGCGTCTCATTTATTTCCCAGAGCCAAGACCAGCAATTCATTAATGAAGAACTTTTTCCTAAGCACACCAGGAACTGCCGCCAGTAGTCCCTACCTTCTGGCCCTTATGTTATTGCTTCCATAATCTATATATCATGGAGTTGCACAGCACAGAAATGGATCCATCTGTCCATCGTATCTATGCCGAGCTTTTTGCTGATCCGCACTCACCCTGCTTGTCCACATTACGTCCACATCCTTCCATGCCTTTGTTCAACTTTGTAAACAGTAATCTAATTTAAAAGACACGGGAGAATGAAATGCGGGTCTGACTTCGGGATTACTTTAAGTGAGTCTGCTCACGTATCATGCGGTAGCGTGACGATGTATGGAATTCACTTATTTATACAAATAACCCGCAATGAATTAGCTACGAACTCTAACACAATAGAGAATGCATCTCAACTGTATACACAGTGTACTGTATAATATAACTACTATATACAGACATCCACAGCATAGTCAACTTTTAAATTGTCCCAATCAGGCCTAAACATTTAATCACTGTGGAGGATTTCTTACTCTTGCTGGAAAGTGTCTTTCCTGACGAGGGAGGTTACTCTGCTTGGCCGGACAGACTTGTGACTGTGAAACAATCTCAGGTTTTGGGGCTTCCTCTATGGTGCTTGTAGGTGTTGACTCTGGGACTGCAGGAAGTGGTTCTGACAGCTCTGGACGTCTTTCTTCTTCCTTTTTCTTTTTACAGTTTGTACATCTTGTTCTTGGGAAGGTACATTTAACTCGTTGAAGTTTTCTCTTATTTCTCTTTCTATTGCCCTCTTTACAATCTGATCTCTCCCCTTGGTTTCTGTGTCCACAACATTATCTGACGAATCCTCTAGTTTCATGCTTTATCTCCATAGATTTCTTTACTTTTGGCCTTCCATTCATCCACCTGGACTTTGGATCTACTTTTACAAGGAGCTTTTTGTCTCCCACTTGAAGTTCGTGCGATCACCTTAATATATGCAGAGTAGATTCTGGTTCTTTATATTCACGAAAGTCAAATGCTTGCAACTTTCCTGAAGTTCCTTTAACTCTCTTCCAGCTTAAACCAAGCCACGTTTCACAAGTAACTGCCTGATTAACCTATCAGAAGCTTTCTCAGATATGTTGCCAATAAAAACTGTTGTAGTCAGATCACAGCTTTCGTCATTTTCACTATTCCTCTGAGCAGCATGGTCCTTCCTGGGTCCTACATGCTTTCCAACCGGAGACACAGAGTTTGGCGCCAGTGCATGTTTGCCCTCTGTTGGGCAACAGTTCATTGTGTTTGGCATGCAGATAGTTGTGACATCATCTAGGACCTTTCTTAATTCGCTTTTAATTGGCTTCATTGGGGCATGCAAATCGTGGATGCTTCTCCATTCAAGTTGTATTTGTCTCAGCCAAATACACAGCCACAATTTTGGTCCTTCTATTTTTACCATATACAAGTTCAATGTGGCTTGTTGGTTGTTGTATTCCACTGTTCCCACAGGAGTTAGCTATTCTCCAGCATAAGGAGGTCTGCAGGCTTTAGTTTGGATCTTTGAGATACCATTCAAACTCATTTTGTGAAATGACTGAAACAGCTGAGCCAGTGTCCAATTCCATTTTAATTAATTTGCCGCTCACTTCGGGTGCAAGCCATATTGCTTACCTATTGTTAATTTTCACACATAAATCTCAAGGCTACACAGTCCTGTATCATTCTCACCGCTATCAGATTTTCATCAGCAGTATGTAGCTCTAGCACTCTTTTTAAAATTGGAAATTGACCTTTTAACTCTTAACCTTCCCTGAGCACTCCATTTATTTTTGTCTGACCAACATGTTCTTTCTATGTTCCTACTTTGTTGCATCTTCTGCAAGTTTTCCCTTTAAATCTGCATCGGTTTGGTGTATGTGAACATCTGTCACAACAGTAATACAATTTGACCAGCCAGACTGCCTTCTGTTTAGATGTTATGATTTTGCTCAAGCTCGCTTTCATTCCTGACTGCAACTCAATTGCGTCTCTGGCTGGTGTTTCCACTGAAATAGTGATTTCAATTGCTCTTTTGAATGTGAATTGTGCTTCAGTTTGGATCTGTTTTTGAATGTTTTCTTTTAGGATTCCACAAACTAAATGATCTCTTGACGCATCATTAAGCCCATTACTGAACTGATAGTGTTGAGACCATCTCTTCTATTCAGCACATACGTTGAAATGGACTCCTCTTCTTTTTGATTCTGCTTATGAAACCTAAAGCATTCTGCAATCAACAATGCCTTTGGTTAAAAAATGTTCCTGTATTACTTTGACAATATCAGCAAAGTTCATTTCTGCAGGTTTGGTTGGAGCAGTTAAACTTCAAAGCAAACGGTACAGCTTTAAACCCAATGCAATTAGCAAAATTAGTGCAAAACACATCAAAGTTGCTGGTGAACGCAGCAGGTCAGGCAGCATCTCTAGGAAGAGGTACAGTCCACGCTTCGGGCCGAGACCCTTCGTCAGGACTAACTGAAGGAAGAGCTAGTAAGAGATTTGAAAGTGGGAGGGGGAGGGGGAGATCCAAAATGATAGGAGAAGACAGGAGGGGGAGGGATGGAGCCAAGAGCTGGACAGGTGATTGGCAAAGGGGATATGAGAGGATCATGGAACAGGAGGCCCAGGGAGAAAGACAAGGGGGGGGGAACCCAGAGGATGGGCAAGGGGTATATCAGACGGACAGAGGGAGAAAAAGGAGAGTGAGAGAAAGAATGTGTGTATATAAATAAATAACGGATGGTGTACAAGAGGGAGATGGAAGTTAGAGAAGTCAATGTTCATGCCATGAGGTTGGAGGCTACCCAGACGGAATATAAGGTGTTGTTCCTCCAACCTGAGTGTGGCTTCATCTTTACAGTAGAGGAGGCCGTGGATAGGCATGTCAGAATGGGAATGGGATGTGGAATTTAAATGTGTGGCCACTAGTAGATCCTGCTTTCTCTGGCAGACAGAGCGTAGGCGTTCAGCAAAACGATCTCCCAGTCTGCGTTGGGTCTCGCCAATATATAGAAGGCCACATCGGGAGCACCGGACGCAGTATATCACCCCAGCCAATTCACAGGTGAAGTGTCACCTCACCTGGAAGGACTGTCTGAGGCCCTGAAGAGTGGTGAGGGAGGAAGTGTAAGGGCATGTGTAGCACTTGTTCCGCTTACAAGGATAAGTGCCAGGAGGGAGATCGGTGGGGAGGGATGGGGGGGACAAACGGACAAGAGAGTCGCGTAGGGAGCGATCCTTGCGGAAAGCGGGGGGCGGGGGGAGGGAAAGATGTGCTTAGTGGTGGGATCCCATTGGAGGTGGCGGAAATTACGGAGAATAATATGTTGGACCTGGAGGCTGGTGGGGTGGTAGGTGAGGACAAGGGGAACCCTATCCCTAGTGGGGTGGCGGGAGGTTGGAGTGAGAGCAGATGTGCGTGAAATGGGGGAGATGCCTTTGAGAGCAGGGTTGATGGTGGAGGAAGGGAAGCCCCTTTCTTTACAAAAGGAGGACATCTCCCTCGTCCTGGAATGAAAAGCCTCATCCTGAGAGCAGATGCAGTGGAGATGGAGGAATTGCGAGAAGGGGATGGCAAGAGACAGGGTGAGAAGAGGAATAATCCAGATAGCTGTGAGAGTCAGTAGGCTTATAGTAGACATCAGTAGATAAGCTGTCTCCAGAGATAGAGACAGAAAGATCTAGAAAGGGGAGGGAGGTGTCAGAATTGGACCAGGTAAACTTGAGGGCAGGGTGAAAGTTGGAGGCAAAGTTAATGAAGTCAACGAGCTCAGCATGCGTGCAGGAAGCAGCGCCAATGCAGTCATCGATGTAGCAAAGGAAAAGTAGGGGACAGATACCAGAATAGGTTTGGAACATAGGTTGTTCCACAAAGCCAACAAAAAGACAGGCATAGCTAGGACCCATACGGGTGCCCATAGCTACACCTTTAGTTTGGAGGAAGTGGGAGGAGCCAAAGGAGAAATTATTAAGTGTAAGGACTAATTCCGCTAGACGGAGCAGAGTGGTGGTAGAGGAGAACAGATTAGGTCCGGAATCCAAAAAGTAGCGGAGAGCTTTGAAACCTTCCTGATGGGGAATGGAAGCAAAATTAGTACTTGTTTCTCATTGGTTATTTCACTTGCTTTAAAATATTGTTCGATTTGCTCAGTATATAAAATCCAATTATCTGTTGTGTAATCAAACATCTCAATCTTTCTGATATAGCCAACCATTTCTGTTCTTTTTTTAATGATTATTATCACCTGGTACTCACTGTTTATGAACCCATGAATTCTTCCATTTTACGACATTTTTTTAAAACTCAATCTTGTCTTCCCTTCCGAAGAACACCTCTGCACTGCTTTTCATTTCCTCTCGACCATCTCTGCATGTGCTGGGCTGTTTCTTTTAAACTTTGACTGTTCCTCACTGCAATTTTGTTTTAGTTCAAATGTCTCATTGCATTTTAACAGGTTGGTAGCCATCTCGGGTGTATATTTTAAAAATACCTTGTCACCAACGTTACGTTTTGTAACTTCAAAACATTAAACTAATTTTAAAGAAAGCACGGGAGTCTGAAATGTGGGTCTAACTTTGGGTTATCTTTATGTGAGGTGCCCACGTATCACATGGTAGTGTGATGATGTATGCAATTCATGTATTTATACAAATAACCCATAATGAATTATTTCAACAAACCAGAATGCTTAATCAACCAATATACAGCACCTATAAAAAGGATTCACCTCCTTGGAAGTTTCCATGTTTTTTTTGTTTTACAACATTGAATCACAGTGGATTCAATCTGGCTTTTTTTGATCGACAGAAAAAACTCTCATGTCAAAGTGAAAACAAATTTTTACATATTGGTCTAAATTTATTACAATTATTAAACAAAAAATAATTGATTGCATAATTCGCAAACACGAGGAATTCTGCAGATGCTGGAAATTCAAGCAACACACGTCAAAGTTGCTGGTGAACACAGCAGGCCAGGCAGCATCTCTAGGAAGAGGTACAGTCGACTCCTTTGGAAAAAGACAGCAATCAGCACAATTAGTTAGTCCTGACGAAGGGTTTCAGCCTGAAACATCGACTGTACCTCTTCCTAGAGATGTTGCCTGGCCTGCTGCGTTCACCAGCAACTTTGATGTGTGTTGATTGCATAATTACTCACTCTCTTCAAGTCAGTATTTAGTAGATGCACCTTTGGCAGCAATTACAGCCTTGAGTCTGTGTGGATAGGTCTCTATCAGCTTTGCACGTCTGGACATTGTAATTTCCCCCCATTCTTCTTTATAAAACTGCTCAAACTCTGTTAGATTGCATGGGGATTGTGAGTGAACAGCCTTTTTCCAAGTCCAGCCACAAATTCTCAGTTGGATTGAGGACTGGACTCTGACTTGGCCACTCCAGGACATTAATTTAACTTTGTTGTTTTTAAGCCATTCCTGTGGCTTTATGCTTGGGATCATTGTTTTGCTGGAAAACAAGTTTTCTCCCAAGTCACAGTTTTCTTGCAGACTGCATCAGGTTTTCCTCCAGGAGTTCCCTGTATTTTGCTGTTTTCATTTTACCCTCTACCCTCACAAGCCTTCCAGAGCCTGTTGCGCAGTGAAACATCCCCACAGCATGATGCAGCCACCACCATGCTTCACAGTAGGGATGGTGTGTTTTTGATGATGTGAGGTGTTTGGCTTATGCCAAGCATAGCATTCAGTCTGATGGCTAGAAAGCACAATTCTGATTTCATCAGACCATAGAAACTTCTTCCAGCTAACTTCAGAGTCTCCCACGTGCCTTCAGGCAAACCCTAGCTGAGATTTCTTGTGAGTTGAAAAAAGCAGTGGCTTTCTCTTTGCCACCGTCCCATAAAGCTGTAACTGGCAAAGCACCCAGGCAAAGGCTTTGTATGCACAAACTCTCCCATCTCAGTCACTGAAGTTTGTAACTCCTCCAGAGTTGTCACAAGTCTCTTAGAGGCCTCCCTCACTAGTCCCCTTCTTGCACGGTCACTCAGATTTTGAGGATAGCCTGCTCTAGGTAGATTTACAGCTGTGCCATGTTTTTTCTATTTCTTGATGATTGACTGAACTGTACTCCGAGGGATAGTCAGTGACTTGGAAATGTTCTTGTATTCATCTCCTGACTTAGGCTTTTCAATAACCTTTTTACAGGGTTACTTAGTGTTCTTTTGTCTTTACGGTGTATTTTTTGTCAGGGTACTAACTCACCCGCAGTTTTGCCTTCCAAATACAGATGTATTTTACTACAATCAATTGAAACACCTTGACTGCACACTGGTGATCTCTGTTTAACTAATTATGTGAATCTAAAATCAATTGGCTGCACCAGTGATGACTTGGTGTGTCATATTAAAGGGGGTGAATACTTGTGCAAGCAATTAGTTTATGTTTTATATTGGTAATTAATTTAGATAACTTTGTAGTGATCTGTTTTCATTTTGACATGAAAGAGTCTTTCTCTGTTGATCAGTGTCAAAAAAAGTGAAATTAAATCCATTGTGATTCAATGTTGTAACACATTAAAACATGAAAACTTCAAAAGGGGTGAATTGTTCTTATAGGCGCGATATGTATAAGATTACTCAAACATTGAAGCTCCTTAACGTTGTCATAGCCAGCGGTGGTAATAGGGACAAGCTCCCACTCTCTACCTACTAAATCCTCCCAATGATGTGTGCCTCAAATAGCCTCTGACAACCAAGTCCAGCTCCTACCTCCACATATGTTGCTTAGCTAGTAAGCCCAGTGGAACCGTTTCTACTGACAGGAGAAGGAGCAAAGATAGGTTGCTGGCACCTTAAAACCAGTCACTTTGGGCAGATGGGGCTCATTAGCCGTGGTTGGCGGCTCAACCCAGTGAAGGAAAACTCTGATCTCAAACCTCCACTGCATCGCAGCTATACCCACTCATGAGGAAGGCTTCGGGAGGAAGCCTAGAGGGAAAAATCTGAAGATGGAGACCCTAAGGCAGTCCTATATTGAGTTCAGTGTGGACTGGCAACTCCTGTGAAGCTGCTGGTACCAAACTGTATTGGTCTCTGCCGTTCCTTTGGGTTCATCAGGTGCGTGGAGAGAGGGAGCTTGCTGTATGGGCAACAACTTGCTCTCCATATCTCACAGACCAGGCTTGGATACCTAGACAGCTAGGACACCATATCCATGGTCAACTCTGACCCTCGGAGGCTCTCACTCACCTCCCTCAAACATTACTTAAATATTAAATACACAACAGTCTTGCGTATGGAGCCTGACTACTGAGTATTTCCAGCACTTTCTGTTTTTAATTTTAGACATCCTGTCCTTGATTGACTTACCAAAATGCATCACGTCACACTTGTCAGGATTAAATTCCACCTGCCAACACTCTCCCAAATTTATACCTGATTTATATCCTGCTGTAGTCTTAGACAATCTCCCTCATTTGCCACAACTCCAATGACCCTCGTGTCATCCACAAACTTACTAATTATACCTCTTACATTTAAATTCTTATTAAATATCACAGTCAACAAAGGTCCCAGCACTGATCTCTGTGGCATACCGTTGGTCACAGACTTCCAATCAGAAAAGCATTCTTCCATCAATACCCTCTGCCTCCTCACGTCAGCTTGCCTTGAGTCCCACGTGCCTGGATCAGCCTACTACGCAAGAACTTAACAAATGTCTTACTGAAGTCTATCATCATGCTTTCATCAATTTCCTTTATTACCTCCTGTAAAGCTATGGTGTTATGTTCTTGACTTTGAATGTGCTCCCATAGGATATCTGCTTCAATCATTACCATTGTCAGATCTCGATGTCTTCTGCTGAGTCCTGAATAACCTGTATGCTCTTGTTTGTTCAATTGACCAGCGGTCCCCAACCACCAGGCCGCAAAGCACGTGCTACTAGGCCGCCAGGAAACGATATGATTTGGCAATATGAAACGATATGAGTCAGCTGCACCTTTCCTCATTCCCTGTCATGCACTGTTGAACTTGAAATAACCTACCAAATCATACCAAATAACACATAAAACCTAAAATAACACTAACATATAGTAAAAGCAGGAATGATATGATAAATACACAGCCTATATAAAGTAGAAATAATGTATGTACAGTGTAGTTTCACTTAACAGAATCAGGATGGTTAAGTCAAAACGGATTTGTAGAAAAAAAAATCAGCACATACACGCATGCGCACGTCATGTATGCGCATGTTACATATGTGCATGTCACGCATGCACACACAGGTGCCCGCTCAAGGCTTCATGGTCATGGTAGTCTTTCTCGGGGTAAACACTGTCCCGTATTTAAGTAACACTGCTACTTTTGTCCCTTATTTGGGAGTGAGAAAGTTGGCAATCCTACTTGAACACCCCCCGCCCCCCCGCCAGCCGGTCCGCAAGAATATTGTCAATATTAAACCAGTCCGCAGTGCAAAAAAGGTTGGGAACCCCTATGATTGGTGGATCCTTTGCTGCCTGCCCTCTGAAGCTGCAGGGTGACCACCTCTAAAATGCTTCATTCACCGAACTCTCAACTTCAAGGATGAATCGCAGTGACATCAGCTGATACCTAAGCTCCAACGCTCGGAGTTCCGACTCCACCTGTCACACCCATGGGTGCCCAGAGTATGCAAGTGTATCCTAGGATACATACCTCTATTTCATTAACACAATTTACAGGTAAAGTTAAATATTATTACAATCATTGTAAGGATTTGTATTCCAATAAAAGGGTCTGGATTGTGATTTTCCAGAACATGTCATGCTTTAAGAAACAAAAGAAACAAAAAGTTAATAAAGATGCATTTAATGCTTATTTACTTACTATTCTTTGCATAAATTACAGAAGAGCAAACATTTATTCAATATCCCAAGTTCTCTGTTAGTGATTAGTGAATTTTGTAAGGGCAAATTCTGTCACTTGAACTGCGGTAATACATGTGTCATCTATACCATTAGTTTATGGTTTTACTTCCCCTGATGGAAGCTATTAATTCCTCCGACTGCATTTTAAATCATATGTCTGCCCAAGCCCTTGTTTCCTGTGCTTAAACCCCTCCTGCACTCAGTGGGGTTTAACCTCCTGCACTGATTTTACTCACCAGGACTCCGTTTCTATTCTCTAGGCTACCTGTTGAGCTCCCAGTCTGTTTTTATACCTCTCACAAGCTTGAATGCTCTTCAGTATCTGCAGAGCTGGAGGCCAAGGTTCCAGATTTCAAAGTTTCCTGTGGCTTTTACAGGAACTATATCTGCACAGAGGCCTCCCAAGTCCCAGCTTCTGCTCAGTTAAACTTTAACCCAATAACACACCCCCAGCTCAAAATATAACATTGTCAGCATTTAGTCGCTGAATTTTGGTCTGAGGACAGGGCCTTAACTTTATGGGATGCTCTGTGTGTGTGTGTGTGTGTGTGCGCATATAATACGTTATTCTTTAGGTGACAATACCGTACTTGTCTGTCACCCTTTGTACAAGCCTCACAGTCTCACTGAATCTCGATTGAGCTCCCAATGGTCCCTCGATGCCAACATCCCTACTCTGTCTTATACAGCAAGTCATTCCAACTTCAGACTTGCAATTCACCCTGGACCCCAGCTATATTTATCTTCTGAGTCAACCTACCATCAGGGATCTTACCAAATTCCTTATATGTGGGTAATGTTCAAGCACTTTTGTCATCTCCTCACGAGTTTGTAAGGCATGATCTGCCCTGCACAAAGCCATGCTGACTGACCCTAAGCAGGCCATGCCTTTCCAAATGCACATAAATCCTATCCCTTAGATTCTCACCAATAGCTTCCCTACCACTGATGTGAGGCTCAATGACCATTGGATTATCCCTATTTCCCTTCTTGAACAAAGGCTCTACATTTGCTCCTTGGGACCTCACCTATTGCTCGTGAAGACACAAGGACTTTTGTCAAAGGCACAGCCATCTCCTCACTTAGTTCTTTGAATATTCTGGGATAGATGCCATCAGGCTCAGAGAACTTATCCACCATGGTGCTAATGACCTGCTCACCTTCATTGGATGAGACATTAAGTACAAGAATTAGGATTTCATTTTGCAGGTATACTCTATGCTGGTTAGATTGCACCTGAAATGTTGTTTCAAATTCTGTTTTTCATACTCATATGATTAAGCTAGGGGGTGCACATAAAAAAATTGTAAGGATGATGCGAGAGCTAGAGAGCTTAAATTGCAAGGAGACACAGGATAGGCTGGTTCTGTGTGTAATCCTGGAGCAAGGAAGGCTAAACAGTGACCTTGTGGAGGCTTGTAACGTTGGAAGGGGCACAGAAAAGTGGACAGTCATAGTAGGGGAGTCAAAAAGCAGACTGTGTATGTTTAAGGTGAGAGGGAAAAGACTTAAAGGGGACTGGAGGGGCAGATTTTTCACACAGATGGTAGTGAAAATTTATTGTCTTCCTTTGTTGTCCCCTGGGTGAGTTCCGCAGGCAGCTCCTAAACACACACATTGTTGAAGTCACCATCAGGACTACCAACCTAGATACAGATGGCCCTGACTGCCCCCCCCCCCACTGAGGATAATCACTACATTGCTTCAGGAAGACTAACAATATCTTCAACGATATCTGCTACCCTGGCCATTTCCCTTTCTCTTTTCTACCTTCTGGGCGAAGATATAGGAGTTTCAAAGCCCAGATGATGAGCTTCAAGAACAGCTTCTTCTTCACTGTTATCAGACTTCTGAACCAACCACCTTTTTCTCGTCACAAACAAGACAAAATCTGCAGATGCTGGAAATCCGAGCTGCACCTCTTTCTCATCTCCTCTCCAGTGGTGCTGCCATGTTCTGGAACTTTTAATTCTACACATTCCACTATTCCCTCAACATTTCTTTTTGCCCAGCTTTCCTTTGTACCAGAACACTATTTTGTCCTTGTTGGTGAATTCGTTGTGTTTATTATTATCATGTTTACTTTATAAACTTCACACGAACAAGAAATATCCTGGTTGGTGACAACGGACTGCCCTGAATCACCGAATACTGGCTTCAATGTCAAATCATCGTGACGAACAAGCTCATCAATCTACCCTTGGCCGCACAGCCCTCGCCAGGTGTCACTGGGTAGGCCCAGCCCTGATGTCAATAGCCCAAACCTAGTAACCATCTCTCTGTTCTCAGCACCAAGCGGTCCAAGAGGTGACTGAATCACTTCATTCCTGTTCAGACATTGGCATCCAACCAGACAGTCTGGGCATTCTGGTCTTTGGTGTTTATACACAAACAGAGCTCCGATTGCCCAGGCCCTCACAGAAATGATCAGGAGCTTCAGTGTATAGTGCCTAAGTTCCTCCTCACTCTGACTATCAGTGCAGTCACATTGCATTCCAACTCCCGAAAACAACACAAGAAATGCCAGTCCTCACAACAACTGTGAAATGGTTGGTCTGAGGGGACTGGAAAAAGTTCAGAGTTCAAACTCCATTTATTATCAAAGTATGTATATGATGAACAACATGGAGATTCGGCTCCTTACAGACAGCCTCAAAACAAAGAGACCCGTTAAGAAAGAAGACAGTCAAACACCCAATGTGCAAAAAAGCAACAATTTGTGCAAACAATAAAAGTAAGCAATTAACATTCAGAACTGAAGTTCACCGAAGTGAGCCCACAGCTACAAAGCCAGTCAGCACCACTGCCAATTCAGCAGCCCATTAGTTGCAGGCCACAGCCTCAGTTCAGCGCAGAGAAGAGCAAACCTTGTGGAACAGCAAGCTGAACTGGCCTGTCCCTCGCCTTTGACCCCAACACCCTTACCCTTTCATTCTGGTCCAGTGCTTAAACCATCCAAACCTCGAGACATACCTCATCCTTGGACCTGGGCCCCGCTGCTTTGATACACTCTCAGGCCTGGGGCCTGCTGCCTCAATTCAGCCCGGTGTTTCCAGTTCAGCCCTGCACCAAATCAATCAAATTTCGGGTCTTTCCACGTTCTTGGGCCACTCCACCTCGACTCTGTCTTGCCTCAGTCCTGCCACATCAGATCGCCTCTCTATCAATAGCTAAACATTGGCTCATTCCCCGCTCTCGGCCCAGGCCCTACTGCCTCGATCCTGCCCGTACGTCCCACACCGTTACGGTCCAGCACCTTTCAGACTTCAGTTCACGTCACAAAAATGCCGGGTCACACAGGCAGTTCAAAAGCTCCACACCTTCGAAAGGGAAGTTACAGGCTATTGATCATAGTGATCGTATCTGAGAAAAAGTGTGATTAATAGAGTAATTTATAGTTTTGTTTGCTGACCACCAGGTCATTGCTGTGTTTCACCAGCACAACCTTAAACCGGAACTGGAAGCAATTCGGTGAACATTGGAACAAAGATCATTCAAAAGAACAAGGTTGCAAACAGTTAAGAGATGCCTAGGTCAGGGAGAGCACAGATTAGAAACAGAATTAAGCTACTTTGTAGTGTAATCTATACTAGTCCCATTCCATATTCCTGGAGCAGGGGCAGCATGGGTCAGACACAGTCTGAAGCTTCCTCTAATCTACACTGTCCCATCACACACCCCCAGGGTTAGATACAGAGTGAAGATCCCTCTACACCACCCCACCACACACCTCAAGGGTCAGACAGAGAGAGAGAGGCTCCCTCTACATCGTCCCATCACACATCCCCAGGGTCAGACACAGAGTGAGGCTCCCTCTGCACTGTTCCATTGCACATCCCCAGGGTCAGACACAGAGTGAGGCTACCTCTGCACTGTTCCATTGCACATCCCCAGGGTCAGACAAAGAGTGAGGCTCCCCTACACTGTCCCATCACACCATCCCTCTCGAAATGAATCCCAGGGTATATGTTAAACATAGAATAAAGCTCCCTCCACATTATCCTATTACACACTCTCAGGGAAGGAGCTGCCTTGGCTGAATGGGACTCTGGAAGATCTGCAATTGACCATCCAGTTTGCTGCTCGAAAGAGATGAAGAAGAGAATAAATTATCGTCAGGAGGAAGAATATGCTTCATTTTATAAGGCTAGAAGATCTCTGGAGTATTTCTATCTCTCTCACATCCCATCACACTCTCTCCTCCTAGACCATAAAGTTATAAGACATAGGGACAGAATTAGGCCATTCAGCCCATCACATCTGCTCTGCCACTCCATCATGATAGAGATAGATCTTACCCCCCTCAGCCCCATTCTCCTGCCTTCTCCCCGTAACCTTTGATGCCCTTACTAACTAAGAAACTATCAAACTCCTCTTTGAATATACTCAGTGACTTGTTCTCCACTTCCGTCTGAAGCAATGAATTCCACAGATTGAACACCCTCTGGCTAAAGAAATTCCTCCTCATCTCTGTTCTAAGGGGACGTCCTTTTATTCGGAGACTGTGCCTTCTGGTCCTAGACTCTGCCATTATAGGAAACATCTTCTTCATGTCCACTCTATTCAGGCCTTTCAATATTCAATAGGTTTTGACAAGAACCCCCTCATTCTTCTAATCTCCAGCAAGTATGAGTTCAGAGCCATCAAACACTTCCCATGTGTTAACCCTTTCATTCCAGGGATCATTCACATAAACTCTCTCTCTGGACCCTCTTCAATGCCAGAACATCTTTTCTTAGAATTAGGAGCCCAAAGTTGTTCACAATACCCCGAGTGTGTCTGACCAATGTCTTATATTGCCTCATTCATCATTACATCCTTGTTTTTATATCCTAGTCCTCTCAAAATGAATGTCAATATTGCATTTGCCTTCCTCACCACCAACTCAAACTGCAAAATGGCCTTTAGGAATCCTGCATAAAGACTCCCAACCTTTGCACCTCTGCTTTCTGAGTTTGTTCCCTGTTAGAAAATAGTCTCTGTCTTTATTCTTTCTACTAAAGTGCATGACAAGATACTTCCCTGCACTATATTCCATCTGCCACTTCTTTGCCCATTCTCCTAATTTGTCCAAGTCCTTCCGCAGACTTCCCTTAGCAGTACTTACCCCTCCATATATCTTGGTATTGTCTGCAAAACATGGCCACAAAGCCATCAATTCCTTCACCCAAATCAGTGGCACCTGAAAAGGCCCTCTTTATTCCCATTCTTTGCTTCCTGCCAGTCGGCCAACACTTTATCCATGTTCGTATCTTTCCTGCAATACCATGATCTCTTATCTTGTCAAGCAGTCTCATGTGCGGCACCTTGTCAAAGGCCTTCTGAAAATCCAAGCACACAATTTCCACTGACTCTCCTTTGTTTATCCTGCCTCTTTATTTCCTCAAAGAATTCCAATAGATTTGTCAGGCAAGATTTCCCATTAAGGAAGTCCTGTTGACTTTGGCTTATTTTATCACGTGCCTCCAAGTCCCCCAAAAGCTCATCTTTAATAATGGACTCCAATGTCTTCCCAACCACTGAATCAGGCTAACTGGTCAATAATTTCCTGTCTGTTGCCTTCTTCCCTTGCTAAAGAGTGGTGTGACATTTGCAATTGACCAGTCCTGGAACCATTCCAAAATCTAGAGATTTTTGAAAGATCACTACTAATCTCTTCAGCTACCTTTTTCAGAACCCTGGGGTGTAGTCCATCTAGTCCAGGTGACTTATTGACCTTCAGACCTTTCAGATTCCCGAGCACCTTCTCTTAAGCAAGGGCATCTACACTCTCTTCTGTTCCTGACACACGCAAATTTCTGGAATACCACTAATGTCTTCCACAGTGAAAACTGACGGAAAATACTTACTGAGATCATCCGACATTTCCTTGTCTCCCATTACTCCCTCTCCAGCGTCATTTTCCAGAGTCTGATACCCACTCTTGCTTCTCTTTTACACTTTACATATCTGAGAAACGTTTAGTATCCTCTTTTATATTAATGACTAGTTTACCTTTGTATTTCATCTTTTCTTCCCTCATTGCTTTTTTTAGTTGCTTTCTGTTGATTTTTAAAAGCTTCCAAATCCTTGAGCTTCCCATTAATTTTTGCTTTATGACATTTTCAGACATTATCATTATTTCCCTGAGTTTCCCAACATCCATGTTCTTCGCCATATTATACACAGGTGAGACATATTCATTTTGGGTCTCACCCATCTTCTGTGTAGTCACATAGAGATAACCCTGTTGACTTCGTCCTGACGAAGGGTCTCAGCCCGAAACGTTGACTGTACCTCTTCCTAGAGATTCTGCCTGGCCTGCTGCGTTCACCAGCAACTTTGATGTGTGTTGCTTGAATTTCCAGCTTCTGCAGAATTCCTTGTGTTTGCGTTTTTAAATTCACTACCGCGAAGCCTCTTCCGTGATGCCTACACTGAAGAAGTTTAAATCTTCTCTTCGACGGGAGTTCAGTGAAACTATCTCTCACTGCTCTCCATCTGTAATTTCTTCGGCTCTTCAACTTTTCATCCACATTTTGACTCAGACTCGCTATCACAGCCATATATCCTTTCTTGGAACGTGCCTCTGTCGCCAACTTACTCCAGTTGGCTTTAGGATTCGTTTTCGAGCCTCTCAATTTGGACCTTCTGAGGATCCCAGGTATTATTGACCCTGCCTCTCGCCGCTTCCCCCGTCAAGCTCTGAAGGCGACCCTCTCCATCATGAGGAGGTACTTGGTGTCCCTATCCCAGACCCTTCCACACCTTCGGGACACTTTCTTCGCCGTCTGTAACGCTCCTTCCCGTTATTTCATCCTCCGTCGGATTCACGCCTGCAATCGCCGCTTTTTTTGACTTTGTCGTGTTAGGCAAAGATCGCAAGATCTTACATCTATGGACTCCTGAGCCTGCTGGCCCTGAAACTAGCAGGCATGAACTTCAGATTGCGGCTCCTGCCATTGATCTCGCCGGCTCCAACACCTCAGGGCATATTCAAAACCCAGACTCCAGCAACGACCATGGACACCTTCACAGCGATTGCGCAACCACCAACTGCAACGCCAGCCTTGAACTCCAGGCCGGGTCTTTATGTGCTGCTATTGTGACTCCCATCTCTCCTTCCCCCACCACCACTCGGCAATCCCGTCTCCCTCAGATCCCACCGTCAACTCCTGGGCCCTCAGAGGCTCCATCTTCCTCTCACCCCAACCGTCCCCTCTCCACTGACACCCCCAGCCTCCCCCCTCTGATCCCAGCTCTCATCCGTGCCGGGTCTTTACCATCCCCTCCAACCTTCAACTGCCTGAGGCAGAACGCTCTGTTCTCAGTAAGGGCCTCACGTTTGTCCCCCTTCACCCACACCTCAGCGAGTTCTGCATTCACCATGATGCGGAACTTTTCTTCCGCCGTCTCCGTCTCCGAACCTACTTCTTCGGCAAGGACTCTTCCACCCCCACCGATGACCCCTTCTCCCATCTTCAACCCTCCTCCTCTTCATGGACACCCCACTCTGGTCTTCTGCCTGCTCTGGATCTCTTTATTGTTTCAGTCCTGACGAAGGGTCTCGGCCCGAAACGTCGACTGTACCTCTTCCTAGAGATGCTGCCTGGCCTGCTGCGTTCACCAGCAACTTTGATGTGTGTTGCTTGAATTTCCAGCTCCGCAGAATTCCTCGTGTTTACCTGTTGACTCATAAATGGCTTTATTCTCTCCAGAGTTCCTCATTTCTCTTTAATATACTTGTGGAATCACATTGTCTTTTCCTTTATCTTATCTCATGTCCCATTTCTGTCCTTCTAATTTTCCTCCCAAGTGCTGTCCTACCCCTGCCCTTCCATATAACCCCCCCAAGGCATTCACTTGATCCCAGTTGCCTCCACCTGACATATGGCTTCCTGTCCTTCACTAGAACCTCACTATCTCTTGTCATTTAGGATTCGCTACTCCTCCCAGCCTTGTCCTTTACTCTAGCAGGAACTCTCTATGACTCCCACTTACCTGACAGCCCTTTAACTGCAAACCGCTTTTCCAAATCAACTTTTGAAAGTTCTTGTCTAATATAATCTAAATTGGTCTTGCCCCAATGTAGAATTTTAACTTGTGGACCAGCCTTATCATTTTTCATAGCTATTTAAAAACTAACAGAATTATAGTCATGGCCCCACTGATACTTCAGTCATTTGCCCTGCCTCATTTCCCAAGAAGAGATGGGTGTAACCTCTTCTCTGGTAGAGTCAGCTACATACTGATTAAGCACATTTCCCAGAACACACTTAACAAAATCCTCACCATCAAAGCTCTTAACACTATGGCATCCTCAGTCAATGTTTGGAAAGTTAAATTACAAACTTATTATTCTTATAGTTATCTGCAATCTTCCTTCATATTTTCTCTTCTTATTCTCTCTGACTGTTGGGGAGGGTCTTATAATACATAGAAACATAGAAACATAGAAAATAGGTGCAGGAGTAGGCCATTCGGCCCTTCGAGCCTGCACCGCCATTTATTATGATCATGGCTGATCATCCAACTCAGAACCCAGCCTTCCCTCCATACCCCCTGACCCCTGTAGCCACAAGGGCCATATCTAACTTCCTTTTAAACATAGCTAATGAACTGGCCTCAACAGTTTGCTGTGGCAGAGAATTCCACAGATTCACCACTCTCTGTGTGAAGAAGTTTTTCCTAACCTCGGTCCTAAAAGGCTTCCCCTCTATCCTCAAACTGTGACCCCTCGTTCTAGACCTCCCCAACATCGGGAACAATCTTCCCGCATCTAGCCTGTCCAATCCCTTTAGGATCTTATATGTTTCAATCAGATCCCCCCTCAATCTTCTAAATTCCAACGAGTACAATCCCATCAAAACGAGCATTCCTTTATCTCTCGGTACCTCCAATATAGATTCACTATATTTGCCCAGGATTATCCTTGTGATGTTCTCCCCAGTCAAAAACAAAATTTCCTCCCGTTTGCATCTGTAGCCCAAAACGCTGAGCTGTCAGTCCCATCCCTCCCTCAGCCATGTTTCTGGAGTGGGCCATCCAGTGATCAGGGTCGACCATTTATGTCGAGTCCTGGCTGTCCAGTATGCAAGCCAGGACCGTACTATACGGAGAGCAAAGTGTTGCCCATTTCCCCCGGGATCAATAAAGTATGACTATGACTATGACTAACAGGCTCACCCTCTCCATGCAGCTGATAAATCCAAAGGAACAGCAGGGACCGATAGACCCAGCACCAGCGGAGTTGCCAGTCAGCACTGGACTCAATGTAGGACTGCCCTAGGTACTCCAGCTCAGGGTTTTACTCCCGAAGCCTCCCCCATGAGTGAGTATAGCCGCAAGGCAGCGGAGGTTTGAGATCAGAGTTGTTCTTCTCCGAGATGAGCTGCCAACCACAGATGACAAGCCCCATCTGCCCGAAGCGACTGGTTTTAAGGCGCCAGTAACCCACCTTTGGCCCTTTCTCCTGTCAGTAGAAACGGGTCCACCAGGCTTAGTAGCTAAGCCACGCATGAAGGCCAGGAGCTGGGCTTGGCTGCCAGAGGCTGTTTGAGATCCACGCCATTGGGAGCGTTTAACAGGTAGAGGGAGCTTATCCTTACTGTCCTCTCCAGTTATGACAACATCAAGGAATCATGTTTCTGCAATAGCTACAATATCCCTTTTCAATGTATCCAGGGACAGGAGAACAAATAGAGAGTTCCCATGACTGGAGAGTTCAGTGACTGTAAGGTGACTTGCATATCAACAAAGCCACATGCTTTAATAGACTGAGCGCCTGTGATCTGGTATTCACTGCCTTGGAGCACAGTGCAGATATATTCGACATGTTCTTCTAAACTTCCAAAGGGCAGTCAACAAACACCTCAGCAGCAGGGTCACGAGCAATGGGAAAATAGCCAGCAAATGTTTTTGTTTCTTTCTGGGATCATTGACAGGGCCAGCATTTACTGCCCATGGCTAATTGCCCATGAGTAGGTGGTGGTGAGTCATCATTTAAACCACTGCAGTGATGGTGTTGTGGGGGGAATTCCAGAATTTGCAGCCAGCTATGACAAAGAACCAGATGTGCTTCCAAGTCAGGATGCTACATAACTTGGAGAGGAATCAGCAGGCGGTGGTGTTCTTTGCCCTTGGTGGTAGAGGTCACAGTTTGTGAGGTGCTGTTGGAGTGGTCGAGGTGAGTATCTGCAGTCACACTGCAGACATTACACTCCAGTGATGGAAAGAATGGGAGTTTAGGATGGTGAATGGCTGGCAGTCAAACAGGCTGCTTTGTCTAACTAGATTGTTCTTGGAATGGAGTTGCCATGAACTTGACCCTTTCTTGGCTGTTGCTGGGGTGAAACCTTGGGTGTTTGGACTGCAGATAGCCATGACACTGCTAAACAGGTTACACAGGCAATAGTCAAATGAGTTCACCAATCTCTTTCTATTAAACTAGTACTGGTTTATAGAGTCATAGAGAGTCACACAGGAGGGAAAAAGGCCTTTTGGCCCAGCAAGTCCGCACCAAAAATTTATACTATCCAAACCTACTTACCTGGTGAAGAAGATATCTCCTCATCTCGATCTGCAAAGAACTTCAGGGCAGCCCATCAGCTCCTCAGCCCCTCTTAATTGGGGGTCACCCCTTGGGTGGTGAGAAGCCAAGTTCTCCCCACCCTTGTCAGACCAGAGGGATTGCTGTGAGATCATTTGTTCACCTCTCTGATGAAACTGGGTGTCCGCTATGAAGCAACAATTGTGAGAATGAAAACAGAAGAGAAACCTTCAATACCAGTAGTTCAACAAAGTGTGGAGAAGTTCTAGATTTGACTGTTCTCAGAATTCCCCCTTCATTCTCTGCTTTATGAGTGAGTGGGCCAGTGAAGGAGTGGAGGCTTTGAGGCCTTGACTCGAGAGGCTTTGACGAGAAGAGGCGGAGGGCAAGCTAGCTCGCAGTTAGTTTTTACAATGTCTCCTGAGACGGTGATGTGCCTCTCATGTGAGATGTGGCAGTCTTGGGGGAACACCCCTCTCCCACAGAGTCACATCTGCCAGAAGTGCATACGGCTGGGCGATCTGGAAGACCGTGTAAGGAATCTGGAGCAGCAGCTGGATGACCTTCGACTCATGAGGGAGAATGAGGCAGTCATAGATGAGAGCTACAGGGAGGCAGTCACACCTAGGCTGTCGGAAGCAGGTCGTTGGGTGACAGTCAGAGGGGGGAAAGCAAAGGTGAGCAGACAAGTGGTGCAGAGCACCCCTGTAGCTATTCCACTGAATAATAAGTTTACCATCCTGGATACTGTCGGTGGGGACGACCGACCAGATGTGAGCCATGGTGGCAGGGCCTCCGGCACTGAATCTAACCCTGTGGTGCAGAAGGGTGGGACGGAGAAGAGGAGAGCTGTTGTCATTGGAGACTCTATAGTCAGGGGAGTAGACAAGAGATTTTGTGGACGTGAGAAGGACACCCACATGGTTTGTTGCCTCCCAGGTGCCAGGGTCCGGGATGTCTCTGACCGGGTGCACGACATCCTGGTACGAGAGGGAAAGCAACCAGAAGTCGTGATACATATTGGTACCAACGACATAGGCAGGAAGAGGGATGAGGTCCTGAAGTGTGAGTTTTGGGAACTAGGCAGAAGGCTGAAGAACAGGACCTCAAGGGTGACGTTCTCAGGATTGCTGCCAGTGCTACGTGATAGAGATGGTAAGAATTGGAGGAGATGGCAGTTGAATGCGTGGCTGAGGAGTTGGCGCAGGGAGCAGGGTTTTAGATTTTTGGATCATTGGGATCTCTTCTGGGGAAGGTGGAACCTGTGCAGATTGGATGGGTTGCACCTGAACTTGAGGGGGAGCAATAACCTTTCAGGTAGGTTCTCTGGCATGGTTCGGGAGGGTTTAAACTAATTTGCGAGGGGGACGGGACCCAGAGTGATAGAGCAGTGAAAGAAATGCATGGAGTAAAGCCAGATCTAACATATAGAGAGGCTTTGAGGAAAGAGGAGCAGAATAACCGGTGTAAAGATAGTAAGGTAGAAGGGCTGAAATGTGTGTACCTCAATGCAAGAAGCATCAGGAACAAAGGTGATGAACTGAGAGTTTGGATACATACATGGAATTATGATGTAGTGACCATTACAGAGACTTGGCTAGCACCAGGGCAAGAATGAATTCTCAATATTCCTGGATTTCAGTGCTTTAAAATGCATAGAGGGGGTGGAAAAAGGGGAAGAGGGGTGGCATTACTGGTCAGGGATACTATTACAGCTACAGAAAGGGTGGGTAATGTAGCAGGATCCTCTTTTGAGTCAGTATGGTTGGAAGTCAGGAACAGGAAGGGAGCAGTTACTCTGTTGGGGGTATTCTATAGGCCCCCTGGTAGCAGCAGAGATACTGAGGAGCAGATTGGGAGGCAGATTTTGGAAAGGTGCAAAAATAACAGAGTTGTTATCATGGGTGACTTTAACTTCCCTAATACTGATTGGCACCTGATTAGTTCCAAGGGTTTAGATGGGGCAGAGTTTGTTAAGTGTGTCCAGGATGGATTCCTGTCACAGTATGTGGACAGGCCGACTAGGGGGAATGCCATACTAGATCTACAAACGGTAGTACTAGGTAATGAACCGGGTCAGGTCACAGATCTCTCAGTGAGTGATCATCTGGGGGACAGTGACCACCACTCCCTGGCCTTTAGCATTATCATGGAAGAGGATAGAATCAGAGAGGACAGGAAAATTTTTAATTGGGGAAGGGCAAATTATGAGGTTATAAGGCTAGAACATGCGGGTGTGAATTGGGATGACGTTTTTGCAGGGAAATGTACTATGGACATGTGGTCGATGTTTAGAGATCTCTCGCAGGATGTTAGGGATAAATTTGTCCCGGTGAGGAAGATAAAGAATGGTAGGGTGAAGGAACCATGAGTAACAAGTGAGGTGGAAAATCTAGTCAGGTGGAAGAAGGCAGCATACATGAGGTTTAGGAAGCAAGGATCAGATGGGTCTATTGAGGAATATAGGGTAGCAAGAAAGGAGCTTAAGAAGGAGCTGAGAAGAGCAAGAAGGGGGCATGAGAAGGCCTTGGTGAGTAGGGTAAAAGAAAACCCCAAGGCATTCTTCAATTATGTGAAGAAAAAAAAGGATGACACGAGTGAAGGTAGGACCGATTAGAGATAAAGGTAGGAAGATGTGCCTGGAGGCTGTGGCCCAGTGAGCGAGGTCCTCAATGAATACTTCTCTTCAGTATTCACCAATGAGAGGGAACTTGATGATGGCGAGGACAATATGAGTGAGGTTGACGTTCTGGAGCATGCTGATATTAAGGGAGAGGAGATGTTGGAGTTGTTAAAATACATTAGGATGGATAAGTCCCTGGGGCCTGATGGAATATTCCCCAGGCTGCTCCATGAGGTGAGGGAAGAGATTGCAGAGCCTCTGGCTAGGATCTTTATGTCCTCGTTGTCCACGGGAATGGTACCAGAGGATTTGAGGGAGGCAAATGTTGTCCCCTTGTTTAAAAAAGGTAGTAGGGATAGTCCGAGTAATTATAGACCAGTGAACCTTACGTCTGTGGTGGGAAAGCTGTTGGAAAAGATTCTTAGAGATAGGATCTATAGGCATTTAGCGAATCATGGTCTAATCAGGGACAGTCAGCATGGCTTTGCAAAGGGCAGATCGTGTCTAACAAGCCTAATAGAGTTCTTTGAGGAGGTGACCAGGCATATAGATGAGGGTAGTGCAGTGGATGTGATCTATATGGATTTTAGTAAGGCATTTGACAAGGTTCCACACGGTAGGCTTATTCAGAAAGTTAGAAGGCATGGGATCCAGGGAAGTTTGGCCAGGTGGATTCAGAATTGGCTTGCCTGCAGAAGGCAGAGGGTGGTGGTGGAGGGAAAACATTCAGATTGGAGGATTGTGACTAGTGGTGTCCCACAAGGATCTGTTCTGGGACCTCTACTTTTCGTGATTTCTATTAACGACCTGGATGTGGGGGTAGAAGGGTGGGTTGGCAAGTTTGCAGACGACACAAAGGTTGGTGGTGTTGTAGATAGCGTAGAGGATTGTCAAACATTTCAGAGAGACATTGATAGGATGCAGAAGTGGGCTGAGAAGTGGCAGATGGAGTTCAACCCGGAGAAGTGTGAGGTGGTACACTTTGGAAGGACAAACTCCAAGGCAGAGTACAAAGTAAATGGCAGGATACTTGGTAGTGGGGAGGAGCAGAGGGATCTGGGGGTACGTGTCCACAGATCCCTGAAAGTTGCCTCACAGGTGGATAGGGTAGTGAAGAAAGCTTATGGGGTGTTAGCTTTCATAAGTCGAGGGACAGAGTTTAAGAGTCGCGATGTAATGATGCAGCTCTATAAAACTCTGGTTAGGCCACACTTGGAGTACTGTGTTCAGTTCTGGTCACCTCACTATAGGAAGGATGTGGAAGCATTGGAAAGGGTACAGAGGAGATTTACCAGGATGCTGCCTGGTTTAGAGAGTATGCATTATGATCAGAGATTAAGGGAGCTAAGGCTTTCCTCTTTGGAGAGAAGGAGGATGCGAGGAGACATGATAGAGGTATACAAGATAATAAGAGGAATAGATAGAGTGGATAGCCAGCGCCTCTTCCCCAGGGCACCACTGCTCAGTACAAGAGGACATGGCGCTTTAAGGTAAGGGGTGGGAAGTTCAAGGGGGATATTAGAGAAAGGTTTTTCACTCGGAGAGTGGTAGGTGGGTGGAATGCACTGCCTGACTCAATGGTGGAGGCAGATACACTAGTGAAGTTTAAGAGACTACTAGACAGGTATATGGAGGAACTTAAGGTGGGGACTTATATGGGAGGCAGGGTTTGAGGGTCAGCACAACATTGTGGGCCGAAGGACCTGTACTCTGCTGTACAATTCTATATTCTGCTTTCTATATAAATACATAGAAAATAGAAACATAGAAAACCTACAGCACAATACAGGCCCTTCAGCCCACAGAGTTGGGCTGATCATGTCCCATGAAATTATTAGGCTTACCTATAGACCTCTATTTTTCTAAGCTCCATGTACCTATCCAAAAGTATCTTAAAAGACCCTATCATATCCGCCTTCACCACTGTTGCCAGCAGTCCATTCCATTCCATGCACTCACCACTCTGCGTAAAAAAAAAACTTACCTCTGACATCTCCTCTGTACCTACTCCCCCAGCACCTTAAACCTGTGTCCTCTTGTGGCAACCATCTCAGCCCTGGGAAAAAGCCTCTGACAATCCACAAGATCAATGCCTCTCATCATCTTATACACCTCTATCAGGTCACCTCTCATCCTCCATTGCTCCAAGGAGAAAAGGCCGAGTTCATTCAACCTATTCTCATAAGGCATGTTCCCCAATCCAGGCAACATCCTTGTAAATCTCCTCTGCACCCTTTCCATGGTTTCCACATCCTTCCTGTAGTGAGGCGACCAGAACTGAGCACAGTATTCCAAGCGGGGTCTGACCAGGGACCTTTGTAGGCAACATTACCTCTCGGCTCCTAATTTCAATTCCACGATTGATGAAGGCCAATACACCGTACGCCTTCTTAACCACAGAGTCAACCTGCGCAGCTGCTTTGAGTGTCCTATGGACTTGGACCCCAAGATCCCTCTGATCCTCCACACTGCCAAGAGTCTTACCATTAGTACTATATTCTGCCATCATATCTGACCTACCAAAATGAACCACTTCACACTTATCTGGGTTGAACTCCATCTGCCACTTCTCAGCCCAGTTTTGCATCCTATCAATGTCCCGCTGTAACCTCTGACAGCCCTCCACACTATCCACTACACCTCCAACCTTTGTGTCATCAGCAAATTTACTAACCCATCCTTCCACTTCTTCATCCAGATCATTTATAAAAATCACGAAGAGTAAGGGTCCCAGAACAGATCCCTGAGGCACTCCACTGGTCACTGACCTCCATGTAGAATATGACCCGTCTACAACCATTCTTTGCCTTCTGTGGACAAGCCAGTTCTGGATCCACAAAGCAATATTCCCTTGGATCCCATGCCTCCTTACTTTCTCAATAAGCCTTGCATGAGGTACCTTATCAAATGCCTTGCTGAAATCCATATACACTACATCTACTGCTCTTCCTTCATCAATGTTTTTAGTCACATCCTCAAAAAAAATACAATCAAAGGATCTACCATACAAACAATCCCAGTGCAGACTGGCACCATGAGGGAGCACTGCACTGTGGAAGGGGCAGTACTGAGGGGGAGTCATGGCACAGAAAGGGCAGTACAAAGGGAGCAGCACACTGGGAGAAGAAATACTGAGGGACAGCCAAACCGTGGGAGGGCAATGCTGAGGGACCACTGTTCTGAGGGAGAGCTAGTGCTGAGGGAGTTTGATTTTGAGCCAGTTATAGGTTAAGTTTTGAGATAGCATAGATGGGGAGAGATTCCCTGCTGCCAGGATGGATACGTGTCATATCCAGGTGGATGTAGTGTTTACAATCAAAATAAACTTAATTTAGATTCTTACAAAAATAACCTGTGCAATGCCTTTTCATTCTTTACGTTCATCGTCAATGCTTTCAGTCCTCTTCTATTGCATTCCTTTCCAATGTTTCAAATGTATTTTTATGCCACGGACCATTACTGTTAAGCAAGGGGTCCATGGAGCCTGGGTTGGGAGCCTCTGCTGTCACTCAGAGAGCCCCCTGGGGTGGTATAATACTACAACAGTTGATGGGCTTCCTCACCCAATCTCACCCCTTCCTCTCCGGTGGCAGAAGAACTGGACCCTGTGGTCTTTCCCCACCAAGCCCTTGCAGTGGCTGCACCGAGCTCCCGTCTGTCCCCAGCACCTACTCCTTCAACCTGGAAAGTGCCATTTGGCAGCACTCCTCCACCAACACCTCCATGTGTTGGCAGACCAAAGACTCGGTGCCTTTCACTGCGCTGACCATCTGCCAGCACCACTTGGTGTTTGTCCCTGTGTGTGATCCTAGGAGCAGACAATAGATCTGAGAGTCCTCTGTCAGGCAATGAACCACCCACAGGCCCTGGCGTCTTTCTCCACACCCTCTTCGCAAACCCACAGTTCACAAAGAGGAGACCTATCATCTCTTCCCCACTACAATCATCCTGCAGACAACACGGAGGGAGTGATGTCCTAGGCATGCAGGAAGGATCTGACTGTGACTCTCACCGCCAGCCAAACAAGGTCTTGGTGCCTGTTGGTGAGTTCTGGTGATGAGGCGTTCTGCAGAGCGGTCTGGACAGTCTGCTCAGAGAACCACTCCACCGTGACCATCAAATCCTTCTCCTGCAGTGTCTACAGAGTGTTCCACGCTGATCACTGCCTGATGGGCATGTTGGTCTGGAAGAACTTTTCCACGAAGGACAGGTAATGCGGAAATGTCCAGCTGACTGAGACGTTAAACTGCAACGGCGCCAGACCCATCTTTCGCAACTCTGGAGACGGATAGAGCCTCGGCATGTAGTGGTACTTGGTGCCCGCGTTTTTAGGTTCCTCGCACAACCTGATGCAGCCACACATGAAGGCGATGATGAGATTGATTATGTTTTTGCCCCCGTTGTCCAGGAACATGCATTGTGACCCATCTGACCCTTTCCATCTTAGATCCCAGATGAACCTGAAGACAGCTTGGGTGCCTCCCAAGCTGGAGGAGTTGGGGACAGACCACACCTGCACCAAGTTCAACAGCACTGAGAGTGCCTCACACCTCATGACCAGACTCTTCCCAGTTACCAACAGGGAGTGTCCTCCCCACAGTCCCAATTTCTGCTTTACCTTCCCAATTGGCTCCAGCCAATTCTCGTTGCATTCCTCAGCCGCTCCAAACCAGATCCCCAGCACTTCCAGGTAATCAGGCCTGATGGTGAAGGGGACACTGGATCGGTTGGGCCAGTTGCTGAAGAGTATGGCCTCGCTCTCCATGTGGTTAACTCTGGCCCCAGATGACAGTTCAAACTGGTCGCAGATGCTGATCAATCTGTGAACCAACCTCGGATTAAAGCAGAAGATGGTGATGTCGTCCATGTACAGGGATGTTTTCACTTGGGTCCCTCCACTGCCTGGCAGCATCACCCCTCTTATCCTCTCATCTTTCTTGATGGCTTTGGCAAATGGTTTTATACAGCACATAAACAAGACAGGAAGAGAGTGGACGACCCTGCCGGTCTCCAGATTTGATGAGGAATCTATCTGTTTCTATCCATGAATTTGGACTGCAGATGCCTGTGTAGAGTAATAGGATCCAATTCCTAATCCCCTCCTCCAATGCCCATATTACAGAGTACATCCATCCCATCTGTGTGCTATTGGGCTCAGCTGTGATTATGGGGCTGAGTTTTGCCTTAACATTCCTTCGGCCAGGAGATGAGAAGGAAATCCTTGCAGAGGCTATGCTGCACTGATACCATGCCTGGCTGTGACTGCATGTGGAAATTTCTCTGCTGGAAGAGACGTTGGCCCAGTTCCCAGTTTGACCGGCTCATTATGTACTGGGTCAATGGTGAATGACTCTATGCTCACAGTGCTGCTGGAACAGCCCTGTCCCACTGCCGACTGATCCACTGGCTGTCCTGTGAGACTGAAAACATGAACTGGATGAAACACAGGAGTGGAGTACAGAAAGGTCTCCTAACCAGGCTGGGTCAAGAGTTAGCCAAGAGCAGAAACTTACGACCACCACTCCACAATCTTCATCTCAGATGGTGAACATAGGAGGTGGCTATTCAGCCCATTTACCACGACAGCCCCTTGAAGAAGCAATTCACCTCCTCACCTTATTCCCCAGTGAAGGTTCCCATTGAACCTGCTCTAATTTGTTCTTTCCTCAGGCAATGTGCTGCTCTTCACAATTATGGACAGCAGAAATGTTCTTATCTCCAAGCCTGCTTCACTCTCCTTTCCACAACATCCATCTTTCACCTTTATCTTTCCTCCCCAGGGGACCAGTAGGTACCCAATGCTTAAGGGTGGCACAATTGGTGGAGCTGCAGCACCCCAGGTCCAGCCTTCATCTCAGCTGCTGTCTGTGTGAGGTTTACACATTCTCCTTGTGACCATGAACACTTCTTCCAGGTGCTGTTTTACGTCCCCATGTTCCACAGATGTGGACGTTGATAGATTAATTGGTCAGTGCCAATTGCCCCTAATTTGGGTTAATGGTAAAAGGAATCAAAGGGCTAAGAGTGGGGCAGCATGATAGCGTAGATGGTTAACACAATGTTTTACAGTACAGGCGACCCAGGTTCGATTCCTGTCGTCGTCAGTAGGGCGTTTGTACCTTCTCCCTGTCGCAGTGCAGGTTTCTCCAGTTTCCTCACACTATCCAAACATGTAGCAGTTGGTAGGTTAATTTTGGATTATTTTGGAGAGGGGGGGAGCAGCCAAATGTCTTAGTACATTTGGTACCAATGCCATAGGAAGGAAAAGCAAAGAGGTCCTGAAAAGAGAATTGAGAGAGCTAGGTAGAAAGCTGAGAAGCAGGACCTCCCGGGTAGTAATTTCTGGATTGCTGCCTGTGCCATGCACCAGTGAGGGTAGAAACAGGATGATTTGGCAGATAAATGCATGGCTGAGAAGCTGGTACATGGGCAGGGCTTCAGGTTCCTACATCTCATTGGGATCTCTTCTGGGGGAGGTATGACCTGTTGCACATGAACCCGAGGGGGACCAGTATTCTCGCGGGCAGGTTTGTTAAAGCTGTTGGAGAGGGTTTAAACTAACTTGGCAGGGGGTGGGAATCGGAGTGAAGGGACTCAGGATAGGACAGATGGTAAAAAAGTAAAGAGCGTGCGGTCAGATTGTCAGGAAGGGCAGGCAAGTGATGGGACTTAGTTGCAGCCAACGGGCTGAGTATTAAAACATTAGGAATGCAGAATCGGAAAGGATAACAAATACGGTACTCAAGGTGTTGTATCTCAATGTGTGTTGTAAAAGAAATAAAGTGGATGATCTTGTTGCACTATTACAGATTGAAAGGTATGATGTTGAAGTCATCACTGAATCGTGGCTGTAGGATGGTTGTAATTGGGAGCTGAATGTCCAAGTTTACACGTTGTATTGGAGGGATACGAAGGTAGGCAGAGGGGGCAGCGTGGCTCTACTGGTGAAGAATGGCATCAAATCAGTAGAAAGATGTGACATAGGATCAGAAGATGTTGAATCCTTGTAGATTGAGTTAAGAAACTGCAAAGGTAAAAGGACATTGATGGCAGTTATATACAGGCCTCCCAACAGTGGCTGGGATGTGGACCACAGGTTACAACAGGAAATCGAAAAAGCATGTCAAAAGGGCAATGTTATGGTAGTCATGGGAGATTTTAACATGCAGATTGATTGGGAAGATGAGGCTGGTAATGGGTCTCAAGAGAGTGAGTTGGTGGAATGTTTAAGAGATGGCTTTTTAAAGCAGCTTGTCACTGAGCCTACTAGGGGATCAGCTGTACACGATTGGGTGTTATGTAATGAACCAGAGGTGATAAGGAAGTTTAAGGTAAAAGAACCCTTAGGACCCAGTGATCACAATGTGATTGAGTTCAACTTGAAATTTAATAGAGAGAAAGTAAAGTCTGATGTAGCAGTATTTCAGTGGAGTAAAGGAAATTACAGTGGTATGAGAGAGGAATTGGCCAAAGTAAATTGGAAGGAGCTGCTGCCGGAGATGTCAACAGATAAGTAATGGCGTGCATTTCTGGGAAAAATGAGGGACTTGCAACAAAGCAAAAATTAGTGGGAAGACAGAGACCTGGGAAGTTTTTAAAAACCTTCACAGAGCAACAAAAAAATCATTAGAAAGGAAAAGATGAAATATGAAAAGAAACAAGCAAATAATATCAAAGTGGAGAGTAGAAGTTTTTTCAAGGATGTTAAAACTAAATGAGAAATGAGAGTGGGTATAGGATCGCTAGAAAATGAGGCTGGAGAAATAATAATGGAGGACAAGGAGATGGCTGATGAACTAAATGAGTATTTTGCACCAGTCTTCACTGTGGAAGACACATGCAGTATGCCTGATGTTGTGGTGTGTGAAGGAAGAGAAGTGAGTACAGTTACTATTACAAGGGAGAAGGTGCTCAAAAAGCTGAAAGACCTAAAGCTACATGTCACCCGGACCAGATGAACTGCACCCTAGGGTTCTGAAAGAGGTAGCATTAGAGATTGTGGAGGCATTAGAAATGATCTTTCAAAAATCATTGGACTCTGACATGGTGCCAGAGGACTGGAAAATTGCAAACGTCACTCCACTCTTGAAGAAAGGAGGAAGGCAGCAGAAAGGAAATTATAGACCAGTTTAGCCTGCCTCAGTGGCTGGGAGATGTTGGAGTCAATTGTTAAGGATGAGGTGATGGAGTACTTGGTGACACAGGACAAGGTAGTACAAAGTCAGCATGGTTTCCTTCAGGGAAAATCCTGCCTGATGAACCTGTTGCAATTCTTTGAGGTGATTACACATAGGATGGATAAAGGGGATGTAGTAGGTGTTGTATATTTGGACTCTCAGAAGACCTTTGACAAGGTACCACACATGAGGCTGCTTACTAAGTTAAGAGCCTATGGTATTATAGGAAAGTTACTAACATGGTTAGAGCATTGGATGATTGGTAGGAGGCAGCGAGTGGGAATAAAAGGATCCTTTTCTGGTTGGCTGCCAGTGACTAGTAGTGTTCCACAGGGACCGATTGGGACCACTTCTTTTTATGCTGCATGTAAATGATTTAGATAATGGAGTAGATGACTTTGTTGCCAAGTTTGCAGATGATACGGAGATTGGTGGAGGGGCAGGTAGAGTTGAGGAAACTGTTAGCCTGCAGAAGGCAGACAGATTAGGAAAATGGGCAAGAAAGTGGCAAATGAAATACAATGTTGGAAAATGCATGGTCATGCACTTTGGTAGTAGAAATAAATGTGCCGGCTATTTTCTAAACGGGAAGAAAATCCAAAAATCTGGGATGCAAAGAAACTTGGGAGTCCTTCTGCGGAGAGGTTAACTTGCAGGTAGAGTCGGTGGTGAGGAAGGTAATTGCCAGTTAGCATTCATTTCAAGAGGTCTAGAATACAAGAGCAAGGATGTGATGCTGAGGCTTTATAAGGCACTGGTGAGGCCTCACCTTGAGTATTGTGAACAGTTCTGGGCTCCTCATCTTAGAAAAGATGTGCTGGCATTGGAGAAGGTCTAGAGGAGGTCCACAAGGATGATTCCAGGAATGAAAGGATTATCATATGAGGAACGTTTGATGGCTCTGGGTCTGTACTCGCTGGAATTCAGAAGGATGAGGGGGTTCTCAATGAAACTTTTCGAATGTTGAAAGGCCTAGACAGAGTAGATGTGGAAAGGATATTTCCCATGGTGGGATAGTCTAGGACAAGAGGGCACAGCCTCAGGATAGAGGGCGCCCTTTCAAAACAAAAATGTGGAGAAATTTCTTTAGCCAAAGGGTGGTGAACTTGTGGAATTTGTTGCCATATTCAGCTGTGGAGACCAGGTCATTGGGTGTATTTAAGGCAGAGATTGATAGGTTCTTGATTGGACATGACATCAAAGGTCACAGGGAGAAGGCTGGGAACTGGGGCTGAGGAGGACAGAAAAAAAAGGATCAGACATGATTGAATAGCGGAGCAGACTTGATGGACCAGATGGCCTAATTCTGCTCCTATGTCTTATGGATTAATTGGGTTATTGTAAATTATCCCGTGGTTAGGCTAGCATTCAATCAGGGGATTGCGGAGTGTCACGGCCTGAAGAGCTGGAAGGGCCTGTTCCTGGGTGGAACCCAATAATAATGATGATGGTGATGATGGGCATGTATGAGGGAGAGTAAATTGCTGAGTTGTGAAGAAATAGGGAGTGGTCAATGAGGAACTGGCATTGATCCAATGGGCAAATGGCCTCCCTCTTTGTCATGGCAAATAAGTCACAACCTTTGTTTTAATAATGAAGGAGACAAAGATGCAGGATGCAGTCACCTTTATTTATCCTTCTATCTCGCTCTTCTAGTTAGCTGCGGATAAGCCAGCTGTACGGCAACAGGCAAACCCAGTGTTGCCACTCAATATACTGCACTTGAGTTTTGAGATTGAATTTCGCTTAACAAGAGCATGCAAGTTATTATTACTCAACACAAAACATAATGGTCACTCACACCTGGGGTGCAGCATAGGTGTTCAACCCAAGAACAAGTTCAGGAATTTTTTTGCAATCATTCTGCCCACTTACAGAATTAATTACCAGCCAACAGAACACAGTCAGATATCTCCAGTTGAAAGATCAACTCTCTGCTGTCTTCCTTTGCTGTAGTGGGTATCTCTGCTCAGGTTCCAGATGCTTCTGAGTATCAGGGCTGACAGACTGTGCAACAGACTCTGCTACTCACAGACAAACAGGAACACATTTCTGTGCGGCTCTGTTGGTCAGTAAGAATACATGAGTCGTTCTGGAATTTGTAGAGATCAGAGCTGCTCCACGAGTATGAATTTGTCTATTTTCCACCCGTACTGTGTAAATCAAAGGATACATGCTTGTTGTTCTCTCCAGGAGCCCAAAAGTGCTTAAGTGTCTGAAGTACAGGCCATTCCCTCTGCCTAGGATAGAATATCCAAACAGGCCTGTTATCTTGAATCCTCAGCTGCTGCAATTAGCTTGGAAAAACAGGAGGACGAATAAAATAAACTTCGGTCAGCCTGTGAGCTGTGTTCCGTTAGCCAAGAAGATGTGAATCAGTGTTTGGGAGACTGAAATTCTGTTTTGGCCCAGCCCACTTGTAGGTTTGTACAACCTGTACCACTAGCTGAAGATATTATTCTGGGAGATAAAATGTGGCTAACCCCCATTTTGTTTCAGGAAAGGCTCACTTTATGTAAAATCAAACTGAGGATTATTGTCTGACAGGATACAAAGAGGTGCCACGGGAGATTCCCAGCCCTGTCAGTAGTAGTGAATTGTGTGGGAAGCACTCTGTCTGTTTTCAACAAAAGATGTTTTCCACCCGTACAGTTCATGCAAGTGAAGTCCATGGTGCAGTAGCCCAATACTGTAGGTGTAGAGCCAAGGTTACCTTAGGCAACCTCACAGAATGCAGTAACTCACAAAATTGCAGAGGACAACATCTAGCAATGTACCAATTGAGAGGAATTTTCAATGCAATGATATCATCAGCAGGAGTTTCTTCTTCTTCTTGTTGGTGAGGATGGTGACATCTGACAGGTTCTCAGAATTGGCTTGAGGTTGAAATGCATCAGAGTTTCAACAAGTTCTGCAGAAGACATGTTCATTAGTTTCTTTTGTGCAAACAGACTTCTGAGAAGCCTAGAAATAGTCATGCATATATTGGTTTAATTGTAAACGGAACTTTACTGGTTACTCATGTGTCCTACAGCAATGTGAAGAACATGCATAGTATCCATTTCAGCATTGGAATAGCCTTCATTATAGTGATATAGAGAGGAGTACTGGAGATAGATGCCAGAGCGAGATGCAAACTAGTAATTAAATGACAACTTAACCAATCCCTTCTGCTAACACTATAGCCATATCCTTCCATTTCCTGTATGTTCATTTGCCTATCCAACAACCTCTTGAACCCCTATCTTATTTGCCTCCAGTACCACCCCAAGTAGCACATTCCAAGCACCTACCATCCTCTGTGTAAAAATATTTGCCCCACATATCTCCTTTCAATTTATACCCTCTCACCTTAAATGCATGCACTCTGGCATTAAACATTTCAACTCCTGGGGAAAAGATACCAGCATTTCAACATGCAGGTTGGAAATTATCTCAAGAGAGTGAGTTTGTTGATGGTTTTTTAGAGCAGTTCGCCATTGAGCCTACGAGGGGATCAGCTATACTGGATTGGGTGTTATGTAATGAACCAGGGATGATTAGGGAGCTTAAGGTAAAAGAACCCTTAGGAACTAATGATCACAATATAATTGTGTTCAACTTGAAATTTGACAGGGAGAAAGTAAATTCTGATGTGGCAGTATTTCAGTGGAGTAAGGGAAATTACAGTGGCATGAGAGAGGAGTTGGCCAAAGTAAATTGGAAGGAGCTGCTGGCAGGGATGTCAGCAGAGCAGCAATGGCATGAATTTCTGGGGAAAATGAGGAAAATACAGGGTAAACAACAGGAATTCTGCAGATGCTGGAAATTCAAGCAACATACATCAAAGTTGCTGGTGAACGCAGCAGGCCAAGCAGCATCTATAGGAAGAGGCGCAGTCGACGTTTCAGGCCGAGACCCTTCGTCAGGACTAACTGAAGGAAGAGTGAGTAAGGGATTTGAAAGCTGGAGGGGGAGGGGGAGATGCAAAATGATAGGAGAAGACAGGAGGGGGAGGGATAGAGCCGAGAGCTGGACAGGTGATTGGCAAAAGGGGATACGAGAGGATCATGGGACAGGAGGCCTAGGGAGAAAGACGGGGGGGGGTGACCCAGAGGATGGGCAAGAGGTATATTTAGAGGGACAGAGGGAGAAAAAGGAGAGTGAGAGAAAGAATGTGTGCATAAAAATGAGTAACAGCTGGGGTACGAGGGGGAGGTGGGGCCTAGCGGAAGTTAGAGAAGTCAATGTTCATGCCATCAGGTTGGAGGCTACCCAGACGGAATATAAGGTGTTGTTCCTCCAACCTGAGTGTGGCTTCATCTTTACAGTAGAGGAGGCCGTGGATAGACATGTCAGAATGGGAATGGGATGTGGAATTAAAATGTGTGGCCACTGGGAGATCCTGCTTTCTCTGGCGGACAGAGCGTAGATGTTCAGCAAAGCGGTCTCCCAGTCTGCGTCGGGTCTCACCAATATATAAAAGGCCACATCGGGAGCACCGGACGCAGTATATCACCCCAGTCGACTCACAGGTGAAGTGATGCCTCACCTGGAAGGACTGTTTGGGGCCCTGAATGGTGGTAAGGGAGGAAGTGTAAGGGCATGTGTAGCACTTGTTCCGCTTACACGGATAAGTGCCAGGAGGGAGATCAGTGGGGAGGGATGGGGGGGACGAATGGACAAGGGAGTTGTGTAGGGAGCGATCCCTGCAGAATGCAGAGAGAGGGGGGGAGGGAAAGATGTGCTTAGTGGTGGGATCCCGTTGGAGGTGGCGGAAGTTACGGAGAATAATATGTTGGACCCGGAGGCTGGTGGGGTGGTAGGTGAGGACCAGGGGAACCCTATTCCTAGTGGGGTGGTGGGAGGATGGAGTGAGAGCAGATGTACGTGAAATGGAGGAGATGCGTTTAAGAGCAGAGTTGATAGTGGAGGAAGGGAAGCCCCTTTCTTTAAAAAATGAAGACATCTCCCTCGTCCTAGAATGAAAAGCCTCATCCTGAGAGCAGATGCGGCGGAGATGGAGGAATTGCGAGAAGGGGATGGCATTTTTGCAAGAGACAGGGTGAGAAGAGGAATAGTCCAGATAGCTGTGAGAGTCAGTAGGCTTATAGTAGATATCAGTGGATAAGCTGTCTCCAGAGACAGAGACAGAAAGATCTAGAAAGGGGAGGGAGGTGTCGGAAATAGACCAGGTAAACTTGAGGGCAGGGTGAAAGTTGGAGGCAAAGTTAATAAAGTCAACGAGTTCTGCATGCGTGCAGGAAGCAGCGCCAATGCAGTCGTCGATATAGCGAAGGAAAAGTGGGGGACAGATACCAGAATAGGCACGGAACATAGATTGTTCCACAAACCCAACAAAAAGGCAGGCATAGCTAGGACCCATACGGGTGCCCATAGCTACACCTTTAGTTTGGAGGAAATGGGAGGAGCAAAAGGAGAAATTATTAAGAGTAAGGACTAATTCCGCTAGACGGAGCAGAGTGGTGGTAGAGGGGAACTGATTAGGTCTGGAATCCAAAAAGAAGCGTAGAGCTTTGAGACAAAATACAGGGTAGATGTATTCTAAAAACAAAGAAATACTCAAATAGCGAAATAGTACAACCAAGACTGATAAGGGAAGTCAAAACTAATGTAAAAGCAAAAGAGAGGGCATATAACAAAGCAAAAATTAGTAGGAAGATAGATGATTGGGAAGCTTTTAAAACCCTACTGAGAGCAACTAAAAGAATCATTAGGAGGGAAAAGATGAAATATGAAAGCAAGCCAGCAAACAATATCAAAGTGGATAGTAAAAGCTTTTTCAAGTATGTAAAAAATAAGAGAGATGAGAGATTAGAAAATGAAGCCAGAGAAATAATAACAGAAGCCAAGGAGATGGTAGATGAATTAAATGAGTATTTTGCATCAGTCTTCACTGTGGAGACACGAGCAGTGTGCCAGATGTTGAAGGGTGTGAGGGAAGAGAAGAGAGTGCAGTTACTATTACAAGGGAGAAGGTGCTCAAAAAGCTGAAAGACCTAAGGGTATATAAGTCACCCTGACCAGATGAACTGAAGCCGAGGATTCTAAAAGAGATTGTGGAGACATTAGCAATGATCTTTCAAAAATCATTGGACTCTGGCATCGTGCCAGAGGACGGGAAAATTCCACATGATACTCCACTCTTTAAGAAATGAGGAAGGCAGCAGAAAGGAAATTATAGACCAGTTAGCCTGACCTCAGTAGTTGGGAAGCTGTTGGAGTCAATTGTTAAGGACAAGGTTATGGAGTACTTGGAGACATAGGACAAGGTAGGACAAAGTCAGCAAGGTGTCCTTAAGGGAAAAATCTTACCTGACAAACCTGTATAATTCTTTGAGGAGATTACACATAGGATAGATAAAGGGGATGCAGTGGATGTTGAATATTTGGACTTCCAGAAAACCTTTGACAAGGTGCCATACATGAGGCTGCTTACCAGGTTAAGAGCCCATGGTATTACAGTAAAATTACTGGTATGGTTAGAGCAATGGCTGATTGGTAGGAGGCAGTGAGTGGGAATAAAAGGATCCTTGTCTGGTGGGCTGCCAGTGACTAGTGGTGTTCCACAGGGGTCAGTGTTGGGACCGCTTCTTTTTATGCTGTATTTAAATGATTTAGATGATGGAATAGATGGCTTTGTTGCCAAGTTTGTAGATGATACAAAGATTGGTGAAGGGGCAGGTAGTGTTGAGGAAACAGGTGGGCTGCAGAAGGACAGACAGATCAGGAGAATGGGTAAGAAAGTGGCAAATAAAATACAATGTTGGAAAATGCATGGTTATACATTTTGGTAGTAGAAATAAATGTGTGATGTATTTTCTAAACAGGGAGAAAATCCAAAAATCTGAGGTGCAAAGGGAATTGGGAGCCCTTGTGCAAAACACCCTAAAGGTTAACTTGCAGGTAGAGTTGGTGATGAGGAAGGCAAATGCAATATTAACATTCATTTCAAGAGGTCTAGAATACAAGAGCAAGGATGTGATGCTGAGGCTTTAAAAGGCAATGGTAAGACCTCACCCTGAGTATTGTGAACAGTTTTTGTCCTCCTCATCTGAGAAAAGATGAGCTGGCATTGGAGAAGGTTCAGAGGAGGTTCACAAGGATGATTCCAGGAATGATAAGGACGGCTCTGGATCTGTGCTTGCTGGAATTCAGAAGGATGGGGTGGGGGGTGGGGGGGTTCTCATTGAAACATTTTGAATGTTGAACGGCCTAGACAGAGTAGATGTGGAAAAGATATTTCCCATGGTGGAGGAGTCTAGGACGAGAGGGAACAGTCTCAGGACAGAGGGGCGTCCATTTAAAACAGAGATGAGGAGAAATTTCTCTAGCCAGAGGGTGGTGAAAATATGGAATTTGTTACCATAGTTGACTGTGCCGGCTGGGTCATTGGGTGTATTTAAGGCAGAACTTGATAGTTTCTTGATTGGACAGGGCATCAAAGGTTATGAGGAGAAGGCTGGGGAGTGGAGCTGAGGAGGGGGAAAAGGATCAGCCATGATCGAATGGTGGAGCAGACTCGATGGGCTGAATGGCCTAATTCTGCTCCTGTGTCTTATGGTCATTTCGTAATCTGATAAATATTCATCAGATCTCCCCTCAGCCTCCACCACTGCAGAGAAAACAACCCAAATTTGTCCATGAACACAAGAGCTGCTGGAAATCCAGAACAACACAAACAAAGCGCTGGAGGGCTCAGCAGCTCAGGCAGCGTCTACGGAAATTAATCAACAGTCCATGTTTTGGGCCGAGACCCTTCTTCAGGACTGGAAGGGAAGGAGGAAAACACGAGAATAGAAAGATGGGAGAAGGAGGAAGGGTGATAGGTGAAGCCAGGTGGGTAGGAAAGGTAAAGGCCTGAAGAAGATGAAGGAATCTGATAGGCAAGGGCAGTGGTCCATAGGAGAAAGGGAAGGAAGAGGGGACCCAGGGGGAGCTGATAGGCAGGTGACAAGAGGTAAGAGGCCAAAGTGGGGAATAGAAGAAGAGGGGAGGGGGAGGGAATTTTTTTTTAACCAGAAGGGGAAATCGATATTCATGCCATCAGGTTGGAGGCTACTCAAATGGAATATAAACTGTTCTTCCTCCACCCTGAGGCTGGCCTCATCACGGCACAAGAGACCATGAAGCAACATATTGGTACGAGAATTGGAATTGGAATTAAAACGTTTGGCCACTGGGAAGTTCTGCTTTTGGAGGATGGAGTGGAGGTGCTCCCTCAATTTATGATGGGGCTCACCAATGTAGAGGAGGCCACATCGGGGGCACCAGATACAATAGACGACCCCAGAAGATTTGCAGGTGAAGTGTTGCCTCACCTGGAAGGACAGCTGAGGGCCCTGAATGGAGGTGAAGGAGGAGGTGAACGGGCAAGTTTACTACTTAGGCCACTTACAGGGATAAGTGCCAGGAGGAAGATTAGTGGGGGGAGGGATGAATGGACAAGAGAATCACGGAGGGAGCAATCCCTGTGGACAGTGTAAAGGGGGGAAGTAAAGATGTGATTGGTGGTAGGATCCCTTTGGAGATGGAAAAAGCTGCGGAGATTGATGCGCTGGATGTGGAGGCTCATGGAGTGGTATGTCAGGACAAGAGGAACTCTATCCCTGTTTAGGCGGCAGGAAGATGGGGTGAGCACAGCCGTTCAGGAAATGGAGCAGATGTGGGTGAGGGCTGCATCAATGGAGGGAAACACCACTCTTTGAGCCCTACACGACCAAACACTGTGTCCAGTATGGAGCCTTCTCTTGTTGGACCATCTACATATTAAGAAATTGTCCTGGATGCACCTAACAAATTCTGCCTCATCTAAACCTCGTGCATGAAGGAGGCCCCAGTCTACATTAGGGAAGCTGAAGTCACCCATTATCACCCTGCTGGTTCCACTCATGCCTGCATATGTGTTGCTCAGTGTCCCGGTGGCTGGTGGGGGCTCTGTATACAGTCCCATCAGACTGATCGTGCTTTCTTATTTTGGACACTGTAGAGCCAGTGGCCGAACCTCCATTAGGTTTCCCTAAGTGCAGCTGAGTAGCAGCAATCTCCTCCCAGCCCCTTTTTAACCCCTTATCTTTTTAATAACTTTGAAACCCTGGAACATTTTTCAACCAAGTCTTTGTTTTGGTCACAACATTATAGTTTCATGTATTAACATGCCCTGAGTTCATCACCCTTGCCGAGCATTCAAATATACACACTTCAACCTACCATCCCATAATTCTATTACTCTGTTCTTCCTGGGCATGATATCTACCTTCCTCTCAATCCCTCCACTCTCTGGCCTGGTTTCCATCCCCCTGCTAAATTTCTTCAAACCCTCCTGGCTAGCACTGATGAACCTAACAGCTAATATACTGCTTCCCCTCAGGTTAAGGTGCAACTCATCCCTTTTGTACAGGTCACCTCTGCCCCAGAAGAGATTTTTATGATTCAAGAACCTGAAACCCTGCCCTCCTCAGCCACTCAATAATCTGTTCCATCTTCCTATTCCTGCCCAAACCAGCACTTGGCTCCAAGAGCGATCCCAAGATTGCTACCTTTGACGGCCTGCTTTTCAGCTTCTTCTCGACTCCCTAGACTCCCTCTTCCCCTGTCCCCCATATGTCATTGGTGACAATGCACACCACCATAGCCTCCAACTGCTCACCCTCCCCTTGACAACCATCTGCAGGCACTCTGAGACACCCTCAACCCTAGCAACCAGGAGGCAACGCACCACTCTGATCACAAACAAGAGAAAGCCTACAGATGCTGGAAATCAAGGTAACACACACAAAATGCTGGAGGTAGGCAGCATCTATGGACGAGAGTAAACAGTCAACATTTCGGGCTGAAACCCTTCATCAGGACTCCATCCTGATATCTCTTTCACAGCAGAAGAGTCCCTTGTATGTCCCCCAATATATGAATCACGTATCACTATTGCTCTGCCTGACTTCATCCTTCCCTGCTAAGCTTCAGAGCTGACCACAGTTAAACTCGCGGGTGATCACTTTATTCTGTAAAGAAGGGCTAGTCTGTTATCTAATTAACCAGCATTCTATTATTAAAACTTAGTTTTACTGCCTCTGTGTAATCTCATCAACTGAGGATGTTAAAGCCGGACTAGATTCACACTCAGATAGACCAGTGAACCAGTTTTACAGAATTGCCTGTTATTTCAGACACCATCTCCAATTAGCCTTTCGGTTTGTTAGTACATTTCCGAATGCCCTTTCCTCCCTTTACTCTAGTCTTCTTGCTCTCCTAATGCTCACCTTACTCCATCTCTCTTTCATGCCCACCCCCAATGCCCTTTGAACTGCCTTCCATCCGATTATCCCTCAGATGACCCCACCCCTTCCCAATGTCCTCTCACTGCTCTCCTACCACTTCCAGACTCTGGGAGCTAATGTCTCCCTCTGCAACTAGGTCCTTGGCTTTCTAACCAGTAGACCACAGTCAGTAAGGATAAGCAACAACACCTGCTCCACAATTACTCCAGACGCTGGGGCTCCACAAGGCTGCACCCTCAGCCCCTACTCTACTGTCTGTATGTACGTAACTGTGTGGCCAAGTTCAGCTCAAACTCCATCTTCATTCAGTTTGCTGGTGGTATCACTGCAATGGGTCACATCTCAAATAGCAAGTCGGAGTACAGGAAGAAGACAGAGAGCCTAGTGACATGACAACAACCTTTCCCTCAATGTCAACCAAAACGCACTCTTAAGACAGAAACAGGTGAATTTATTATGGGGTACAAAGAAATGGCAGACGAGTTGAACAGGTACTTTGGATCTGTCTTCACTAGGGAAGACACAATCTCCCAGATGTAATAGTGGCCAGAGGACCTAGGGTAATGGAGGAACTGAAGGGAATTCACATCAGGCAGAAAATGGTGTTGGATAGACTGATGGGACTGAATGCTGATAAATCCCCAGGGCCTGTTGGTCTGCATCCCAGGGTATTTAAGGAGGTGGCTCTAGAAATCATGGACGCACTGGTAATCATTTTCCAACGTTCTATAGATTCAGGATCAGTTCCTGTGGATTAGAGGGTAACTAATGTTATCCCACTTTTTAAGAAAGGAGGAAGAGAGAAAACAGGGAATTATAGACCAGTTAGCCTGACATCAGTGGTGGGGAAGATGCTGGAGTCAATTATAAAAGATGAAATAGCGACACATTTGGATAGCAGTAACAGGATCGGTCCAAGTAGGCATAGATTTACGAAGGGGAAATCATGCTTGACTAATCTTCTGGAATTTTTTGAGGATGTAACTATGAAAATGGACAAGGGAGAGCCAGTGGATGTAGTGTACCTGGACTTTCAGAAAGCTTTTGATAAGGTCCCACATAGGAGATTAGTGGGCAAAATTGGAGCACATGGTATTGGGGGTAGGGTACTGACATGGATAGAAAATTGGTTGGCAGACAGGAAACAAAGAGTAGGGATTAATGGGTCCCTTTCAGAATGGCAGGCAGTGACTAGTGAGGTACCACAAGGCTTGGTGCTGGGACCACAGCTATTTACAAGATATGTTTGTATATTAATGATTTAGATGAAGGGATTAAACGTAACATTAGCAAATTTGCAGAAGACACAAAGCTGGGTGGCAGTGTGAAATGTGAGGAGGATGTTATGAGAATGCAAGGTGACTTGGACAGGTTGGGCGACTGGGCAGATGCATGGCAGATGCAGTTTAATGTGGATAAATGTGAGGTTATCCACTTCGGTGGCAAGAACAGGAAGGTAGATTACTATCTGAATGATATCAAGTTAGGAAAAGGGGAAATACAACGAGATCTAGGTGTTCTTGTTCATCAGTCACTGAAAGCAAGCATGCAGGTACAGCAGGCAGTGAAGAAAGCTAATGGCATGTTGGCCTTCATAACAAGGGGAGTTGAGTATAGAAGCAAAGAGGTCCTTCTGCAGTTGTACAGGTCCCTGGTGAGACCACACCTAGAATATTGTGTGCAGTTTTGGTCTCCAAGTTTGAGGAAGGACATTCTTGCTATCAAGGGAGTGCAGCGTAGGTTCACAAAGTTAATTCCCGGGATGGCGGGACTGTCATGTGTTGAAAGATTGGAGCAACTGGGCTTGTATACACTGGAATTTAGAAGGATGAGAGGGGATTTGATTGAAACATATAAGATTATTAAGGGATTGGACACGCTAGAGGCAGGAAACATGTTCCCGATGTTGGGGGAGTCCAGAACCAAGGGCCACAGTTTAAGAATAAGGGGTAGGCCATTTAGAACGGAGTTGAGGGAAAACTTTTTCACCCAGAGGGTTGTGGATCTGTGGAATGCTCTGCCCCAGAAGGCAGTGGAGGCCAATTCTCTGGATGCTTTCAAGAAAGATTTAGATAGAGCTCTTAAAGATAGTGGAGTCAAGGGATATGGGGATAAGTCAGGAAGGGGGTACTGATTGTGGATGATCAGCTATGATCACAGTGAATGGCGGTGCTGGCTTGAAGGGCCGAATGGCCTACTCTTGCAGCGGTAGCCAGGAGGCACACAGCACATCTTTAAGAAAAAAGCCGAAATAAACATGTTAATTAATTAGGTGCCGCCCGGCACGAAATTGTCGGCCCAGATCAGTGCCGATTTTCGATTGCGTCGTCTCTGATCTGGGCTGACAATTACGTGTCGGGTGACACCTAATTAACTAGCATGTTTATTTCGGTTTTTTTCTTAAAGATGTGCTGTGTGCCTCCTGGCTACCGCTGCATTCTCCGCGAATCGGTATCTGTCCGTGGCCTGGGGGTTGGGGTGGTGGGATACTGGGGTGTCATCTCGTCATCGTCTGTTTCCATTAGGGCAGGCAGGTCATCTTCTATCTCTGCCCTCCTCAATATCAAAGGTCGAGGTTCATCGTCTGCTGTGGCTGATGTGGAAGGCTTGCTTGACTGCTGAGCCTCGCGCATTTTTCTATCACACAGTTCTTTGTAAGGACTCAAACCATCCTGCAAATATCCCCTAAACCAACGTACCCTTTCAAAATTAAAGACATACTTTATCATTACTCATTCAGTTTCAATTGTTATCCTTTTTTCTTCCAATTGCATCAGCTCTTCATCTATCAGTTCTTGGTCATGGGATGCCAAGACCTCTTCAACATCTTCCACAAGCCAAACTCACTTCGTCCTTACTTCGTTCACCACGATCGAAACGCTTAATTATGTCTAGTTTTACGCTAAGTGTAACACCCTTACGAGCTCTTTCAGGCTTTTCCGGTACCTTAGAACTCATCTTGCAAATGACTGCTCACAGGCATGTGTTAAAGCAATGCCGGCAAGAATGCAGTTCCAAATCCAGGGGAGAGCAGCTGCTCAGGGCACACACTACCTTTTATCACGTGCTGAACTTTTCGCGCGCTGATTTTTTCTGTAACAGTGAAAACACCTTCTGAAAGTGAAAACAGGGTACTAATGTAGGTCTTTCATAACAGTGAGGTTTCGTAAAATGAACGTTCGAAAAGCGGGGGACACCTGTACTTCTCTCAATTGACTCTGCGTACGCTTCTTTCAATAGACTCTGCGTATACTCCTCTCAATAGACTCTGCGTATACTTCTCTCAATAGACTGCGTATACTTCTCTCAATAGACTCTGCGTATACTCCTCTCAATAGACTTCGCGTATACTTCTCTCAATAGACTCTGCGTATACTCCTCTCAATTGACTCTGCGTATACTTCTCTCAATCGACTCTGCATATACTCCTCTCAATTGACTCTGCGAATACTTCTCTCAATAGACTGCGTATACTTCTCTCAATAGACTGCGTATACTTCTGTCAATAGACTGCGTATACTCCTCTCAATAGACTTTGCGTATACTTCTCTCAATCGACTGCGTATACTTCTCTCAATAGACTCTGCGTATACTCCTCTCAATTGACTCTGCGTATACTTCTCTCAATAGACTCTGCATATACTCCTCTCAATTGACTCTGCATATACTTCTCTCAATCGGCTCTGCGTATACTTCTCTCAATAGACTCTGCGTATACTTCTGTCAATAGACTCTGCGTATACTCCTCTCAATAGACTTTGCGTATACTTCTCTCAATCGACTCTGCGTATCCTTCTCTCAATCGACTCTGCGTGGACTTCTCTTAATCGACTCTGCGTATACTTCTCTCAATCGACTCTGCGTATACTCTCAATCGACTCTGCGTATACTTCTCTCAATCGACTCTGCGTGTACTTCTCTCAATCGTCTCTGCGTATACTTCTCTCAATCGTCTCTGCGTATACTTCTCTCAATCGACTCTGCGTATACTCTCAATCGACTCTGCGTGTACTTCTCTCAATAGACTCTGCGTGTACCTCTCTCAATAGACTCTGCGTGTACTTCTCTCAATAGACTCTGCTTACGCTTCTCTCAATCGACTCTGCGTACGCTTCTCTCAATAGACTGCGTATACTTCTCTCAATAGACTGCATATACTTCTCTCAATCGACTGCATGTACTTCTCTCAATCGACTCTGCGTATACTTCTCTCAATCGACTCTGCGTATACTTCTCTCAATAGACTGCGTATACTTCCTCAGTCGACTCTGCGTATACTTCTCTCAATAGACTCTGCGTATACTTCTCTCAATAGACTCTGCGTACGTTTCTCTCAATAGACTCTGCGTACACTTCTCTCAATCGACTCTGCGTGTACTTCTCTCAATAGAGTCTGCTTACGCTTCTCTCAATAGTCTCTGCGTATACTTCTCTCAATCAACTCTGCGTATACTCCTCTCAATCGACTCTGCGTACACTTCTCTCAATCGACTCTGCGTACACTTTTCTCAATCGACTCTGCGTATACTCCTCTCAATCGACTCTGCGTATACTTCTCTCAGTAGACTGCATATACTTCTCTCAGTCAACTCTGCGTGTACTTCTCTCAATCGACTCTGCGTATGCTTCTCTCAATAGACTGCCTATACTTCTCTCAATAGACTGCGTATACTTCTCTCAATCGACTCTGCATGTACTTCTCTCAATCGACTCTGTGTATACTTCTCTCAATCAACTCTGCGTATACTTCTCTCAATAGACTCTGCGTATACTCCTCTCAATCGACTCTGCGTGTATTTCTCTCAATAGACTCTGTGTATACTTCTCTCAATCGACTCTGCATGTACTTCTCTCAATCGACTCTGCGTACGCTTCTCTCAATCGACTCTGCGTGTACTTCTCTCAATAGACTCTGCGTACGTTTCTCTCAATAGACTCTGCGTACACTTCTCTCAATCGACTCTGCATGTACTTCTCTCAATAGACTCTGCGTGTACTTCTCTCAATAGACTCTGCTTACGCTTCTCTCAATTGTCTCTGCGTATACTTCTCTCAATCGACTCTGCGTATACTCCTCTCAATCGACTCTGCGTGTACTTCTCTCAATAGACTCTGTGTATACTTCTCTCAATAGAGTCTGCGTGTACTTCTCTCAATCGACTCTGCGTATGCTTCTCTCAATAGACTCTGCGTGTACTTCTCTCAATAGAGTCTGCGTGTACTTCTCTCAATCGACTCTGCGTACACTTCTCTCAATCGACTCTGCGTACACTTTTCTCAATCGACTCTGCGTATACTCCTCTCAATCGACTCTGCGTATACTTCTCTCAGTTGACTCTGCGTATACTTCTCTCAATAGACTGCGTATACTTCCCTCAGTCGACTCTGCGTGTACTTCTCTCAATAGACTCTGCGTATACTCCTCTCAATCAACTCTGTGTATACTTCTCTCAGTAGACTGCATATACTTCTCTCAGTCAACTCTGCGTGTACTTCTCTCAATCGACTCTGCGTGTACTTCTCTCAATAGACTCTGCTTACGCTTCTCTCAATCGACTCTGCGTACGCTTCTCTCAAGACTGCCTATACTTCTCTCAATAGACTGCGTATACTTCTCTCAATCGACTCTGCATGTACTTCTCTCAATCGACTCTGTGTATACTTCTCTCAATCAACTCTGCGTATACTTCTCTCAATAGACTCTGCGTACGTTTCTCTCAATAGACTCTGCGTACACTTCTCTCAATCGACTCTGCGTGTACTTCTCTCAATAGACTGCGTATACTTCTCTCAATAGACTGCGTATACTTCTCTCAATCGACTGCATGTACTTCTCTCAATCGACTCTGCGTATACTTCTCTCAATCGACTCTGCGTATACTTCTCTCAATAGACTGCGTATACTTCCCTCAGTCGACTCTGCGTATACTTCTCTCAATAGACTCTGCGTATACTTCTCTCAATAGACTCTGCGTACGTTTCTCTCAATAGACTCTGCGTACACTTCTCTCAATCGACTCTGCGTGTACTTCTCTCAATAGAGTCTGCTTACGCTTCTCTCAATCGTCTCTGCGTATACTTCTCTCAATCAACTCTGCGTATACTCCTCTCAATCGACTCTGCGTGTACTTCTCTCAATAGACTCTGTGTATACTTCTCTCAATAGAGTCTGCGTGTACTTCTCTCAATCGACTCTGCGTGTACTTCTCTCAATAGACTCTGCGTGTACTTCTCTCAATAGAGTCTGCGTGTACTTCTCTCAATCGACTCTGCGTACGCTTCTCTCAATCGACTCTGCGTACGCTTCTCTCAATCGACTCTGCGTACGCTTCTCTCAATAGACTGCGTATACTTCTCTCAATCGACTCTGTGTATACTTCTCTCAATCGACTCTGCGTACGTTTCTCTCAATAGACTCTGCGTACACTTCTCTCAATCGACTCTGCGTGTACTTCTCTCAATAGAGTCTGCTTACGCTTCTCTCAATCGTCTCTGCGTATACTTCTCTCAATCAACTCTGCGTATATTCCTCTCAATCGACTCTGCGTACACTTCTCTCAATCGACTCTGCGTACACTTTTCTCAATCGACTCTGCGTATACTCCTCTCAATCGACTCTGCGTATACTTCTCTCAGTAGACTGCATATACTTCTCTCAGTCAACTCTGCGTGTACTTCTCTCAATCGACTCTGCGTACGCTTCTCTCAATAGACTGCCTATACTTCTCTCAATAGACTGCGTATACTTCTCTCAATCGACTCTGCATGTACTTCTCTCAATCGACTCTGTGTATACTTCTCTCAATCAACTCTGCGTATACTTCTCTCAATAGACTCTGCGTGTACTCCTCTCAATCGACTCTGCGTGTATTTCTCTCAATAGACTCTGTGTATACTTCTCTCAATCGACTCTGCATGTACTTCTCTCAATCGACTCTGCGTACGCTTCTCTCAATCGACTCTGCGTGTACTTCTCTCAATAGACTCTGCGTACGTTTCTCTCAATAGACTCTGCGTACACTTCTCTCAATCGACTCTGCATGTACTTCTCTCAATAGACTCTGCGTGTACTTCTCTCAATAGACTCTGCTTACGCTTCTCTCAATCGTCTCTGCGTATACTTCTCTCAATCGACTCTGCGTATACTCCTCTCAATCGACTCTGCGTGTACTTCTCTCAATAGACTCTGTGTATACTTCTCTCAATAGAGTCTGCGTGTACTTCTCTCAATCGACTCTGCGTATACTCTCAATCGACTCTGCGTGTACTTCTCTCAATAGACTCTGTGTATACTTCTCTCAATAGAGTCTGCGTGTACTTCTCTCAATCGACTCTGCGTACGCTTCTCTCAATAGACTCTGCGTGTACTTCTCTCAATAGAGTCTGCGTGTACTTCTCTCAATCGACTCTGCGTACACTTCTCTCAATCGACTCTGCGTACACTTTTCTCAATCGACTCTGCGTATACTCCTCTCAATCGACTCTGCGTATACTTCTCTCAGTTGACTCTGCGTATACTTCTCTCAATAGACTACGTATACTTCCCTCAGTCGACTCTGCGTGTACTTCTCTCAATAGACTCTGCGTATACTCCTCTCAATCAACTCTGTGTATACTTCTCTCAGTAGACTGCATATACTTCTCTCAGTCAACTCTGCGTGTACTTCTCTCAATCGACTCTACGTGTACTTCTCTCAATAGACTCTGCTTACGCTTCTCTCAATCGACTCTGCGTACGCTTCTCTCAATAGACTGCCTATACTTCTCTCAATAGACTGCGTATACTTCTCTCAATCGACTCTGCATGTACTTCTCTCAATCGACTCTGTGTATACTTCTCTCAATCAACTCTGCGTATACTTCTCTCAATAGACTCTGCGTACGTTTCTCACAATAGACTCTGCGTACACTTCTCTCAATCGACTCTGCGTGTACTTCTCTCAATAGACTCTGCGTGTACTTCTCTCAATAGACTCTGCGTGTACTTCTCTCAATAGACTCTGCTTACGCTTCTCTCAATCGTCTCTGCGTATACTTCTCTCAATCGACTCTGCGTATACTCCTCTCAATCGACTCTGCGTGTACTTCTCTCAATAGACTCTGTGTATACTTCTCTCAATCGACTCTGCATGTACTTCTCTCAATCGACTCTGCGTGTACTTCTCTCAATAGACTCTGCGTACGTTTCTCTCAATAGACTCTGCGTACACTTCTCTCAATCGACTCTGCATGTACTTCTCTCAATAGACTCTGCGTGTACTTCTCTGAATAGACTCTGCTTACGCTTCTCTCAATCGTCTCTGCGTATACTTCTCTCAATCGACTCTGCGTATACTCCTCTCAATCGACTCTGCGTGTACTTCTCTCAATAGACTCTGTGTATACTTCTCTCAATAGAGTCTGCGTGTACTTCTCTCAATCGACTCTGCGTACGCTTCTCTCAATCGACTCTGTGTATACGTCTCTCAATCGACTCTGCGTATACTCCTCTCAATCGACTCTGCGTGTACTTCTCTCAATAGACTCTGTGTATACTTCTCTCAATAGAGTCTGCGTGTACTTCTCTCAATCGACTCTGCGTACGCTTCTCTCAATAGACTCTGCGTGTACTTCTCTCAATAGACTCTGCGTGTACTTCTCTCAATAGACACTGCTTACGCTTCTCTCAATCGTCTCTGCGTATACTCCTCTCAATCGACTCTGCGTGTACTTCTCTCAATAGACTCTGTGTATACTTCTCTCAATAGAGTCTGCGTGTACTTCTCTCAATCGACTCTGCGTACGCTTCTCTCAATCGACTCTGTGTATACGTCTCTCAATCGACTCTGCGTATACTCCTCTCTATCGACTCTGCGTGTACTTCTCTCAATAGACTCTGTGTATACTTCTCTCAATAGAGTCTGCGTGTACTTCTCTCAATCGACTCTGCGTACGCTTCTCTCAATAGACTCTGCGTGTACTTCTCTCAATAGAGTCTGCGTGTACTTCTCTCAATCGACTCTGCGTACGCTTCTCTCAATCGACTCTGCGTACGCTTCTCTCAATAGACTGCGTATACTTCTCTCAATCGACTCTGTGTATACTTCTCTCAATCGACTCTGCGTACGTTTCTCTCAATAGACTCTGCGTACACTTCTCTCAATCGACTCTGCGTGTACTTCTCTCAATAGAGTCTGCTTACGCTTCTCTCAATCGTCTCTGCGTATACTTCTCTCAATCAACTCTGCGTATACTCCTCTCAATTGACTCTGCGTACACTTCTCTCAATCGACTCTGCGTACACTTTTCTCAATCGACTCTGCGTATACTCCTCTCAATCAACTCTGCGTATACTTCTCTCAGTTGACTCTACGTATACTTCTCTCAATAGACTGCGTATACTTCCCTCAGTCGACTCTGCGTGTACTTCTCTCAATAGACTCTGCGTATACTCCTCTCAATCAACTCTGTGTATACTTCTCTCAGTAGACTGCATATACTTCTCTCAGTCAACTCTGCGTGTACTTCTCTCAATCAACTCTGCGTGTACTTCTCTCAATAGACTGTGCATATACTTCTCTCAATCGTCTACGTATATTTCTCTCAATCGACTCTGTGCATACTCCTCTCAATCGACTCTGCGTGTACTTCTCTCAATAGACTGCGTATACTTCTCTCAATCAACTCTGTGTATACTTCTCTCAATAGACTGCGTATACTCCCCTCAGTCGACTCTGCGTATACTTCTCTCAATCGACTCTGCGTGTACTTCTCTCAATCGACTCTGCGTGTACTTCTCTCAATTGACTCTGCGTATACTTCTCTCAATTGACTCTGCGTATACTTCTCTCAATCGATTCTGCGTATACTCTCAATCGACTCTGCGTGTACTTCTCTCAATTGACTCTGCGTATACTTCTCTCAATTGACTCTGCGTATACTTCTCTCAATCGATTCTGCGTATACTCTCAATCGACTCTGCGTGTACTTCTCTCAATCGACTCTGCGTGTACTTCTCTCAATAGACTCTGCGTGTACTTCTCTCAATTGACTCTGCGTATACTTCTCTCAATCGATTCTGCGTATATTCTCAATCGACTCTGCGTGTACTTCTCTCAATCGACTGCGTATACTTCTCTCAATAGACTCTGCGTGTACTTCTCTCAATCGACTCTGCGTATACTTCTCTCAATAGACTCTGCGTGTACTTCTCTCAATAGACTCTGCTTATGCTTCTCTCAATCGACTCTGCGTGTACTTCTCTCAATAGACTCTGCTTACGCTTCTCTCAATCGACTCTGCGTACGTTTCTCTCAATAGACTGCGTATACTTCTCTCAATCGACTCTGCATGTACTTCTCTTAATCGACTCTGCGTATACTTCTCTCAATCGACTCTGCGTATACTTCTCTCAATCGATTCTGTGTATACTCTCAATCGACTCTGCGTGTACTTCTCTCAATCGACTCTGCGTGTACTTCTCTCAATTGACTCTGCGTGTACTTCTCTCAATAGACTCTGCGTGTACTTCTCTCAATCGACTCTGCGTGTACTTCTCTCAATAGACTCTGCGTGTACTTCTCTCAATCGACTGCCTATACTTCTCTCAATAGACTCTGCGTATACTTCTCTCAATCGACTCTGCGTGTACTTCTCTCAATAGACTCTGCGTGTACTTCTCTCAATTGACTCTGCGTATACTTCTCTCAATCGATTCTGCGTATACTCTCAATCGACTCTGCGTGTACTTCTCTCAATCGACTGCGTGTACTTCTCTCAATAGACTCTGCTTACGCTTCTCTCAATCGTCTCTGCGTATACTTCTCTCAATCGACTCTGCGTATACTCTCAATCGACTCTGCGTGTACTTCTCTCAATAGACTCTGCATGTACTTCTCTCAATAGACTGCATCTACTTCTCTCTACCTCAGTAAAGCAGCCAGCATAATCAAAGATCCACTACCCACCTCAGACATTCTCTCTTCTCCCTTCTCCCATCGGGCAGAAGATACAAAAGCCAGAAAGCATGTAGCACCAGGGAGAAGGATAGCGTCTATTTCACTGTGATCAGACTCTTGAATAGACCTCTTGTACAATAAGATTGACTCTTGGCCTCACAATCTACCTCGTTATGATCTTGCACTTTATCATTCACCTGAATTACACTTTCTCAGCGGCTTTTACACTATATTCTGCATTGTTATTGTTTGACTTTATTTTAGCTCAAAGCACTGTGTTGATATGATGTGTATAAACAGTGTGCTAGACGAGCTTTACACAGCGGTCCCCAACCACCGGGCCACGGACAGGTACCAGGCCGCAAATCATGTGCTACCGGGCCGCGAGGAAACGATACGAGTCAGCTGCACCTTTCCTCATTCCCTGTCACGCACTGTTGAACTTGAACACAGGGTTGCCAACTGTCCCGATGCCTTTGCCAACGCAAGAAGAAAGGTGCAGAAAAAACTTCGCGAGATGCAGGACAGCTGGTTCAGCAAGAAGGCCGATGAAATCCAGGGCTATGCAGACAGCCACGACATAAAGCGCTTCTACAATGTGCTTAAGGCTGTATACGGACCCCAGTCCTCTGGCTCCTCACCCCTCCTCAACGCAGAAAGGATTGGCAAAAGAATAAATCAAGGAAGGTAGTGCACCCGTGGCTGACAAGAGAAATTAGGGATAGTATCAATTCCAAAGAAGAAGCATACAAATTAGCCAGAGAAAGTGGATCACCTGAGGACTGGGAGAAATTCAGAGTTCAGCAGAGGAGGACAAAGGGCTTAATTAGGAAGGGGAACAAAGATTATGAGAGAAAACTGGCAGGGAACATAAAAACGGACTGTAAAAGCTTTTATAGATATGTAAAAAGGAAAAGACTGGTAAAGAGAAATGTAGGTCCCCTGCAGACAGAAACAAGTGAATTGATTATGGGGAGCAAGGACATGGCAGACCAATTGAATAATTACTTTGGTTCTGTCTTCACTAAGGAGGACATAAATAATCTTCCAGAAATAGTAGGGGACAGAGGGTCCAGTGAGATAGAGGAACTGAGCGAAATATATGTTAGTAGGGAAGTGGTGTTAGGTAAATTGAAGGGATTGAAGGCAGATAAATCCCCAGGGCCAGATGGTCTGCATCCCAGAGTGCTTAAGGAAGTAGCCCAAGAAATAGTGGATGCATTAGTGATAATTTTTCAAAACTCATTAGATTCTGGACTAGTTCCTGAGGATTGGAGGGTGGCTAATGTAACCCCACTTTTTAAAAAAGGAGGGAGAGAGAAACTGGGGAATTATAGACCGGTTAGCCTAATGTCGGTGGTGGGGAAACTGCTGGAGTCAGTTATCAAGGATGTGATAACAGCACATTTGGAAAGCGGTGAAATCATCGGACAAAGTCAGCATGGATTTGTGAAAGGAAAATCATGTCTGACGAATCTCATAGAATTTTTTGAGGATGTAACTAGTAGAGTGGATAGGGGAGAACCAGTGGATGTGGTATATTTGGATTTTCAAAAGGCTTTTGACAAGGTCCCACACAGGAGATTAGTCTGCAAACTTAAAGCACACGGTATTGGGGGTAAGGTATTGGTGTGGGTGGAGAATTGGTTAGCAGACAGGAAGCAAAGAGTGGGAATAAACGGGACCTTTTCAGAATGGCAGGCGGTGACTAGTGGGGTACCGCAAGGCTCAGTGCTGGGACCCCAGTTGTTTACAATATATATTAATGACTTGGATGAGGGAATTGAATGCAGCATCTCCAAGTTTGCAGATGACATGAAGCTGGGTGGCAGTGTTAGCTGTGAGGAGGATGCTAAGAGGATGCAGGGTGACTTGGATAGGTTGGGTGAGTGGGCAAATTCATGGCAGATGCAATTTAATGTGGATAAATGTGAAGTTATCCACTTTGGTGGCAAAAATAGGAAAACAGATTATTATCTGAATGGTGGTCGATTAGGAAAAGGGGAGGTGCAACGAGACCTGGGTGTCATTATACACCAGTCATTGAAAGTGGGCATGCAGGTACAGCAGGCGGTGAAAAAGACGAATGGTATGCTGGCAGTTATAGCGAGAGGATTCGAGTACAGGAGCAGGGAGGTACTACTGCAGTTGTACAAGGCCTTGGTGAGACCACACCTGGAGTATTGTGTGCAGTTTTGGTCCCCTAATCTGAGGAAAGACATCCTTGCCATAGAGGGAGTACAAAGAAGGTTCACCAGATTGATTCCTGGGATGGCAGGGCTTTCATATGAAGAAAGACTGGATGAACTGGGCTTGTACTCGTTGGAATTTAGAAGATTGAGGGGGGGATCTGATTGAAATGTATAAAATCCTAAAGGGATTGGACAGGCTAGATGCAGGAAGATTGATCCCGATGTTGGGGAAGTCCAGAATGAGGGGCACAGTTTGAGGACAGAGGGGAAGCCTTTTAGGACCGAGATTAGGAAAAACTTCTTCACACAGAGAGTGGTGAATCTGTGGAATTCTCTGCCACAGGAAACAGTTGAGGCCAGTTCATTGGCTATATTTAAGAGGGAGTTAGATATGGCCCTTGTGGCTACAGGGGTCAGGGGGTATGGAGGGAAGGCTGGGGTGGGGTTCTGAGTTGGATGATCAGCCATGATCATAATAAATGGCGGTGCAGGCTCGAAGGGCCGAATGGCCTACTCCTGCACTTATTTTCTATGTTTCTATGTTTCTATGAGACGCAGCTGCTGACAGAGAAGAAGCAGATTCTGGATCGGTGGGCTGAGAACTTTAACAACGTCCTTAACCGCCCTGCCGACATCAACGACGAGGCCATTGCCCGCCTGCTCCAGGTAGAGATCAACAAGAACCTCGACACCCTCCCCGCAGTAGATAAAGTCAGGAAGGCAGTGAAGCAACTCTCCTGCGGCAAAGCGCCAGAACCCGATGCAATCCCTGCTGAGGTATACAAAGCAGGAGGCCCTGTCATGATGCAAAAGCTGACTGTACTCTTCCAGTCCATGTGGATAAAGAGACAGGTCCCCCAACAGCTGAAAGATGCCAGCATAGTCCACATCTACAAGAGGAAAGGCAACCGCCAGTCTTGCGACAACCACCGAGGCATCTCCCTCTTGTCCATTGCGGGGAAGATTCTGGCCCGTGTCCTGCTCAACCGTCTTCTCCAACATCTTGAGAAAGGTCTGCTCCCAGAAAGCCAGTGCGGCTTCCGTGCTGAACGTGGGACCGCGGACATGATTTTTGCTGCGCGCCAACTCCAGGAAAAATGCCAGGAGCAACACAGCGACCTCTTCTTGACCTTTGTCGATCTAACCAAGGCTTTCGATACGGTCAGCAGAGAAGGCTTGTGGAAGATCATGGAGAAGTTTGGCTGCCCCAGCAAGTTCATCACAGTCGTCCGGCAGTTCCACGACGGTATGATGGTGAAAGTTCTGGATGACGGTGATGAGTCGGAAGCCTTCCCAGTGACAAATGGCGTCAAACAAGGCTGCGTTCTTGCCCCAACTCTGTTCAGTATGGTATTCTCTGCCATGCTGACAGATGCCTTCCGTAACTACGAAGAAGGAATCCACGTCAGGTACAGGACTGACGGCAGGTTGTTCAACCTGCAGGCAGTTGCAAAGGTGCGAGAGACTGTCATCAGAGACTTCTTGTTTGCTGATGACTGTGCACTCAACGCCAGCACAGAGCAGGAGATGCAGCGTGAAATGGACTGCTTCTCACAAGCCTGCGACAACTTCGGTCTCACTATCAGCACCAAAAAGACCGAAGTTATGTACCAGCCTGCCCCAGGAAAGCCATACCAGGAGCCGCGCATCACGGTGAAGGGCCAGAACCTCCAGGAGGTCGACAACTTCACCTACCTGGGCAGCATACTCTCTCGCACAGTGAATATAGACGCTGAGGTCAACAACAGGATTGCCAAAGCCAGCACCGCCTTTGGGAGACTCCGTGAGAACGTCTGGGAGGGGAGAAGACTCAGCCTTACCACCAAGCTGAAGGTCTACTGTGCAGTGGTCCTTACCACCCTCCTTTACGCCAGCGAGACCTGGACTGTCTACAGCAGACACGCCAAACAGCTCAACCACTTTCACCTGAGCTGTCTCCGCAGACTCCTCCACATCAGGTGGCAGGACAAAGTCCCCGACACAGAAATCCTGGAACGAGCTGGGCTCTGCAGCATCTACACCCTCCTGCTGAAAGCCCAAGCCAGGTGGGCTGGACATGTGGTCAGAATGCCAGACAGCCGATTGCCTAAGCAGCTGCTGGACGGAGAACTGTGTCAGGGCAAGCGCTCAGTCGGGGGGCAGAAGAAACGTTACAAAGACTGCCTCAAAGCGTCCCTCAAAGGCCTGGGTGTCGACATCAACACGTGGGAGACGCTTGCCCTCGACCGTCCAGCTTGGCGCAGCAAGTTCACCACAGGAGCCCGTGCAGCTGAAGTCAGGCGCATCATCGAGGCGCAACGAAAGCGTGCTGTGCGCAAGGCCCGAGCAGCATCCACTGCCACGACAGCACCCACCCACTTGTGGGCGAGCCTTCAGGGCCCGGATTGGCCTCATCAGTCACCTCCGGACCCACAGCCACCAATCTCCCATTTGACTTTGAAGCCATGGTCATCTTCAACTACGAAGCACGAACAACATTTGCCGGGACATCCCGTATATTGGGCTAAATTGGTTTGTCCCATGCGGGACCACCCTTGTCCTGTATTTACCCCGCTAAGGTAGAGCGTTCCTATGAAACCTTTCCTGCTGAAATGGCGTAAAGTGAAGCAATTACCATTAATTTATATGGGAAAATTTTTTGAGCGTTCCCAGACTCAAAAAATAGCCTACCAAATCACACCAAATAACACATAAAACCGAAAATAAATAACACTAGCATATAGAAAAAGCAGGAATGATATGATAAATACACAGCCTATATAAAGTAGAAATAATGTATGTACAGTATAGTCGGGAAGATGAAGGCAAAACTGATTTGTGGGAGAAAAATTCGGCACATAGGCACATGCACACACAGGTGCCCGCGGAAGGCTTCATGGTCATGGTAGTCTTTCCTGGGGTAAAGTGTCCCGGGATTTGACTGCCACCTTTGTCCCTTATTTGGGAATAAGAAAGTTGGCAACCCCAACTGTAAAAGACATGTTGAAGTGAGTTTAACCCTACATGAACACCGCACCCCCCCTCCGGTTGGCCGGTCCGCAAGTATATTGTCAATATTAAACTGGTCCGCGATGCAAAAAAGGTTGGGGACGCCTGCTTTACAATATATCTTGGTACATGTGACAATGAGAAACCAACACCAATAATCCCACCCTATCAGTGCCTCAACTACTCATCACACTGTCCTCTTCTTTCCACACACTCCCTCCTTGGATGGCTCCTCCCTCTCCCTGGCCCTCCCATTGCCCACCATCAACTGCCTCCCATGTCCTCCCCAGCACTCTCCTTTTCCTTGCTGCCTCTTACCCTCCCTTCTCACTACCCCCCACTCCCCGCTTTGTCCCCTTCTTCCCACTACCTTCACACTGCCCCCTCTCTCTTTACCCCCTCCTCCTCCTACCCACTATCTTTCATCTCCCAGTGCTCAGAGTAACATATGAAGTCAGAACAAGATTTGACCCCTGGTGCCTGCTCCACCATTTCATTTGATCACAGTTTTGATCTGACTGCTTTCTCAGCTCTATTCTCGTCTTCAACCAATAACCTATTACCTCCTTGCTTGTGAAGATCTCCACTGCCTTTAAAATTTTCTAAGGCTGTTTCCATTGCCTTTTGAGGAAGAAAGTTCCAAAGCAAAGCATCGTAACTCATGAGAAATATTTTATTTCTCTGCCTTACATTTATGACCGTTTTTGTTTAAACAATTACTCAGAGTTTCACATCCACACTTGGTGTGTTTCAGTTAAGTCCCCTCTCAGTGTTTTAAATTCCAGTGGATGCAGATCCGATCTGTCTAAGCTGTTCCTCATGTGGAATCTCATCCATGCCAATTAACCCTTTGCTCAACTACCTTCACTGCTCATTTACTAAGGCTGCAATGAGGTGGTTTCGGAGTTCCCAGGGCTGGACGTGCTGTATTGCTGGAAATGGTCATGCAAGTACAAGTAAATATTCCCTGAAAGTGCCAACAAAGATTGGCAGGGTGGTGAAGAATGGGTACGGCTTGCTTGCCTTCATCGATCGAGGGACCGGGTACTGCACTTGGGATGACGTGATACAGTGTGCAAGACGCAGGTGACGATGGCTGGCCACATACCTGTGTTTTCCCCACCGCTAACATTAAAACTGAAAGCCTCTTCCACATCCAGGATAAAGCATGCTGTCCGATTGTGAATTCTTCCACCACCTACATACTCATTTCTCTCCCCCACTAGTACAGTGTGTACCATCTACAAAACATGCTGCAGGGTATGCATCCAGCAATACCTCCAAAGCCTGCAACCTCGATCAGCAGGAAGAACAAAAGCAGCAGGCCCTTGCAACCTTCACTACCATAGGACCCCTCCAAGTTGCACACCATCTTGCCTTGGAAATAGGTCATTGCTCGATCGTACATCGCTGGTGCAATGGTGAAGAAGCTACAGCTGTGGCTGTACTTTGATAGGAGTTCGAAGAGATTCAATATGTCACGAAGTATACAGGCTCCAATGCATAGGAACACAAGAGGCTGCAGTAGATTGTAGACTCAGTCAATTCCATCATGGTCCCCACCAGTGAGAACATGTCCAAGAGACAGCGCTTCAAGAAGGTGCCAGCCATCACCAGGAACCCTCAGCATTTGAGACATGCCCTCCCCTCACTACTGCCATTGGCAGGAGGTACAGGAGCCTGAGGATTCACACTCAACAATTCAGGAATAGCTTCTTCCCCCCACCTCCAGACTTACCAATGTTCCATGAACCCATGAGCACAACCTCACTATTCCTTTTCTTTGCATCGTATTTATTCTGGTCATTTCTGTTAATTTTATGACTTTGCACTGTACTGCAGCCACAAAACAACAAACCACGTTATGTAAGCTGGTGATAATAAATCTGATTCTAGTGCTTCGATGTCGCTGGGTCTAAATCCTGGGACTCTGTGGGAATGTCTTTACCAGACGGGCTGCAGTGGTTCAAGACGGTGGCTCAGCACCATTTTCTAATTACCAGCGGGCAATAAATAGTGGCACAAAGTTCCAAAAACAGAATATATAAAACCTCTGTCAAAAGTGCCTTGTTGCCATTAAACCTGCTTATATTCATCGTCCTTTAGTCACAGCTGTTCTCCAGGTGCAAATTCATATCCTGTTGATAATAAATGCTGTTGGCAGTGATCCCTGAAACAGAGGTTAGGCACCGAGAACGAAGACCTGCAATCCTTGATGTCAAGGACCACGATCGACGTGCCCAGGGGACAAGGGCTGCTGATCTCTGATGGTGGTTGGCGGGGGGGGGGGGGTTGTAGGAAGGGGTTTGTTTTACTGTTTTGTATCTGTCTCGTTATACACTGGGGAAGAACCGTGACACATGCATACCATCCCCAGCACATCCTCACACTGTGCTGGTTGTTAATGCAAATGATACATTTCACTGGACATTTCAATAATAAATAAACCCAATCTATTCTAATCTAAATCTCGCCTACCTGTACCAACTGAACTGCTGGTTAAAGGTTAATCCAACACTTGTAAGCAATCGTTAACAACCGACTAACATGTTCATAGGGGTTAAAGTTAAATACTGAACTTAATTTACAGATGAACAAATTAGCAGCTGTCTTCTCCAGGCACCCACATGCCCTCCCTAGCATTCTGTTAGGTCCAGCCATTCTCAAAACGTCCGTCAAATTCTCTTTTAGAAAACAGTACTTCCCAATCACACAAATGCCGTTTTTGATGAGGTTCTTCAGCCAGTCCTCGACAGCTGGCACTTGACCAAGCACGTCTTCTGTCCCTTTTCTCATCTAAATGAAAGCATTACATTTGCTGTCTTCCAATCTGCTGACACTCAGCTTCATTTAAATGGTGTAGGAGACCGAGGACAGAGGTCATTGCTGTGTGAGTCTGGAGCTTAAAATGACAAACCTTCACAAGCACACGTTCTGAGCAAATGTGTTTCACAACACCACAGATCTGAAATCTTTTTTCCATAGATGCTGCCTGATACCGGGTTCCTCCAGCATTCTGTGTCCATTGCTTGTACCACTGACCTGAAGCCTATTTCTCTCTCCACTGTCACGGGCTGTGTCTACCAAGTGTCTCCAGAATTTTCTGTTTCTTCTGAAAGGGGTTCTTCACATTGCAAGCGTCCTGTCCCCCATGGTTTTAGCTATGGGATAAGAAATTTCCATTTACGTGATGCCACTCCAGAGGGACAGGACCCAGCTGTGTCACCAGAGAAATGAGGCACAAAACTGGCAACCCATTTCTTCAGGGTCCTTCAGAGTTGGGTGCCGTAAGCTTGGACACAGGAGAAGTGGGCGTGGTGGCTCAGAAAATGATGACAGGGTGGTTATGAATGCATTTGGCTTGCTGGCCTTCATCAGTCAGAGTACCGTGTGCAGCGTGTCATGTTACATCATGGGTGAGTTAGCCTGGAGGACGTTTTCATGTAGCCTGACTCTGACTCTGTGTCTATGACTCTATGAAGTTATGAGTGGGGGAGAGAGGGGAGAGTGGGGAAAGAGGGGAAAGAGGGGGAGAACAGAGAGTGAGTGAGAGAGAGAGAGAGAGAGAGAGAGAGAGAATATGACCCTATTTGGAGCTGTCCCCTGGATAACATATTTAAAATCAGCTTCCAACAGACTAGGATGCTGGCCTATAGACAATCTGCTCACAGTTTTCACAAGCTGTCCTTTTAGCGTCTGCTTTGTTGTTCCTGAACTTCACATCCCATTCCCTGCCGTGCGCCCTACGCTGGACTGAAGATGCAAGACTGAACTAGCCTTTTCCAGAGTCTTGTAACCTTCAGATCTCTCGCCCCCCCCCCACCCCCACAATCCAAACCAAACATCACTAACATTTGCTTGTTCTGTTTCCACTTTATTTCTTGCCCACTCAAAACTGTAAAAACATGTTGATTTGGATTCTTCTGCACCTGTCCCATCAAAAGCAAAACCATGTTTCCTACTGGGACTGCATGCGGTCAGCTGGGTCAAGGTGTGTGGGTAGTGAGTCATCCCCCTCTCTAGTCTGTCTAAAACCTGGACAGTTGTAAACATAATCACTGCATCTCCCCTTAACTAGCAATCCAGGACTTATTGTACAGAACATCACACAACTCCCCTGCCTAGGATGGTTTCCCAGGCTCCACCCACTCTCTACGATCCTGCAGCACCTCTTGCGTTTCTCTGCACTGCGGTCTCCTCCCTCCTGGCTGGCAGCAGAGCCCAGGCCCAGGCCAGCAGGGAGAGGGAGGAGCCCTCCGGCTCTGCCTGGGCACCAAAGACAGCTGACTGAGGGACACAGTCTTGAGATCGTGGAACCCCTGCCTCCCCCACCCACCCGTTCACCCCAAATCACTCTGGTCAGTCCCATTAATACAATCCTTTCCCCATCCCAATGTCACTCACCAGTCCACATCGCCGGACTCGATCACCTTCCCTCCAGTCACAGATCACTCCCCAGCTTTACTCACCTCCCCGCAATTTGTATCACTCCCTCTCCAGCCTCAGTACCACCCCTCCCTACCAACCATTAACCCTTGCAACTTTCCCCAAACCTGTATCACCCCTTCTCTGACTGTGAACCATCCATTCCCCCTCGTTTCAACCACCTTCAGTAACCCCCTCCTTCCCTAATCTCTGTTACACTCCCTCCCGCCAGTCACTGCATGAGCTCCTTCCTATATCACCACGTAATCCCCCCCAACGTTGTATCAATCCGGGACACATTCCCTCCCCGCCAGACTCTGTACCTCACCCAGCTGTATTCACACTTTCCTGCTCAGCATCGTAGTACTTCAGCCAACACACGGGACTGCCCCCCGCGAACGCAAGTAGCTGTCTGCTATCAGCCCAAGTCGAGGGTCAGGCCTCCATGTCCCAGACTGCCCAGCAGGATTTCTCGAATGTTTGGGGTTTATGTAGTGGTGGTTGACAGAACTGTTCCAACAAAGTTGCTGGGCTGGAATGGGGATGACCTTGATCCACCCATTCAGCTGGGCAAAGAACTGACCAGTGAGACTCTAGTCCGGTCAACGAACCATCAGTCTACACTGCTCTGAAACACAGGAGAGTCTGCAGATGCTGGAAATCCAGAGCAACACACACAAAATGCTGCAGGAACTCAGCATCCATGGAAATGAATAAACAGCTGATGTTTCAGGCCAAGACCCTTCACTCGTCTGCACTTCTAGCTGCCTCAGTGAAATAGCCAACATAATTTAGACGCAGCCACCCCCAATATTTTCTACTCATCCCTCCAATCGGCAGAAGCTTTAAAAGCTTGAAAGCACTTAAGGCCAGCTTCCACCTCTCTGCAATAAGACTACAGTGCCATTCCCTAGTATGGTAAGGTGGTCACTTGACATCAGCCTATATCGTTATGACCTGGTGCTTTATTGTCTGCCCGCACTGCACTTCCTCTGTAAATGTGACACTTTATTCCACATCCTGTGATTTTACTTTGTATACCTCAATGCACTGTTGTAATAAAATGACCTGTATGAATGAGCTGCAAGGACATTTTTTCACAGTACTGTACCTCAGAACATAATGACAATAATCCAATTTACCAAACAGCTTGAACATATGAAAATACTTTGTTCCTTTCCTGCCATGAATGTTCACCACACTACAGCCCTCCCTCCTCCTGCCCACATTGGTCGCCACACTCCTGCCTCCTCACCTCCCCCTCACTCCACTCCACCCTCACTGGTTCAAGGAGTGGCTAAGCAGGTGATTCATCGAAGAGATTTCATGTTCACTAAATCTGTTGTGACATTTTGAATTTGGAGGTGGTAACTAGCAGACTAAAGAAAGGCAAACCAGTTGGACTTTCCGAAGGCCACAAAAGCCCCATCACAGGAAAAGACGTCCCCACCGCTAAGCAGAAGGAACGCAGCAGCCACCACCAAGGACCCCCACCACCCAGGCCATGCTCACTACTCACCCCCATTGGGCAGGAGTACCAATGGGGCCTTTGCTCCCACACCACCAGGCTCAGCAACTGTTACTACGCTACAACTACTCGGCTCCTGGACCAGTGTGGATAATTTCACACACCTCAACTCCGGACTGATTCCACAACTTATGGACACATTATCAAGAACTCTACATTTCGTTCTCACTATTTATTTATTTGTCTGTTTGTTTGTTTATTTTATTTGCACAATTTATCATCTTTTGCCCATTGGTTGTCAGTTTTTGTTCATACGTAGTTCTTCATTAATTCTATTGTGTCTTTATTTTCCTGTAAATGCCTGCAAGGAAACAAATTTCAAGCCAGTATATGATGACATATATGTACATACTTCGATAATAAAATTACTTGGATGTTTGAACAAAAGAGTCATTAAAATATGGGAGTGCACTGTACTGATGAGAATACAGTGTCATGGACAGAGCACTGGTTAACAGAGTGCAGACGACAGTACGGTGTCACACGGAGAACTGGTTAACAGAGTGCAGACGACAATATGGTGTCATGGACAGAGAACTGGTTAACAGAGTGCAGACGACAATACGGTGTACATGGAGAACTGGTTAACAGAGTGCAGACGACAATACGGTGTACATGGAGAACTGGTTAACAGAGTGCAGACATCAGTACAGTGTCACACGGAGAACTGGTTAACAGAGTGCAGACGACAGTACAGTGTCACATGGAGAAATGGTTAACAGAGTGCAGACGACAATACAGTGACATGGACAGAGAACTGGTGGACAGAGTGCCGACGACAATATGGTGTCACACAGAGAACTGGTTAACAGAGTGCAGACGACAGTACAGTGTCATGGACAGAGAACTGATTAACAGAGTGCAGACGACAGTACAGTGTCACACAGAGCAGTGGTTAACAGAGTGCAGACGACAATACGGTGTCACACGGAGAAATGGTTAACAGAGTGCAGACAACAATACTGTGTCACACAGAGAACTGGTTAACAGAGTGCAGACGACAACACGGTGTCACACGGAGAAATGGTTAACAGAGTGCAGACAACAATACTGTGTCACACAGAGAACTGGTTAACAGAGTGCAGGTGACAATACCGTGTCACACGGAGAATTGGTTAAGAGAGTGCAAACAACAGTACACTGTCATGGACAGACAACTGGATAATAGACTGCAGACGACAATTGAGTGTCACATGGACAGAGAACTGGTTAACAGAGTGCAGATGACAGTACAGTGTCACACGGAGAACTGGTTAACATAGTGCAGACGACAGTACATTGTCACACGGAGAACTGGTTAACAGAGTGCAGACGACAATACGGTGTCAAACGGAGAACTGGTTAACAGAGTGCAGACGACAATACAGTGTCACATGGACAGAGAACTGGTTAACAGAGTGCAGACGACAGTACAGTGTCACACGGAGAACTGGTTAACAGAGTGCAGACAACAATACGGTGTCACACAGAGAACTGGTTAACAGAGTGCAGACGACAATACTGTGTCACACAGAGAACTGGTTAACAGAGTGCAGACGACAATATGGTGTCACACGGAGAAATGGTTAACAGAGTGCAGACGACAATACGGTGTCACACGGAGAACTGGTTAACAGAGTGCAGACAACAATACTGTGTCACACAGAGAACTGGTTAACAGAGTGCAGACGACAATACCGTATTCCACGGAGAACTGGTTAACAGAGTGCAGACGACAATACGGTGTCACACGGAGAATTGGTTAGCAGAGTGCAGACGACAATACTGTGTCGCACAGAGAACTGGTTAACAGAGTGCAGACGACAATACGGTGTCACACGGAGAACTGGTTAACAGAATGCAGGTGTCAATACCGTGTCACACGGAGAAATGGTTAAGAGAGTGCAAACAACAGTACACTGTCATGGACAGAGAACTGGTTAATAGAGTGCAGATGACAATACAGCATCACATGGACAGAGAACTGGTTAACAGAGTGCAGACGACAGTACAGTGACATGGACAGAGAACTGGGTAACAGAGTGCAGACGACAATATGGTGTCACACGGAGAACTGGTTAACAAAGTGCAGACGACAATACTGTGTCACACAGAGAACTGGTTAACAGAGTGCAGACGACAATACAGTGTTACATGGAGAAATGGTTAACAGAGTGCAGACGATAGTACAGTGTCACACGGATAACTGGTTAACAGAGTGCAGACGACAATACGGTGTCACACGGAGAACTGGTTAACAGAGTGCAGACGACAATACAGTGTCACATGGACAGAGAACTGGTTAACAGAGTGCAGATGACACTACAGTGTCACATGGAGAAATGGTTAACGGAGGGCAGACGACAATACGGTGTCACACGGAGAATTGGTTAGCAGAGTGCAGACGACAATACTGTGTCACACAGAGAACTGGTTAACAGAGTGCAGGCAACAATACGATGTAACATGGAGAACTGGTTAACAGAGTGCAGACGACAGTACAGTGTCTCACGGAGAACTGGTTAACAGAGTGCAGACGACAATACGGTGTCACATGGACAGAGAACTAGTTAACAGAGTGCAGACGACAGTACAGTGTCACACGGAGAACTGCTTAACAGAGTGCAGACGACAATACGGTGTCACATGGAGAAATGGTTAACAGAGTGCAGACGACAATACAGAGTCACATGGACAGAGAACTGGTTAACAGAGTGCAGACGACAGTACAGTGACATGGACAGAGAACTGGTTAACAGAGTGCAGACGACAATATGGTGTCATGGACAGAGAACTGGTTAACAGAGTGCAGACGACAATACGGTGTACATGGAGAACTGGTTAACAGAGTGCAGACGACAATACGGTGTACATGGAGAACTGGTTAACAGAGTGCAGACATCAGTACAGTGTCACACGGAGAACTGGTTAACAGAGTGCAGACGACAGTACAGTGTCACATGGAGAAATGGTTAACAGAGTGCAGACGACAATACAGTGACATGGACAGAGAACTGGTGGACAGAGTGCCGACGACAATATGGTGTCACACAGAGAACTGGTTAACAGAGTGCAGACGACAGTACAGTGTCATGGACAGAGAACTGATTAACAGAGTGCAGACGACAGTACAGTGTCACACAGAGCAGTGGTTAACAGAGTGCAGACGACAATACGGTGTCACACGGAGAAATGGTTAACAGAGTGCAGACAACAATACTGTGTCACACAGAGAACTGGTTAACAGAGTGCAGACGACAACACGGTGTCACACGGAGAAATGGTTAACAGAGTGCAGACAACAATACTGTGTCACACAGAGAACTGGTTAACAGAGTGCAGGTGACAATACCGTGTCACACGGAGAATTGGTTAAGAGAGTGCAAACAACAGTACACTGTCATGGACAGACAACTGGATAATAGACTGCAGACGACAATTGAGTGTCACATGGACAGAGAACTGGTTAACAGAGTGCAGATGACAGTACAGTGTCACACGGAGAACTGGTTAACATAGTGCAGACGACAGTACATTGTCACACGGAGAACTGGTTAACAGAGTGCAGACGACAATACGGTGTCAAACGGAGAACTGGTTAACAGAGTGCAGACGACAATACAGTGTCACATGGACAGAGAACTGGTTAACAGAGTGCAGACGACAGTACAGTGTCACACGGAGAACTGGTTAACAGAGTGCAGACAACAATACGGTGTCACACAGAGAACTGGTTAACAGAGTGCAGACGACAATACTGTGTCACACAGAGAACTGGTTAACAGAGTGCAGACGACAATATGGTGTCACACGGAGAAATGGTTAACAGAGTGCAGACGACAATACGGTGTCACACGGAGAACTGGTTAACAGAGTGCAGACAACAATACTGTGTCACACAGAGAACTGGTTAACAGAGTGCAGACGACAATACCGTATTCCACGGAGAACTGGTTAACAGAGTGCAGACGACAATACGGTGTCACACGGAGAATTGGTTAGCAGAGTGCAGACGACAATACTGTGTCGCACAGAGAACTGGTTAACAGAGTGCAGACGACAATACGGTGTCACACGGAGAACTGGTTAACAGAATGCAGGTGTCAATACCGTGTCACACGGAGAAATGGTTAAGAGAGTGCAAACAACAGTACACTGTCATGGACAGAGAACTGGTTAATAGAGTGCAGATGACAATACAGCATCACATGGACAGAGAACTGGTTAACAGAGTGCAGACGACAGTACAGTGACATGGACAGAGAACTGGGTAACAGAGTGCAGACGACAATATGGTGTCACACGGAGAACTGGTTAACAAAGTGCAGACGACAATACTGTGTCACACAGAGAACTGGTTAACAGAGTGCAGACGACAATACAGTGTTACATGGAGAAATGGTTAACAGAGTGCAGACGATAGTACAGTGTCACACGGATAACTGGTTAACAGAGTGCAGACGACAATACGGTGTCACACGGAGAACTGGTTAACAGAGTGCAGACGACAATACAGTGTCACATGGACAGAGAACTGGTTAACAGAGTGCAGATGACACTACAGTGTCACATGGAGAAATGGTTAACGGAGGGCAGACGACAATACGGTGTCACACGGAGAATTGGTTAGCAGAGTGCAGACGACAATACTGTGTCACACAGAGAACTGGTTAACAGAGTGCAGGCAACAATACGATGTAACATGGAGAACTGGTTAACAGAGTGCAGACGACAGTACAGTGTCTCACGGAGAACTGGTTAACAGAGTGCAGACGACAATACGGTGTCACACGGAGAACTGGTTAACAGAGTGCAGATGACAATACAGAGTCACATGGACAGAGAACTAGTTAACAGAGTGCAGACGACAGTACAGTGTCACACGGAGAACTGCTTAACAGAGTGCAGACGACAATACGGTGTCACATGGAGAAATGGTTAACAGAGTGCAGACGACAATACAGAGTCACATGGACAGAGAACTGGTTAACAGAGTGCAGACGACAGTACAGTGACATGGACAGAGAACTGGTTAACAAAGTGCAGACGACAATATTGTGTCACACGGAGAACTGGTTAACAGAGTGCAGACGACAATACAGTGTCACATGGACTGAGAACTGGTTAACATAGTGCAGACGACAATACAGTGTCACACGGAGAACTGGTTAACAGAGTGCAGAAGACAATACAGTGTCACACGGCGAACTGGTTAACAGAGTGCAGAAGACAATACGGTGTCACACGGAGAACTGGTTAACAGAGTGCAGACGACAAAACAGCGTCACATGGTCAGAGAACTGGTTAACAGAGTGCAGACGACAGTACAGTGTCACACGGAGAACTGGTTAACAGAGTGCAGACGACAATACGGTGTCACACGGAGAACTAGTTAGCAGAGTGCAGACGACAATACGGTGTCACACGGAGAACGGGTGAACATAGTGTAGATGATAATACGGTGTCACATGGAGAACTGATTAACAGAGTGCAGACGACAACACTGTGTCAAACGGAGAACTGGTTAACAGAGTGCAGACGACAATACATTGTCATGGACAGAGAACTGGTTAACAGAGTGCAGACGACAAAACAGCGTCACATGGACAGAGAACTGGTTAACAGAGTGCAGACGACAGTACAGTGTCACACGGAGAACTGGTTAACAGACTGCAGACGACAATACGGTGTCACACGGAGAATTGGTTAGCAGAGTGCAGACGACAATACTGTGTCACACAGAGAACTGGTTAACAGAGTGCAGACAACAATACGATGTAACATGGAGAACTGGTTAACAGAGTGCAGACGACAGTACAGTGTCTAACGGAGAACTGGTTAACAGAGTGCAGACGACAATACGGTGTCACACGGAGAACTGGTTAACAGAGTGCAGACGACAATACAGAGTCACACGGAGAACTGGTTAACAGAGTGCAGACGACAATATGGTGTCATGGACAGAGAACTGGTTAACAGAGTGCAGACGATAATACAGTGTCACATGGAGAAATGGTTAACAGAGTGTAGACGACAGTACAGTGTCACACGGAGAACTGGTTAACAGAGTGCAGACGACAATACGGTGTCACACGGAGAACTGGTTAACAGAGTGCAGACGACAAAACGGCGTCACATGGACAGAGAACTGGTTAACAGAGTGCAGACGACAGTACAGTGTCACACGGAGAACTGGTTAACAGAGTGCAGACGACAATACGGTGTCACACGGAGAACTAGTCAGCAGAGTGCAGACGACAATACGGTGTCACACGGAGAACGGGTGAACATAGTGTAGATGATAATACGGTGTCACACGGAGAACTGGTTAACAGAGTGCAGACGACAATACGGTGTCACAGGGAGAATTGGTTAGCAGAGTGCATACGACAACACTGTGTCACACAGAGAACTGGTTAACAGAGTGCAGACGACAATACGGTGTCACACGGAGAACTGGTTAACAGAGTGCAGACGACAATACGGTGTCACACGGAGAACTGGTTAACAGAGTGCAGACGAGAATACGGTGTCACACGGAGAACTGGTTAACAGAGTGCAGACGAGAATACGGTGTCACACGGAGAACTGGTTAACAGAGTGCAGGTGACAATACCGTGTCACACGGAGAACTGGTTAACAGAGTGCAGACAACAATACAGTGTCATGGACAGAGAACTGGTTAACAGAGTGCAGACGACAATACAGTGTCACATGGAGAACGGATTAACAGAGTGCAGAAGACAATACAGTGTCGAAACGGAGAACTGGTTAACAGAGTGCAGACGACAGTACAGTGTCAAACGGAGAACTGGTTAACAGAGTGCAGACGACAATACAGTAACATGGACAGAGAACTGGTTAACAGAGTGCAGACGACAGTACAGTAACATGGACAGAGAACTGGTTAACAAAGTGCAGACGACAATACTGTGTCACACGGAGAACTGGTTAACAGAGTGCAGACGACAATACGGTGTCACACGGAGAACTAGTTAGCAGAGTGCAGACGACAATACGGTGTCACACGGAGAACGGGTGAACATAGTGTAGATGATAATACGGTGTCACACGGAGAAATGGTTAACCGAGTGCAGACGACAATACGGTGTCACACGGAGAACTGGTTAACAGAGTGCAGACGACAATACGGTGTCACACGGAGAACTAGTTAGCAGAGTGCAGACGACAATACGGTGTCACACGGAGAACGGGTGAACATAGTGTAGATGATAATACGGTGTCACATGGAGAACTGATTAACAGAGTGCAGACGACAACACTGTGTCAAACGGAGAACTGGTTAACAGAGTGCAGACGACAATACATTGTCATGGACAGAGAACTGGTTAACAGAGTGCAGACGACAAAACAGCGTCACATGGACAGAGAACTGGTTAACAGAGTGCAGACGACAGTACAGTGTCACACGGAGAACTGGTTAACAGACTGCAGACGACAATACGGTGTCACACGGAGAATTGGTTAGCAGAGTGCAGACGACAATACTGTGTCACACAGAGAACTGGTTAACAGAGTGCAGACAACAATACGATGTAACATGGAGAACTGGTTAACAGAGTGCAGACGACAGTACAGTGTCTAACGGAGAACTGGTTAACAGAGTGCAGACGACAATACGGTGTCACACGGAGAACTGGTTAACAGAGTGCAGACGACAATACAGAGTCACACGGAGAACTGGTTAACAGAGTGCAGACGACAATATGGTGTCATGGACAGAGAACTGGTTAACAGAGTGCAGACGACAATACAGTGTCACATGGAGAAATGGTTAACAGAGTGTAGACGACAGTACAGTGTCACACGGAGAACTGGTTAACAGAGTGCAGACGACAATACGGTGTCACACGGAGAACTGGTTAACAGAGTGCAGACGACAAAACGGCGTCACATGGACAGAGAACTGGTTAACAGAGTGCAGACGACAGTACAGTGTCACACGGAGAACTGGTTAACAGAGTGCAGACGACAATACGGTGTCACACGGAGAACTAGTCAGCAGAGTGCAGACGACAATACGGTGTCACACGGAGAACGGGTGAACATAGTGTAGATGATAATACGGTGTCACACGGAGAACTGGTTAACAGAGTGCAGACGACAATACGGTGTCACAGGGAGAATTGGTTAGCAGAGTGCATACGACAACACTGTGTCACACAGAGAACTGGTTAACAGAGTGCAGACGACAATACGGTGTCACACGGAGAACTGGTTAACAGAGTGCAGACGACAAAACGGCGTCACATGGACAGAGAACTGGTTAACAGAGTGCAGACGACAGTACAGTGTCACACGGAGAACTGGTTAACAGAGTGCAGACGACAATACGGTGTCACACGGAGAACTAGTCAGCAGAGTGCAGACGACAATACGGTGTCACACGGAGAACGGGTGAACATAGTGTAGATGATAATACGGTGTCACACGGAGAACTGGTTAACAGAGTGCAGACGACAATACGGTGTCACAGGGAGAATTGGTTAGCAGAGTGCATACGACAACACTGTGTCACACAGAGAACTGGTTAACAGAGTGCAGACGACAATACGGTGTCACACGGAGAACTGGTTAACAGAGTGCAGACGACAATACGGTGTCACACGGAGAACTGGTTAACAGAGTGCAGACGAGAATACGGTGTCACACGGAGAACTGGTTAACAGAGTGCAGACGAGAATACGGTGTCACACGGAGAACTGGTTAACAGAGTGCAGGTGACAATACCGTGTCACACGGAGAACTGGTTAACAGAGTGCAGACAACAATACAGTGTCATGGACAGAGAACTGGTTAACAGAGTGCAGACGACAATACAGTGTCACATGGAGAACGGATTAACAGAGTGCAGAAGACAATACAGTGTCGAAACGGAGAACTGGTTAACAGAGTGCAGACGACAGTACAGTGTCAAACGGAGAACTGGTTAACAGAGTGCAGACGACAATACAGTAACATGGACAGAGAACTGGTTAACAGAGTGCAGACGACAGTACAGTAACATGGACAGAGAACTGGTTAACAAAGTGCAGACGACAATACTGTGTCACACGGAGAACTGGTTAACAGAGTGCAGACGACAATACGGTGTCACACGGAGAACTAGTTAGCAGAGTGCAGACGACAATACGGTGTCACACGGAGAACGGGTGAACATAGTGTAGATGATAATACGGTGTCACACGGAGAAATGGTTAACCGAGTGCAGACGACAATACGGTGTCACACGGAGAATTGGTTAGCAGAGTGCAGACGACAATACTGTGTCACACAGAGAACTGGTTAACAGAGTGCAGACGACAATACGGTGTCACACGGAGAACTGGTTAACAGAGTGCAGACAACAATACAGTGTCATGGACAGAGAACTGGTTAACAGAGTGCAGACGACAATACAGAGTCACATGGACAGAGAAAAGGTTAACAGAGTGCAGACGACAGTACAGTGTCACACGGAGATCTGGTTAACAGAGTGCAGACGACAATACGGTGTCACACGGAGAACTAGTTAACAGAGTGCAGACGACAATACAGTGTCACACAGAGAACTGATTAACAGAGTGCAGACGACAATACGGTGTCACACGGAGAAATGGTTAACAGAGTGCAGACGACAATACGGTGTCACACAGAGAACTGGTTAACAGAGTGCAGGTGTCAATACCGTGTCACACGGAGAAATGGTTAAGAGAGTGCAAACAACAGTACAATGTCATGGACAGAGAACTGGTTAATAGAGTGCAGACGACAATACAGTATCACATGGACAGAGAACTGGTTAACAGAGTGCAGACGACAGTACAGTGACATGGACAGAGAACTGGTTAACAAAGTGCAGACGACAATACAGTGTCACATGGACAGAGAACTGGTTAACAGAGTGCAGACGACAATACAGTGTCACATGGAGAAATGGTTAACAGAGGGCAGACGACAATACAATGTCACACGGAGAACTGGTTAACAGAGTGCAGACGACAAAACGGTGTCACACGGAGAACTGGTTAACAGAGTGCAGACGACAAAACAGCGTCACACGGACAGAGAACTGGTTAACAGAGTGCAGACGACAATACAGTGTCACACGGAGAACTGGTTAACAGAGTGCAGACGACAGTACAGTGTCACACGGAGAACTGGTTAACAGAGTGCAGACGACAAAACGGTGTCACACGGAGAACTGGTTAACAGAGTGCAGACGACAATACGGTGTCACACGGAGAACTGGTTAACAGAGTGCAGACGAGAATACGGTGTCACACGGAGAACTGGTTAACAGAGTGCAGACGAGAATACGGTGTCACACGGAGAACTGGTTAACAGAGTGCAGGTGACAATACCGTGTCACACGGAGAACTGGTTAACAGAGTGCAGACAACAATACAGTGTCATGGACAGAGAACTGGTTAACAGAGTGCAGACGACAATACAGTGTCACATGGAGAACGGATTAACAGAGTGCAGAAGACAATACAGTGTCGAAACGGAGAACTGGTTAACAGAGTGCAGACGACAGTACAGTGTCAAACGGAGAACTGGTTAACAGAGTGCAGACGACAATACAGTAACATGGACAGAGAACTGGTTAACAGAGTGCAGACGACAGTACAGTAACATGGACAGAGAACTGGTTAACAAAGTGCAGACGACAATACTGTGTCACACGGAGAACTGGTTAACAGAGTGCAGACGACAATACGGTGTCACACGGAGAACTAGTTAGCAGAGTGCAGACGACAATACGGTGTCACACGGAGAACGGGTGAACATAGTGTAGATGATAATACGGTGTCACACGGAGAAATGGTTAACCGAGTGCAGACGACAATACGGTGTCACACGGAGAACTGGTTAACAGAGTGCAGACGACAATACGGTGTCACACGGAGAACTAGTTAGCAGAGTGCAGACGACAATACGGTGTCACACGGAGAACGGGTGAACATAGTGTAGATGATAATACGGTGTCACATGGAGAACTGATTAACAGAGTGCAGACGACAACACTGTGTCAAACGGAGAACTGGTTAACAGAGTGCAGACGACAATACATTGTCATGGACAGAGAACTGGTTAACAGAGTGCAGACGACAAAACAGCGTCACATGGACAGAGAACTGGTTAACAGAGTGCAGACGACAGTACAGTGTCACACGGAGAACTGGTTAACAGACTGCAGACGACAATACGGTGTCACACGGAGAATTGGTTAGCAGAGTGCAGACGACAATACTGTGTCACACAGAGAACTGGTTAACAGAGTGCAGACAACAATACGATGTAACATGGAGAACTGGTTAACAGAGTGCAGACGACAGTACAGTGTCTAACGGAGAACTGGTTAACAGAGTGCAGACGACAATACGGTGTCACACGGAGAACTGGTTAACAGAGTGCAGACGACAATACAGAGTCACACGGAGAACTGGTTAACAGAGTGCAGACGACAATATGGTGTCATGGACAGAGAACTGGTTAACAGAGTGCAGACGACAATACAGTGTCACATGGAGAAATGGTTAACAGAGTGTAGACGACAGTACAGTGTCACACGGAGAACTGGTTAACAGAGTGCAGACGACAATACGGTGTCACACGGAGAACTGGTTAACAGAGTGCAGACGACAAAACGGCGTCACATGGACAGAGAACTGGTTAACAGAGTGCAGACGACAGTACAGTGTCACACGGAGAACTGGTTAACAGAGTGCAGACGACAATACGGTGTCACACGGAGAACTAGTCAGCAGAGTGCAGACGACAATACGGTGTCACACGGAGAACGGGTGAACATAGTGTAGATGATAATACGGTGTCACACGGAGAACTGGTTAACAGAGTGCAGACGACAATACGGTGTCACAGGGAGAATTGGTTAGCAGAGTGCATACGACAACACTGTGTCACACAGAGAACTGGTTAACAGAGTGCAGACGACAATACGGTGTCACACGGAGAACTGGTTAACAGAGTGCAGACGACAATACGGTGTCACACGGAGAACTGGTTAACAGAGTGCAGACGAGAATACGGTGTCACACGGAGAACTGGTTAACAGAGTGCAGACGAGAATACGGTGTCACACGGAGAACTGGTTAACAGAGTGCAGGTGACAATACCGTGTCACACGGAGAACTGGTTAACAGAGTGCAGACAACAATACAGTGTCATGGACAGAGAACTGGTTAACAGAGTGCAGACGACAATACAGTGTCACATGGAGAACGGATTAACAGAGTGCAGAAGACAATACAGTGTCGAAACGGAGAACTGGTTAACAGAGTGCAGACGACAGTACAGTGTCAAACGGAGAACTGGTTAACAGAGTGCAGACGACAATACAGTAACATGGACAGAGAACTGGTTAACAGAGTGCAGACGACAGTACAGTAACATGGACAGAGAACTGGTTAACAAAGTGCAGACGACAATACTGTGTCACACGGAGAACTGGTTAACAGAGTGCAGACGACAATACGGTGTCACACGGAGAACTAGTTAGCAGAGTGCAGACGACAATACGGTGTCACACGGAGAACGGGTGAACATAGTGTAGATGATAATACGGTGTCACACGGAGAAATGGTTAACCGAGTGCAGACGACAATACGGTGTCACACGGAGACATGGTTAGCAGAGTGCAGACGACAATACTGTGTCACACAGAGAACTGGTTAACAGAGTGCAGACGACAATACGGTGTCACACGGAGAACTGGTTAACAGAGTGCAGACAACAATACAGTGTCATGGACAGAGAACTGGTTAACAGAGTGCAGACGACAATACAGAGTCACATGGACAGAGAAAAGGTTAACAGAGTGCAGACGACAGTACAGTGTCACACGGAGATCTGGTTAACAGAGTGCAGACGACAATACGGTGTCACACGGAGAACTAGTTAACAGAGTGCAGACGACAATACAGTGTCACACAGAGAACTGATTAACAGAGTGCAGACGACAATACGGTGTCACACGGAGAAATGGTTAACAGAGTGCAGACGACAATACGGTGTCACACGGAGAACTGGTTAACAGAGTGCAGGTGTCAATACCGTGTCACACGGAGAAATGGTTAAGAGAGTGCAAACAACAGTACAATGTCATGGACAGAGAACTGGTTAATAGAGTGCAGACGACAATACAGTATCACATGGACAGAGAACTGGTTAACAGAGTGCAGACGACAGTACAGTGACATGGACAGAGAACTGGTTAACAAAGTGCAGACGACAATACAGTGTCACATGGACAGAGAACTGGTTAACAGAGTGCAGACGACAATACAGTGTCACATGGAGAAATGGTTAACAGAGGGCAGACGACAATACAATGTCACACGGAGAACTGGTTAACAGAGTGCAGACGACAAAACGGTGTCACACGGAGAACTGGTTAACAGAGTGCAGACGACAAAACAGCGTCACACGGACAGAGAACTGGTTAACAGAGTGCAGACGACAATACAGTGTCACACGGAGAACTGGTTAACAGAGTGCAGACGACAGTACAGTGTCACACGGAGAACTGGTTAACAGAGTGCAGACGACAAAACGGTGTCACACGGAGAACTGGTTAACAGAGTGCAGACGACAAAACAGCGTCACATGGACAGAGAACTGGATAACAGAGTGCAGACGACAGTACTGTGTCACACGGAGAACTGGTTAACAGAGTGCAGACGACAATACGGTGTCACACGGAGAACTGGTTAGCAGAGTGCAGACGACAATACGGTGTCACACGGAGAACAGGTGAACATAGTGTAGATGATAATACGGTGTCACACGGAGAACTGGTTAACAGAGTGCAGATGACAATACGGTGTCACACGGAGAATTGGTTAGCAGAGTGCAGACGACAACACTGTGTCACACAGAGAACTGGTTAACAGAATGCAGACGACAATACGGTGTCACACGGAGAACTGGTTAACAGAGTGCAGACGACAGTTCAGTGTCACACGGAGAACTGGTTAACAGAGTGCAGACGACAAAACGGTGTCACACGGAGAACTGGTTAACAGAGTGCAGACGACAAAACAGCGTCACATGGACAGAGAACTGGATAACAGAGTGCAGACGACAGTACTGTGTCACACGGAGAACTGGTTAACAGAGTGCAGACGACAATACGGTGTCACACGGAGAACTGGTTAGCAGAGTGCAGACGACAATACGGTGTCACACGGAGAACAGGTGAACATAGTGTAGATGATAATACGGTGTCACACGGAGAACTGGTTAACAGAGTGCAGATGACAATACGGTGTCACACGGAGAATTGGTTAGCAGAGTGCAGACGACAACACTGTGTCACACAGAGAACTGGTTAACAGAATGCAGACGACAATACGGTGTCACACGGAGAACTGGTTAACAGAGTGCAGACGACAGTTCAGTGTCACACGGAGAACTGGTTAACAGAGTGCAGACGACAATACATTGTCATGGACAGAGAACTGGTTAACAGAGGGCAGACGACAATACAGTGTCATGGACAGAGAACTGGTTAACAGAGTGCAGACGACAATACAGTGTCACATGGAGAACTGGTTAACAGAGTGCAGACGACAATACATTGTCATGGACAGAGAACTGGTTAACAGAGGGCAGACGACAATACAGTGTCATGGACAGAGAACTGGTTAACAGAGTGCAGACGACAATACAGTGTCACATGGAGAACTGGTTAACAGAGTGCAGACGACAGTACAGTGTCACACGGAGAACTGGTTAACAGAGTGCAGACGACAATACGGTGTCACACGGAGAAATGGTTAACAGAGTGCAGACGACAATAAATTGTCATGGACAGAGAACTGGTTAACAGAGGGCAGACGACAATACGGTGTCACACGGAGAACTGGCTAACAGAGTGCAGACAACAATACAGTGTCATGGACAGAGAACTGGTTAACAGAGTGCAGACGACAATACAGTGTCACATGGAGAACTGGTTAACAGAGTGCAGAAGACAATACAGTGTCAAACGGAGAACTGGTTAACAGAGTGCAGATGACAGTACAGTGTCAAACGGAGAACTGGTTAACAGAGTGCAGACGACAATACAGTGTCATGGACAGAGAACTGGTTAACAGAGTGCAGACGACAATACGGTGTAACACGGAGAAATGGTTAACAGAGTGCAGACGACAATACTGTGTCACACAGAGAACTGGTTAACAGAGTGCAGACGACAATACAATGTCACATGGAGAACTGATTAACAGAGTGCAGAAGACAATACAGTGTCACACGGAGAACTAGTTAACAGAGGGTAGACGACAATACGGTGTCACACGGAGAACTGGTTAACAGAGTGCAGACGACAAAACAGCGTCACATGGACAGAGAACTGGTTAACAGAGTGCAGACGACAGTACAGTGTCACACGGAGAACTGGTTAACAGAGTGCAGACGACAATACGGTGTCACACGGAGAACTAGTTAGCAGAGTGCAGACGACAATACGGTGTCACACGGAGAACGGGTGAACATAGTGTAGATGATAATACGGTGTCACACGGAGAACTGGTTAACAGAGTGCAGATGACAATACGGTGTCACACGGAGAATTGGTTAGCAGAGTGCAGACGACAACACTGTGTCACACAGAGAACTGGTTAACAGAATGCAGACGACAATACGGTGTCACACGGAGAACTGGTTAACAGAGTGCAGACGACAATACGGTGTCACACGGAGAATTGGTTAGCAGAGTGCAGACGACAATACTGTGTCACACAGAGAACTGGTTAACAGAGTGCAGACGACAATACAGTGTCACACGGAGAACTGGTTAACAGAGTGCAGACGACAATACGGTGTCACACGGAGAAGTGGTTAACAGAGTGCAGGCAACAATACAGTGTCACATGGACAGAGAACTGGTTAACAGAGTGCAGACGACAGTACAGTGTCACACGGAGAACTGGTTAACAGAGGGCAGAAGACAATACAGTGTCAAACGGAGAACTGGTTAACAGAGTGCAGACAACAGTTCAGTGTCACACGGAGACCTGGTTAACAGAGTGCAGACGACAATACAGTGTCATGGACAGAGAGAACTGGTTAACAGAGTGCAGACGACAATACGGTGTCACACAGAGAACTGGTTAACAGAGTGCAGACGACAATACCGTGTTCCACGGAGAACTAGTTAACAGAGTGCAGACGACAATACAGTGTCACATGGACAGAGAACTGGTTAACAGAGTGCAGACGACAATACGGTGTCACACAGAGAACTGGTTAACAGAGTGCAGACGACAATACAGTGTCACATGGACAGAGAACTGGTTAACAGAGTGCAGACGACAATACGGTGTCACACAGAGAACTGGTTAACAGAGTGCAGACGACAATACAGTGTCACATGGACAGAGAACTGGTTAACAGAGTGCAGACGACAATACGGTGTCACACGGAGAACTGGTTAACAGAGTTCAGACGACAGTACAGCGACATGGACAGAGAACTGGTTAACAGAGTGCTGGACTAAGCTGGTCATTTTCGAGCTGGAAGGTCGCAGCTGTTTAAAATCTATAGAGGACAGAAAAAGCCCTTTGGTCCAAACTGTCCATGCAAACCGAGGCTGCTACAGTAAAATGGATAATGCTGTATCTGATTTTTCCGCAGTGCTGTGGCTTCTTTGTCCAGACTGAAGTCCATTGCAAGCTGGGTGTTCTGCTGTAATCAGGAGTGTGAACTATGACAGGGGACTGTGGTCCAGACTGGGTGGGCTCAGATTTCAAGTGATCTGAAATGTGGGTAGGGGTATGGCCAGAGTCAAGGGCGCAATTTTTGTATATTTCCTGCTCCCTATAAGCTCACTGGGTTCACTGTAAAATGTATTCTACAGATTAAGATGTACAATAAAATGAAACAATTGTGTGGTTAGATATCAATAGTCCAGAAAAGCAGCTAGTCCAGCACCAAAGTCCCCAGCACGCTGGGTTATTGGAGTTTTACTGCAATTTGGACGATGGTATCAAGTGCAGTGTATCCGGGTTTCCTGGTGGTATCAGGGTGGGTGACTGTATAGGTTTGAAGGAGATAGAGAAATGTTAAGTGACATGGCATGCACCACATAAAGGGGACTATTATGAGGTTATACATTTTGGTTGGGAAATTAGAAAGTAGTTATTTTAAATGGAATAAAAAATGCATTTACCTACTGCTTAAGAAAACTTTTCCTGGTCGCATTCAACAAGTTCAACACAAGTCGGGTCTTGGCCCAAAATGCCAACTGTTTACTCTTTTCCATAGATTCTGCCTGACCTGCTGAGTTCCTCCAGCATTTTGTTGTGTTCTTTTTTGGATTTCCAGCATCTGCTGATTTTCTTGTGTTTGAAATTCTACCCCATCTAACTCTCTAGAACGACATCAGTTAATATTATGAAAGTTAAAATCAGCTGTTATTACAGCCTCATTGTTCCTATAGCTATCTGTGATTAACCTACATATTTGTTCCTCCAGCTCCTGCTGACTCTTGGAGGCTGTGAAGTCCAATCCTATCAGAAAGATCCTGGAGTGTGGCTTTCTCCAAACCAACGGGGCTTGCAAATGTACACAAATCCAAATTCTGTGGTCAGGCTACAGACTGGAATCATAGCAGAAAATGCCAATTCATGCCGAACGTGGAGAGTTTGATGCGGACTGCCACTGAAGCAGTATCCATCAGAAAACTGGAGCAGGCACTCTCTGCTGTGATCCACTCATTAACTGCTGTTAAAGGATTAATTACAGACAGAAGCTAAAATTAAGGACGAGGTCATTGAGTGTCGCTCAGTGACAATGGCAGATTCTGCCTGATTGAGCGCTCCCCACAGGGTTGATATGTCAGTACATCCAGAACAAATTTCCCCTATTGTCTCTGCCCGCTGAGAATCTGACTGTTGGAGGATCTCTATCTCCATTCCACAGTTACCTTAACTCATCCAACTCATTTCACACTTCCACATCCCGCCCAATTCCACTGCCCCCAACTGCAACCTCCCAGGGGTCTGACACAATACTCAGCTGAGCAGGCCGCACACGTGCTGTGGGAGTCTTGGTCTTTAAGGTGGGTAAAAGGAAACTATCAGATAGAACTGCAACATCAAAAAGTCAAGTTGAGAGAATGGTGGATTATCAGAGGGACAGTGCTAGTGGACACTACATTATCAGAGGGACCGTGCTGAGGGACACTGCATTATCAGAGGGACAGTGCTGAGGGACACTGGATTATCAGAGGGACAGTGCTGAGGGGGGGCACTGCATTATCAGAGGGACAGTGCTGAGGGACACTGCATTATCAGGGGTACAGTGCTGAGGGGGCACTGCATTATCAGACGGACCGTGCTGAGGGACACTGCATTATCAGGGGTACAGTGCTGAGGGGACACTGCATTATCAGAGGGACAGCACTGGTGGACACTGCATTATCAGAGGGACAGTGCTGGTGGACACTGCATTATCAGAGGGACAGTGCTGGTGGACACTGCATTATCAGAGGGACCGTGCAGAGGGGACACTGCATTATCAGAGGGACAGTGCTGGTGGACACTGCATTATCAGAGGGACAGTGCTGAGGGACACTGAATTATCAGAGGGACAGAGCTGAGGGACACTCCATTATCAGAGGGACAGTGCTGGTGACAACTGCATTATCAGAGGGACAGTGCTGAGGGGGCACTGCATTATCAGAGGGACAGTGCTGGTGGACACTGCATTATCAGAGGGACAGCACTGGTGGACACTGCATTATCAGAGGGACAGTGCTGGTGGACACTGCATTATCAGAGGGACCGTGCTGGTGGACACTGCATTATCAGAGGGACAGTGCAGAGGGGACACTGCATTATCAGAGGGACAGTGCTGGTGGACACTGCATTATCAGAGGGACAGTGCTGAGGGACACTGAATTATCAGAGGGACAGAGCTGAGGGACACTCCATTATCAGAGGGACAGTGCTGGTGACAACTGCATTATCAGAGGGACAGTGCTGAGGGGGAACTGCATTATCAGAGGGACAGTGCTGGTGGACACTGCATTATCAGAGGGATAGTGCTGAGGGGGCACTGCATTCTCAGAGTGACAGTGCTGAGGGACACTCCATTATCAGAGGGACAGTGCTGGTGACAACTGCATTATCAGAGGGACAGTGCTGAGGGGGCACTGCATTATCAGAGGGACAGTGCTGGTGGACACTGAATTATCAGAGGGACAGTGCTGAGGGAAACTCCATTATCAGAGGGACGGTGCTGGTGGACACTGCATTATCAGAGGGACCGTGCAGAGGGGACACTGCATTATCAGAGGGACAGTGCTGGTGACAACTGCATTATCAGAGGGACAGTGCTGAGGGGGCACTGCATTTATCAGAGGGACAGTGCTGGTGGACACTGCATTATCAGAGGGACGGTGCTGAGGGGGGCACTGCGTTATCAGAGGGACAGTGCTGAGGGACACTGCATTCTCAGAGGGACAGTGCTGGTGGACACTGAATTATCAGAGGGACAGTGCTGAGGGGACACTGCATTATCAGAGGGACAGTGCTGAGGGGCACTGCATTATCAGAGGGACAGTGCTGAGGGGACACTGCATTATCAGAGGGACAGAGCTGAGGGACACTCCATTATCAGAGGGACAGTGCTGGTGACAACTGCATTATCAGAGGGACAGTGCTGAGGGGGCACTGCATTTATCAGAGGGACAGTGCTGGTGGACACTGCATTATCAGAGGGACAGTGCTGAGGGGGCACTGCATTTATCAGAGGGACAGTGCTGGTGGACACTGCATTATCAGAGGGACGGTGCTGAGGGGGGCACTGCGTTATCAGAGGGACAGTGCTGAGGGGGCACTGCATTCTCAGAGGGACAGTGCTGGTGGACACTGAATTATCAGACGGACAGTGCTGAGGGGCACTGAATTATCAGACGGACAGTGCTGAGGGGGCACTGCATTCTCAGAGGGACAGTGCTGGTGGACACTGAATTATCAGACGGACAGTGCTGGTGGACACTGCATTATCAGAGGGACACTGCTCAGGGGACACTGCATTATCAGAGGGACAGTGCTGGTGGACACTGCATTATTAGAGGGACGGTGCTGGAGGGGCACTGCATTATCAGAGGGACAATGCTGATGGACGCTGCATTATCAGAGAGACAGTGCTGAGGGGGGCACTGCATTATCAGAGGGACAGTGCTGTGGGACACTGCATTATCAGAGGGACATGCTGAGGGGGCACTGCATTATCAGAGGTACAGTGCTGTGGGACACTGCATTATCAGAGGGACAGTGCTGAGGGGGCACTGCATTATCAGAGGGACGGTGCTGGGGGCACTGCATTATCAGAGGGACAGTGCTGAGGGACACTGCATTATCAGAGGGACAGTGCTGAGGGGGGCACTGCATTATCAGAGGAACAGTGCTGGTGGACACTGCATTATCAGAGGGACAGTGCTGAGGGGACACTGCATTATCAGAGGGACAGTGCTGGTGGACACTGCATTATCAGAGGGACAGTGCTGAGGGGACACTGCATTATAAGAGGGACAGTGCTGAGGGGGCACTGCATTATCAGAGGGACAGTGCTGAGGGGGCACTGCATTATCAAAGGGACAGTGCGGATGGGGCACTTCGTTATCAGAGGGACAGTGCTGGTGGACGCTGCATTATCAGAGGGACATTGCTGGTGGACACTGCATTATCAGACGGACAGTGCTGAGGGACACTGCATTATCAGAGGGACAGTGCTGAGGGGGCACTGCATTATCAGAGGGACGGTGCTGAGGGGGCACTGCATTATCAGAGGGACAGTGCTAAGGGTGCACTGCATTATCAGAGGGACGGTGCTGAGGGGACACTGCATTATCAGAGGGACAGTGCTGATGGGGCACTGCATTATCAGAGGGACAGTGCTGGTGGACACTGCATTATATGAGGGACAGTGCTAAGGGGGCACTGCATTATTAGAGGGACAGTGATGAGGGGACACTGCATTATTGTAGGGACAGTGCTGAGGGGGCACTGCATTATCAAAGGGACTGTTTTGAGGGGGCACTGCATTATCAGAGGGACAGTGCTGGTGGACACTGCATTATCAGAGGGACAGTGCTGTGGGACACTGCATTATCGTAGGGACAGTGCTGAGGGGGGCACTGCATTATCAGAGGGACAGTGCTGGTGGGCACTGCATTATCAGAGGGACAGTGCTGGTGGGCACTGCATTATCAGAGGGACCGTGCTGGTGGACACTGCATTATCAGAGGGACAGTGCTGAGGGGACACTGCATTATCAGAGGGACAGTGCTTGTGGGCACTGCATTATCAGAGGGACAGTGCTGAGGGGCACTGCATTATCAGAGGGACAGTGCTGAGGGACACTGCATTATCAGAGGGACAGTGCTGAGGGGACACTGCATTATCAGAGGGACAGTGCTGAGGGACACTGCATTATCAGAGGGTCACGGCTGGTGGACACTGCATTATCAGAGGGACAGTGCTGAGGGGACACTGCATTATCAGAGGGACAGTGCTGGTGGGCACTGCATTATCAGAGGGACAGTGCTGGTGGGCACTGCATTATCAGAGGGACCGTGCTGGTGGACACTGCATTATCAGAGGGACAGTGCTGAGGGGACACTGCATTATCAGAGGGACAGTGCTGGTGGGCACTGCATTATCAGAGGGACCGTGCTGAGGGGCACTGCATTATCAGAAGGACTGTGCTGAGGGACACTGCATTATCAGAGGGACAGTGCTGAGGGGACACTGCATTATCAGAGGGACAGTGCTGAGGGACACTGCATTATCAGAGGGTCAGGGCTGGTGGACACTGCATTATCAGAGGGACAGTGCTGAGGGGGACTGCATTATCAGAGGGACAGTGCTGAGGGGTCACTGCATTATCAGAGGTACGGTGCTGGTGGACACTATTATCAGAGGGTCGGTGCTGAGGGGGCACTGCATTGTCAGAGGGACAGTGCTGAGGGGCACTGCAATATCAGAGGGACAATGCTGATGGACGCTGCATTATCAGAGATACAGTGCTGAGGGGGCACTGCATTATCAGAGGTACAGTGCTGTGGGACACTGCATTATCAGAGGGACAGTGCTGAGGGGGCACTGCATTATCAGAGGGACAGTGCTGAGGGGGCATTGCATTATCAGAGGGACAGTGCTGAGGGGACACTGCATTATCAGAGGGACAGTGCTGGTGGACACTGCATTATCAGGGGGACAGTGCTGAGGGGGCACTGCATTATCAGAGGGACAGTGCTGGTGGACACTGCACTATCAGCTGGACAGTGATGAGGGGGCACTGCATTATCAGAGGGACCGTGCGGATGGGGCACTTCGTTATCAGAGGGACAGTGCTGGTGGACGCTGCATTATCAGAGGGACATTGCTGGTGGACACTGCATTATCAGACGGACAGTGCTGAGGGACACTGCATTATCAGAGGGACAGTGCTGAGGGGGCACTGCATTATCAGAGGGACGGTGCTGAGGGGGCACTGCATTATCAGAGGGACAGTGCTGAGGGACACTGCATTATCAGAGCGACAGTGCTGAGGGGACACTGCATTATCAGAGCGACAGTGCTGAGGGGACACTGCATTATCAGAGCGACAGTGCTGAGGGGACACTGCATTATCAGAGCGACAGTGCTGAGGGGACACTGCATTATCAGAGGGACAGTGCTAAGGGTGCACTGCATTATCAGAGGGACAGTGCTTAGGGTGCACTGCATTATCAGAGGGACACTGCTGAGGGGACACTGCATTAACAGAGGGACAGTGCTGATGGGGCACTGCATTATCAGAGGGACAGTGCTGGTGGACACTGCATTATATGAGGGACAGTGCTGAGGGGGCACTGCATTATTAGAGGGACAGTGCTGAGGGGACACAGCATTATCGGAGGGACAGTGCTGAGGGGGCACTGCATTATCAAAGGGACTGTTCTGAGGGGGCACTGCATTATCAGAGGGACCGTGCAGAGGGGACACTGCATTATCAGAGGGACAGTGCTGAGGGACACTGCATTATCAGAGTGAGAGTGCTGAGGGGACACTGCATTATCAGAGGGACAGTGCTGAGGGACACTGCATTATCAGAGGGTCAGGGCTGGTGGACACTGCATTATCAGAGGGACAGTGCTGAGGGGGACTGCATTATCAGAGGGACCGCGCTGGGGCACACACTATCAGAGGGACAGTGCTGGGGCACACACTATCAGAGGGACAGCGCTGGGGCACACACTATCAGAGGGACAGTGCTGGGGCACACACTATCAGAGGGACAGTGCTGGGGCACACATTATCAGAGGGACAGTGCTAGGGCACACTCTATCAGAGGGACAGTGCTGGGGCACACATTATCAGAGGGACAGCGCTGGGGCACACACTATCAGAGGGACAGTGCTGAGGCACTGCATTATCAGAGGGACAGTGCTGGTGGACACTGCATTATATGAGGGACAGTGCTAAGGGGGCACTGCATTATTAGAGGGACAGTGCTGAGGGGACACTGCATTATCGGAGGGACAGTGCTGAGGGGGCACTGCATTATCAAAGGGACTGTTCTGAGGGGGCACTGCATTATCAGAGGGACCGTGCAGAGGGGACACTGCATTATCAGAGGGACAGTGCTGAGGGACACTGCATTATCAGAGTGAGAGTGCTGAGGGGACACTGCATTATCAGAGGGACAGTGCTGAGGGACACTGCATTATCAGAGGGTCAGGGCTGGTGGACACTGCATTATCAGAGGGACAGTGCTGAGGGGGACTGCATTATCAGAGGGACAGCGCTGGGGCACACACTATCAGAGGGACAGTGCTGGGGCACACACTATCAGAGGGACAGCGCTGGGGCACACACTATCAGAGGGACAGTGCTGGGGCACACACTATCAGAGGGACAGTGCTGGGGCACACATTATCAGAGGGACAGTGCTGGGGCACACACTATCAGAGGGACAGTGCTGGGGCACACATTATCAGAGGGACAGCGCTGGGGCACACACTATCAGAGGGACAGTGCTGAGGCACTGCATTATCAGAGGGACAGCGCTGGGGGGGGCACTGCATTATCAGAGGGACAGTGCTGGGGCACACTATCAGAGGGACAGTGCTGGGGCACTGCATTATCAGAGGGACAGCGCTGGGGGGGCACTGCATTATCAGAGGGACAGTGCTGGGGCACACACTATCAGAGGGACAGTGCTGGGGCACACACTATCAGAGGGACAGCGCTGGGGGGCACTGCATTATCAGAGGGACAGTGCTGGGGCACACACTATCAGAGGGACAGTGCTGGGGCACTGCATTATCAGAGGGACAGTGCTGGGGCACACACTATCAGAGGGACAGTGCTGGGGCACACACTATCAGAGGGACAGTGCTGGGGCACTGCATTATCAGAGGGACAGTGCTGGGGCACACACTATCAGAGGGACAGTGCTGGGGCACACACTATCAGAGGGACAGTGCTGGGGCACACACTATCAGAGGGACAGTGCTGGGGCACTGCATTATCAGAGGGACAGTGCTGGGGCACACACTATCAGAGGGACAGTGCTGGGGCACACACTATCAGAGGGACAGTGCTGGGGCACACACTATCAGAGGGACAGCGCTGAGGCACACATTATCAGAGGGACAGCGCTGGGGCACACACTATCAGAGGGACAGCGCTGGGGCACACATTATCAGAGGGACAGCGCTGGGGCACACATTATCAGAGGGACAGCGCTGGGGCACACACTATCAGAGGGACAGTACTTGGGCACACACTATCAGAGGGACAGTGCTGGGGCACACATTATCAGAGGAACAGTGCTGGGGGGGCACTGCATTATCAGAGGGACAGTGCTGGGGCACTGCATTATCAGAGGGACAGCGCTGGGGCACACACTATCAGAGGGACAGTGCTGGGGCACACATTATCAGAGGGACAGTGCTGGGGGGGCACTGCATTATCAGAGGGACAGTGCTGGGGCACACACTATCAGAGGGACAGTGCTGGGGGGGCACTGCATTATCAGAGGGACAGTGCTGGGGCACTGCATTATCAGAGGGACAGCGCTGGGGCACACACTATCAGAGGGACAGTGCTGGGGGGGCACTGCATTATCAGAGGGACAGTGTTGGGGCACACACTAACAGAGGGACAGTGCTGGGGGGCACTGCATTATCAGAGGGACAGTGCTGGGGAACTGCATTATCAGAGGGACAGCGCTGGGGCACACACTATCAGAGGGACAGTGCTGGGGCACACATTATCAGAGGGACAGCGCTGGGGGGGCACTGCATTATCAGAGGGACAGTGCTGGGGCACACACTATCAGAGGGACAGCGCTGGGGCACACATTATCAGAGGGACAGTGCTGGGGCACACACTATCAGAGGGACAGTGCTGGGGCACTGCATTATCAGAGGGACAGTGCTGGGGCACACACTATCAGAGGGACAGTGCTGGGGCACACATCAGAGGGACAGTGCTGGGGCACACATCAGAGGGACAGTGCTGAGGCACTGCATTATCAGAGGGACAGTGCTGGGGCACACACTATCAGAGGGACAGTGCTGGGGCACACACTATCAGAGGGACAGCGCTGGGGCACACATTATCAGAGGGACAGTGCTGGGGCACACACTATCAGAGGGACAGTGCTGGGGCACTGCATTATCAGAGGGACAGTGCTGGGGCACACACTATCAGAGGGACAGTGCTGGGGCACACATCAGAGGGACAGTGCTGGGGCACACATCAGAGGGACAGTGCTGAGGCACTGCATTATCAGAGGGACAGTGCTGGGGCACACACTATCAGAGGGACAGTGCTGGGGCACACACTATCAGAGGGACAGTGCTGGGGCACACACTATCAGAGGGACAGCGCTGGGGCACACATTATCAGAGGGACAGTGCTGGGGCACACACTATCAGAGGGACAGTGCTGGGGCACTGCATTATCAGAGGGACAGTGCTGGGGCACACACTATCAGAGGGACAGTGCTGGGGCACACATCAGAGGGACAGTGCTGGGGCACACATCAGAGGGACAGTGCTGAGGCACTGCATTATCAGAGGGACAGTGCTGGGGCACACACTATCAGAGGGACAGTGCTGGGGCACACACTATCAGAGGGACAGCGCTGGGGCACACATTATCAGAGGGACAGTGCTGGGGCACACACTATCAGAGGGACAGTGCTGGGGCACTGCATTATCAGAGGGACAGTGCTGGGGCACACACTATCAGAGGGACAGTGCTGGGGCACACATCAGAGGGACAGTGCTGGGGCACACATCAGAGGGACAGTGCTGAGGCACTGCATTATCAGAGGGACAGTGCTGGGGCACACACTATCAGAGGGACAGTGCTGGGGCACACACTATCAGAGGGACAGTGCTGGGGCACACACTATCAGAGGGACAGCGCTGGGGCACACATTATCAGAGGGACAGTGCTGGGGCACACACTATCAGAGGGACAGTGCTGGGGCACTGCATTATCAGAGGGACAGTGCTGGGGCACACACTATCAGAGGGACAGTGCTGGGGCACACATCAGAGGGACAGTGCTGGGGCACACATCAGAGGGACAGTGCTGAGGCACTGCATTATCAGAGGGACAGTGCTGGGGCACACACTATCAGAGGGACAGTGCTGGGGCACACACTATCAGAGGGACAGCGCTGGGGCACACATTATCAGAGGGACAGTGCTGGGGCACACATCAGAGGGACAGTGCTGGGGCACACATCAGAGGGACAGTGCTGAGGCACACATTATCAGAGGGACAGTGCTGGGGCACACATCAGAGGGACAGTGCTGGGGCACACATCAGAGGGACAGTGCTGAGGCACTGCATTATCAGAGGGACAGTGCTGGGGCACACACTATCAGAGGGACAGTGCTGGGGCACACACTATCAGAGGGACAGCGCTGGGGCACACATTATCAGAGGGACAGTGCTGGGGCACACATCAGAGGGACAGTGCTGGGGCACACATCAGAGGGACAGTGCTGAGGCACTGCATTATCAGAGGGACAGTGCTGGGGCACACACTATCAGAGGGACAGCGCTGGGGCACACATTATCAGAGGGACAGTGCTGGGGCACACATCAGAGGGACAGTGCTGGGGCACACATCAGAGGGACAGTGCTGAGGCACTGCATTATCAGAGGGACAGTGCTGGGGCACACACTATCAGAGGGACAGTGCTGGGGCACACACTATCAGAGGGACAGCGCTGGGGCACACATTATCAGAGGGACAGTGCTGGGGCACACATCAGAGGGACAGTGCTGGGGCACACATCAGAGGGACAGTGCTGAGGCACTGCATTATCAGAGGGACAGTGCTGGGGCACACACTTTCAGAGGGACAGAACAGAGGAAGGAAGAGCCATGAGCAGAAATACTGCATTGTTGGAGACACCATGCTGAGGGTTGGTGTTAAACTATCAAGGGTATAGGACTGAAGGAATGAAACACGTTGGAGGGTCAGTGTTGATGGAACACTCCATGATAACCAGGGAGGTGCTGAGGGAGCTCTGCACTGTGGGATACACATTGCTGAGTAAATACTTGGCTGCCAGAGTGAGCATGCTGAACCACAACTCTGTGGGCGCGATTGTTCAAAGTGAATTTACATTGCAGAATCCCGCAGTTACAGGCTGTGGAGTGGAGATTGGAGGCATTGAGAGATTTAGTTGGTTTACACAGGGTGATGAACATGCAGAGTTTGTAAATGCTCCAGTCAAGGTGTTGCTGCTTACCTTGGTGCTTGAGATGGTCTGCCTGTAGCGGGCGGAGGTGGCAGACTCCAGCTCCAGACACTGGCACTGATGCCATTGCTTGCGTTGGCGTCTGGTGTTACCTGCATGCCAGGCTGGCCTTCACTGCACCTCCTGGTAAGCTGCAGCTGGCGATCTTCCTGATGCAGCATGGGAGCTCCCTCTCGCCCTCGTCCTCCCATCTTGACGGTGACTCTGCCCTGCTCCGAACCTGGCATAACCTGATGGAGCCCAACTTGTTGTACGATTGAAGAGAGCGAAGTTTTGTTCTGCAAGGTGAAGTGTCGAACTCTTCTTGCGCGACCCCTCCACCGCAGGCACAACGGCGTCTCAGCGATCTGTGTCCCGTTTCTGCATCTCCAGTGCCCACAGTATACATGTGAGGATGGCACTCCTGGCGTCCAAGGACCTGAGGCGGCCCCAGGCACGTTGGAACAGCGGGCGAAGTAGGGCGCTGAGCGTAGACAGCCGCTTCCTGGCAAACTGAAGGCTGGAGAGGAGAAGCTTGCTCTGCAGCAGGCCAGCGAGGAGGGAGCGCAGCAAGAACAGAGCTGGCATAGTCCTCACTCACAAACGGCTGAATCACGACCCAGACGCAGGGCTCCACAGCTGACTGAGTTACACTCACTACTCCGAGCGTGTGAGAGGGAGAGAGGGAGAGATCAGACTGACAGAGATGGGGATCGGACAGACAGCAGGAGAGCAGCTGGTGGCTGAGACAAACAAATGCAACTGTGATCTGTGCCGAAGATCATGTTTTATGTCTGGGTGAGGGAATTAAGTAACAACTTGGTGGGTTGGTAACCAGCATTCCACTCTATAATGCCTGGGTCAGGTTTGAATTCCAACCATTCCACTCATGCACATAAACAGGTACAAGTAGGCATATATACACACACACACACACACACACACACAAATACATACACACACACACACACACACACACACACAAATACATACACACACACACACACACACACACACACAAATACACACACACACACACACACACACACAAATACATACACACACACACACACACACATACACACACACACACACACACACACACACACACAAATACACACACACACAGTGCATTATTCCTTCAGGCCATGAGAACTCCAGCACAATTCTGATGAAAGTAGGCTCCTCTCCTACACCCTAATTCCTGCATCAATTCTTTAGACACAGACTCCTCGGCTGAAATTAGATGACGTAAAGAAAGAGGGGAGAAGCTTCGAAGGGATCTGTAGGAGAACTTTTTCACATAGAAGATGGTTGAAATCTGGAACACACTGACTGAGCGCTGGAAACAGACACTGCCACAACATTTAAGAAGTAATCCCAATAACCAATTGAATCAGCACGTAGAAGGGTAAGGACACAAGGCTGATTAATGGAATTAGTGACTAGCATAGAGATGACAGGCCAAAGGGTCTGCTTCTATGCTATATGACTCTAATGGTCTTTCTACCAGGGGAAAGTGGCCCTTTCTTCTTAATACCTAGCTGGGCCCCTGGAAATATCCCCAAAAATCTTGACTATGCCTTTTCAAATACTGTCACAGGCTTCCTCTAACTAGATTGACATACAAAACATAAGCAGGTGTCGGCCACTCGGCCTCTCGAGCTGGCTTTACCATTTAATGGCTGTCTGACTCAACTCCACATCTACCCCTGGTAATCTTTCATCCTCTCATATCAACTCCACATCTACCCCTGGTAATCTTTCATCCTCTCGTATCAACTCCACATCTACTCCTGGTAATCTTTCATCCTCTCGTACCAATTCCACGTCTACCCCTGGTAATCTTTCATCCTCTCGTATCAACTCCACATCTACTCCTGGTAATCTTTCATCCTCTCGTACCAATTCCACGTCTACCCCTGGTAATCTTTCATCCTCTCATATCAACTCCACATCTACCCCTGGTAATCTTTCATCCTCTCGTATCAACTCCACATCTACTCCTGGTAATCTTTCATCCTCTCGTACCAATTCCACGTCTACCCCTGGTAATCTTTCATCCTCTCGTATCAACTCCACATCTACTCCTGGTAATCTTTCATCCTCTCGTACCAATTCCACGTCTACCCCCGGTAATCTTTCATCCTCTCGTACCAATTCCACGTCTACCCCTGGTAATCTTTCATCCTCTCGTATCAACGCCACGTCTATCCCTGGTAATATTTCATCCTCTCGTATCAACGCCACGTCTATCCCTGGTAATATTTCATCCTCTCGTACCAACTCCACGTCTATCCCTGGTAATATTTCGTCCTCTCGTATCATGTATCTACCCAACTCTGTCTTTAAAATATTTACATTCTGCTTCGACTGGCTTTGAGGAAAAGAAATAAAAAGGAACTCACAGCTCGTTGGGAATTAATTTCACCTCATTTCTGTCTTAAACAGGCGACCCTTATTTTTTAGCAGTGACCCTAGTTTGAAATTCTCTCACACAGTGAAACTCAAGCCAATACACGAGCGGCTCACAGCTGTGAGACAGAACACAAGTCTGTGCACATCGGGTTTCCCCAGACCAGTAGGTGGGTTTTAGAACATACATTCACTATGAAATAAATATCGGCTTTAGGAGAGTGGGAGAACTCCCTTAGTCTGTTTAAAGTGGTTCCCTGGGAGCTTTTTCTGAGTGAGGGAAAGAGGAAATGGGGCTTTGGTTTAAATTCTCATCCAATGTGAAAGGGCAAATGAACTGAAAATGCTCCTATGTGAAGGCATTCAGCATTAGGGACAAGGGACAAAACCATTCCAGGCACCAACAGCTAGTGTGCTAAATCGGTAGGAGTTGACAGCAGCTGAACAAACTGATAGCTCCCAGCTGCTGGTTAACCCCGGTCTAGCTAACCAGCTGCTGGTTAACACCGGTCTCGCTAACCAGCTGCTGCCCATGCTGGACCTTGGACAACAGGCATATTGTGGCCAGGGCAGATGGCCGTGATGAGCCCAGAAGCCAAGACCATCAGCAGCTCAATGTCTTTTCAGGGGTTAACTCCTCACCTTCTCCAGGCTGAAGCCTGTCCCACACATAATCTCACACTCCCCCGGGTCACTACATCCATACACACCCTCCTGTGTCACTCTCTCCCTGTCCCACCTACCACTCTCACACTGCTCTCCTGTCCCACCTGCTCTCACACTGTTTCTGCTCAGGGCTGTGTGCTCAGTGCCCCACTCCGCTCCCTGACTGGTCAGATACAGCACCAAGCCAATGACTGCACTGTTAATGGCCAGATCAACAACACTCATGAGGCTTGACTATAGGAAAGAAATTATGAACCTTTTATGCCCAGTATCACAGCAATCTCTCCTGGTCCCATCATACTGATGTGGTGATCAAGAAAGCACCTCAATGTGTGTACTTTCTTCAGCATCTGAGAAGATCTGGTATGTCCACAGGGATTCTCTCGAACTGAGCTACAGAAAATATCCTGATTAGTGGCATCTCAGCCCAGCTTGGCAACTGCTTTGCTCTGGGCCGGTGGAAAGAGTAGACAGTGGTAAACACTGCCCAGGCCATAACGGGCAGACTTCCTTTCATCAAGTCCCTTGTTGCTAGTTTTATTGCCAAGGATGCCTGCCGCCCTGGCCGTTCCCTTTTTTCTTTTCTACATTCTGAGAAAAGATACAGCAGTTTGGAAGCCCAGCTATCCAGACTCCAGAACAGCTTCTTCCCCATTGCTGTCACAACCAGCTCATTCTCATCCCGTCCCCTATTCCACCCTCCATTACTCCGCAGTTGCCACCTTTTTGCAAGACTTCAGAATGCTTTACCATCTTTGCACCATTCTGTTGTTAAGGAACCTGGAACAGTACAGCACAGGAACAGGCCTTTTGGCCCATAATATTGTGCCAAACCAAATAAATTAGTAATCAAATGGCCAAGTAAACCAATCCCTTAAGCTGCACAATGTCTGTCTGTCTGCATTTTCCTCACATTCATGTGGCTATCTAAACATCTGGTAAAAGTCTGGTTGTACTCCCCGCTTACAGGCATACACTGAAGACTGCTACTGGTGAGGTCAGGGGAAGTGGAGAAACACTCACTGGAGTGCTTTGAGTTGCTAGACTGGACAATATTCAGGGACTCATCTTTGAATTTGAATGTATGCACCACAGTTGTCACTGAACTCATCAAGACCCATGTGGACGAGTGTGTGTCTTCGAGAACATACTGGGCACACCCAAACCAAAATCCGTGATGAATGAACCAGGAGATTCATAGTCTGATGAGCACTAGATCTGTGGCATTCTAGACCAGTTACCTGAACTATCCAAGAAGTCCAGGTATGACCTACCAAAGTCTATTTTAAAGGCAGAAAAACAATTCCGATTGAGGTTAGAGATGAAATCAGATGCACATCAGCCCTGGCAGGGTTTGCAGGACATTACTTCCTACAAAGCTAAACCTAACATCATGAATGCATGTGATGCTCCACTCCCAGATGAGCTCAAAGCCTTTTATGCACTCTTTGAAAGGGAGAATAAAACTACATCTATGCAAATCCCTGCAGCACCTGGTGACCAATGTGATCTCTGTCTCGGAGGCTGACATCAGAACATCGTTCAAGCGAGAGCCCTCGCAAGGCGCCAGGCCCTGATGGTGTACCTGGCAGGGCTCTGAAAACCTGTGCCAACCAACTGGCTGGAGCGTTCAAAAGGAGATGCCTCAAAAAGGTGCATCCATCATTAAGGACCCCGAGACACAGGATGTTACCTCTTCTCAGTGCTACCATCAAGGAGGAGGTACAGGAGCCTGAAGACCCACACTCAATGTTTCAGAAACAGCTTCTTCCCCTCTGCCATTAGATTTCTAAATGGACATTGAACTCATGAACACTACTTCATTATTTTCCCCTCTCTATTTGCACCACTTATATAATGAAACTTTCTTTACTATATATACATATACTTAATGTAATTTATAATTTTCATTATGTATTACAACGTACAGCTGCCACAAGACAAATGTCTCCCCATATGGAAGTGACGTTAAAATGATTCTGATTCTGATTCTAATGTATCTGTCTCTACCACCAGCCTAGGCAGCACATTCCTGGTACCCCCCACTCTGTATGTAAAAAACATCTCTAACAACTCCTTTAAAATGACCCCCTCTCACCATAAATGCATGCCCTCTGGTATTAGACATTTCCACCCTGGGAAGAAGATACCGGCTGTCTGCTCTATCTCAGTTTCTCATCATCATATAGACATGTACCTCCATCAGATCTCCTCAGCCTCCGCTGCTGCAGAAAACACAGCCCAAGTTTATCCAGCCTCTCATGATAGCTCATGCCCTCTAATCCAACAGCATCCTGCTAAACTTCTTCTACACCCTCTCCAAAGCCTCAACATCCTGCCTGTAATGGGGTGACCAGAACTGTATGCGGTACTCCAGATGTGGCCTAACTAAAGTTTTATAAAGCTGCAACAAAACTTCCTGACTTTTGAACTCAATGCCTCGACTAATAAAGGCAAGCATGCCATATGAATTCTCTTCTTCACCACCCTATCAACCTGTGCAGCCACTTTCAGGGACCATAAGATCCTTCTGCTCATCAACTGTCTCTTTACATTTGACCTATGAATGTGCAACACTGCACATTTGGCTGGGCTAAACTCCATCAGCTATTTCTCTGCCCATAGCTGCAACTGATCTAGATCCTGTAGTGTTCTACAATAATCATCTACACTATCCACAACATCACCAATCTTCATATTATCTGCAAATCTACTAACCCACCCATCTACATTTTCATCCTAGTAATTTATATACATCACAAACAGCAGCCATCCCAGCACAGATCCCTGTGGAATTCCACTAATCACAGACCTCCAGATGGAACAAGTTCCCTCAACCTCTACTCTCTGTCTATAGGCAAGCCAGTTCTGAATCCAGACCACCAATTCACTATGGATCCCATGCACCTTGATCTTCTGAATGAGAGACCTTTTCAAAAGCCCTATGAAAATCCATGTGGACAACATCCACAGCTCTACCTTCATCAATCACCCTATCACCTCACCCAAAAACTCAATCAATCTAGTAAGATACCATTCACCCCACAAAAAGCCATGCTGGCTCTCCCAAATAGGCCATGGCCAATGTTCATAAATCCTATCCCTAAGAATTCTCTGCAGTAATTTCTCTGTCACTGACATGAGACTCATCAGCCCCCTGATTACCAGGATTATACCCGCTTCCTCTCTTCAACACTGGATCAACATTTGCTACTTGCCAGTCCTCCAGGACCCACCTGTGGCTGGAGAGGACACATATTGGTCAAGACTCCATCAATCTCTTTGATTGCCTCTCTCAATATCCTAGGGTATAGCCCACCAGGTCCCAGACACTTGTCCACCTTAATACTCTTTAAGAGACCTAACACTACCTCCTCCTTTACTTCAAAATGCCCCAGTATACTAATACCCTCGGCACTGAACTCCCTACCCTTCACATCCATCTTCTTGGTAAATACTGATGTAAGTGACTCCTTAAGGACCTTGCCCACATCCTCCACATCCAAGCAAATGTTCCCCCTTTATCCTTGAGTGGTCCCACCCTCCCCCTAGTTATCCTCTTGCTTCTGATGTATGTCTGGAATGTCTTGGGATTCTCTATAATCCTACTTGCCAAGGACTTCTCATGGCCCCTCCTGGCCTTCCTAATTCCCTTCTTTAGTTCCTTTCTGGTTTCCTTGTAATCCTCCAGGGTTCTATTTGATTCTAGCTTCCTAAACGTTACATATGTTTCTTTTTTCTTCTTGACTAAATTCATCACTTTTCTCAGCATCCAAGGTCCACTTACCTTGCCATCCTTGTCCTTCCTTCTGACTGAAACATACTTGTTCTGTACTCTGTGCAGTTGATCTTTAAACACCTCCACATGTCAGATGTGGGCTTGCCCAAAACCAACTGTTCCCAATTAACTCTCCCTAGTTCCTGCCTCATGCTCTCGTAATTCGCCCCGCTCCTGTTTAATACTCTCCCCCAAGATCTATACCTGTGGTCACTGTTCCTGAACTACTCGCCCACTGGTCACCTGGCCAGGCTCTTTACCCAACACCAGATCCAATACAGCCCCTCCTTGCACTGGATTATCTACATATTGATTTTAAAAACCCTCCTGGATGAATCTAATGAATTCGGCTCTGAGTTATGCACTCATCACTGTGTTTATTGGTAGATCTTTTACCAAGTACTTTATTCTCTCTGTGAGCTTCATGCAAACAAAAAAATCTCATTGCCCTCTTATGTTTATGACAATGAACTAATCTAATCTAATCACACCATCACTGGCTTGCTCCTTTCTTCTGGTTCCCTGATTTCTTGTTTATACAATTGCAATTTGCCAGAGGAGTATTAAGTGCTCATTTTTAATTCTTCTCATAAGATTAGCTCTTTAGTTTGTTTAAGGGTAGAGATGAAAATCCCAGCACTTATTGAACTTCCATAGCTGACTGGAAACATGGATGGGTGAGTTAATAAGTAGCAGACCAATAAAGAGTAGTGGTGTTGTGGATAGTGTGGAAGAATTCCAAAGGATCTAGCAGGATATAGATCCGTTGCAGATACACACAGAGAAATGGCTCAAAGTTTAATTTGGCCAAGTACCTTTTGTTCCACTTTGGGAGATCAAATGTAAAAAGATAGGGCACAGATAGGATGGACAGTGGAAAAAAAACAAAGATACAATGCATCCAGACTGTCAGGAAGTGCAGGCAGATAATTGGACAAAATTGCAGCCAGCAGGGTGTGTATCAGTGCCTTAGTGACGCAGGATCAAAAAGAGTAGCAAATACAGTACTCAAACTGTTATATCTCAATACATGGAGTACAAGAAATAAAGTGGATGATCTTGTTGCACTTTTACAGATTGTTGGGTATGATGTTGTGACTATCACTGAATCATGGCTGAAGGATGGTTGTAGTTGGGAGCTGAATGTCCAAGTTTACACGTTGTATTGGAGGGATACGAAGGTAGGCAGAGAGGGTGGTGTGGCTCTACTGGTAAAGAATGGCATCAAATCAGTAGGAAGATGTGACACAGGGTCGGAAGATGTTGAATCCTTGTGGGTTGAATTTAGAAATTGCAAAGGTAAAAGGACTCTGATGGCAGATACATACAGTGGTTGGGAGGTGAACCACAGATTACAACAGGAAATAGAAAAGGCAAGTCAAAAGGGCAATGTTAGGATAGTCATGGAAGATTTTAACATGTAGGTCGATTGGGAAAATCAGATTAGTAATGGATCTCAAGAAGGTAAGTTTGTTGAAACCCTAAGAATTGGCTTTTTAGAGCAGTTTGTCACTGAGCCTACTAGGGGATCAGCTATACTAGATTGGGTGTTATGTAATGAATCAGAGGCGATTAGGGAGCTTAAGGTAAAAGAACACTTAAGAGGCAGTGATCACAATATGATTGACTTCAACTTGAAATTTGATAGGGAGAAAGTAAAGTCTGACATAGCAGCATTTCAGTAGAATAGAGGAAATTACAGGGGTATGAGAGAGGAGTTGACCAAAGTAGATCAAAAGAAGATGCTGGCAGGGATGTCAGCAGAGTAGCAACGGCGTGAGTTTCTGGGGGAAATGAGGAAGGTGCAGAATAGATGTATTTCAAAAACAAAGAAATACCCAAATGGCTGACAAACGAAGTCAAAACTAACGTAAAAGCAAAAGAGAGGGCATACAACAAAGCAAAAATTAGCAGGAAGATAGAGGATTGGGAAGCTTTTAAAAACCTACAGTAAGCACCTAAAAGAATCATAGGAGGGAAAAGATGAAATATGAAAGCAAGCCAGCAAACAATATCAAAGTGGATAAAAAAGGCTTTTTCAAGTACATAGAAAATAAAAGAGAGATGAGAGTGCATATAGGACTGCTGGAAAATGAGACTGAAAAATAATAACGAGGGACAAGGAGATGGCGGGTGAACTTAAGTATTTTGCACCAGTCTTCACTGTGGAGACACGAGCAGTGTGCCAGGTGTTGAAGGGTGTGAGGGAAGAGAAGTGAGTTCAGTTACTATAACAAGGGGGAGAAGGTCCTCAAAAAGCTAAAAGACCTAAAGCTACATAAGTTACCAGGACCAGATGAACTGCCCCAAGGGTTCTGAACAAGGTAGCAGCAGAGATTGTGGAGGCATTAGTAATGGTCTTTCAAGAATCATTGGACTCTGGCATGGTTCCAGAGGACTAGAAAATTGCAAATGTCACTCCACTCTTTAAGAAAGGAGAAAGGCAGCAGAAAGGAAATTACAGACCAGTTAGCCTGACCTCAGTGGTTGGGAAGATATTGGTATCAATTGTTAAGGATGAGGTTATGGAGTACTTGGTGACAAAGCCAGCATGGGAAAATCTTGCCTGATAAACTGTTGCAATTCTTTGAGGAGATTACACGTAGGATAGATAAAGGGGATGCAGTGGATGTTGTATATTTGGACTTTCAGAAGGCCTTTGACAAGGTGCCACACATGAGGCTGCTTACCTAGTTAAGAGCCCATGGTATTACAAGAAAGTTATTAACACAGTTAGAGCATTGGCTGATTGTAGGAAGGAGCAAGTGGGAATAAAAGGATCCTTTTCTGGTTGACTGCCAGTGACTAGTGGTGTTCCGCAGGGGCCGGTGTTGGGACCAATTCTTTTTATGCTGTATATCAATGATTTAGATGATGGAATAGATGGCTTTGTTGCCAAGTTTGTAGATGATATGAAGATAAGTGGAGGGGCAAGTAGTGTTGAGGAAAAAGGAAGGCTACAGAATGACTTGGACTGATTAGGAGAATGGGCAAGAAAGTGGAAAAGGAAATACGATGTCGGAAAATGCATGGTCATGCACTTTGGTAGTAGAAATAAATGTGCTGACTATTTTCTAAATGGGGAGAAGATCCAAAAATCTGAAATGCAAAGGAACTTGGGAGTCCTTCTGCAGAACGCCCTGAAGGTTAACTTGCAGGTTGAGTTGGCGGTGAGGAAGGCAAATGTAATGTTAGCAATCATTTCCAGAGGTCTAGAATACAAGAAAAAGGATGTGATGCTGAGGCTTTATAAGGCACTGGTGAGGCCTCACCTTCAGTATTATGAACAGTTTTGGGCTCATCTAAGAAAAGATGTGCTGGCATTGGAGAGGGTCCAGATGATGTTCACAAGGATGATTCCGGGAATGAAAGGGTTATCATACGAGGAATGTTTGATGGCTCTGGGCCTGTACTCACTGGTATTTAGATGAATGAGGGGGATCTCATTGAAACGTTTCAAATGTTAAAGGCCTAAACATGGTAGATGTGGAAAGGATGTTTTCCATGGTGGGAGAGTCTAGGACAAGAGGGCACAGCCTCAGGATAAAGGGGCACCCATTTAAAACAGAGACACAGAGAAATTTCTTCAGCCAGAATTTGCAGAATTTATTACCACAGGCAGCTGTGGAGGCCAGGTTGTTGGGTGTATTTAAGGCAGAGATTGACAGGTTCTTGATTGGACATGGCATCAAAGGTTACGGGGAGGGAGCCAGGGAGTGGGGCTGAGGAGGGTAAAAAAAGGATCAGCCATGATTGAATGACAGAGCAGACTGGATGGGCCAGATGGCCTAAAGGTTTAGTGTCTTATAATGGCAAGATCCCTAACAGCACTGAGTACAGAGGGAGCTTTGGGTCCAAGTCTATAGCTCCCTGAAAGTAGATAAGGGAGAAAAGAAAGCATATTAAATAGGTTTGAGACAGGAAGCTATGTTGCAGCTTTATAAAAGTTTGGTTAGGCCACACCTGGAGTGCTGCATTCAAGTCAGGTTGCCCATTATAGGAAGCATGTAGAGGCTTTGGAAAGGGTGCAGAAGATGATTAACAGCTGCCTGGATTAGAGGGCATGTGATATGAGGCAGGTTCAACAAACTCTGAAGCAATGGAGGCTGAGGGGGGACCGGATAGAAGCTTATAACATTATGAAAGGCATAGATAGACAGCCGGTGTCTCTTTCCCCAGAGTTGATATTTCTAACAAGATCTCAGTTTAGCAATTTGGTCTTTGCTTTGCATCTCAAAGGAACTGCATTCAAACAATATATGTTTCTTGACAAGTGCACTCCCTACAGATGCCAGTATCATGTATATTAATTCTGAGCAAGGAATTATTTAACCTAGTATGTCCAATACATAAACATGTATGCATAACTTCTCTTCTTTTATACCCATCTGCCAGCTGAGTTCCCACCATCCTCTGAATTTTATATAAATGCCATCCTTTCTTTTGCTTATCCCAACGTTGTTGTAACAGTGATCAAATAGACTTTTTAATTACGGCTTTCATCTCCCATTATCCAAAGCCACCACTACATTTGTAGCCTTCATTTTAAGTGATTGCTTGGCAAGAGGGTCTGCACCTCATTTCCTTCAACCCCAGCATGAGCAGGAGCCCAGAAGAAATGTATACACAAGTCTAGACCCTGCAGCCTCAACAGATGTTGTCCAATCTCAAGAAAGGTGTCTGGCCTACAATTTGAAGTACTTGTCTTAATAGATGTCAAGACCAAGAATGAATCGGAGCACAGAAGTATATAATCAGGGCTTACTTCTTCAACCCATTTGATGCTAAAATGGTAGGAATCAGTCTCAGACGTGAATAGTCTTCTAAAAGTTTGGTACATAAACAGAAACACAGGATCTGTCATAGGATCTTTCAAACTATCGGTGGGTGTAGATATGCAAGAATCCATAATATCTGCCTTGCAAGTATTTCCTATGCCACTGATAAACAGTCACTGCTCATCTTGATCTTTTCCTGAAACCCCAAATCAACCACAGGCAAAGAGAAAAAGCATGAAGGGGTGACAGAAAGGGGTACACTGGGACCATAAGTGACATTAAACAACCCAAGATTTTGTGCCCATTCATTTTCCATCCACCCAAAACTGAAGACCATACAAATCAGAGCTCCCAACATTCTACCAATGTTGCCAATTTTGGATGACCAACTTTATGTCCTCTTATGTTAAGCCAATACACCAATTATAACTGTAACCCATGTAGATGTGAATGTACTTCATCCGTTTTTGGGGATGATTTAATAGCACCACAACATAAACTCAATGCTTGAGTTTGCACTTCATCTAGGGGCTTTAAAACTGCTGGTGAGCCTGGCCCATAAGCAACACACCCATAATCAAAGACAGACATGATTAAAGCAACATACTGTTGCTTAAGTACACTCCTGCTCACACCCCAACCACACCCAACTAAGCACCTGAGCACATCAAGGGCTTTTTTACATTTCTCTAAAATTTTATTCACATGCAACTTCCATGCTAGCCTTGTGTCCATCCACATACCTAGAAAATTTACACAAACTTTTGTTTAATAGGTTTACCATATAATTTGAGATCAATTGTGGGGTAACGTTCCTTTCAGAAAACCAAATAATTTGAGTCTTTGCAACAGAAAACCCCCACCGATGTCCCCATTCCTCTACTTCATCAATAGCTGCCTGCATTTTCCTAACTATGTAATTTATATTCCTTCCTCTCTTCCACACTGCACCATCAGCAGTAGATAACGACTTGGAAATGTCTGAGCCAACATTCAAGAAAATATCATAAATCATAATATTAAAAAGAAGTAGGCCACACACACACCCTACTCTATATCTCATACTCCTTAGAGAATGTTGTTCCCACCCTAATTTGTATCTTACTGTGACATAAGAATAACCTTGAATCAAATTGCACATTCTCCCCCCTATTCCCATCATTTCCAGTTTCAGCAGCACCCCTTGTGTCCATAACATATCATAAGCTTTCTGCACATCAAAGAAAACTGCAAGCACTGATTCTTTATTAACTTGGACCTTACAAATATTCCTCCATTGCCCATTTCCCATCACATCTTATATCAGCACAACCTTGTACAGTATCTCAAAACTTAAAACTTAGATAGGATCTCAACTAGGTTTCCTGCGTACATGTTTATTTGGTAAATCTTCAACAAACTTCTTAAACTGTTGACCATTAGATAATAAGCTCCTAGAATTCCAGTGTAAGATTAGAAAATCCATTTACAACTCTCCTTTGAAGTCTGAACATTATTTATTTCTTCTTGTAAGGCATCATTAATGACTTCTAGAGTTAAGTACTTTATCTCTAGATGTTTTTGTGCAGCTTTTAGTATAATTTTATTTTTTGCTGTCTTACTTTTAGTTTATGCTGTACAATTTACCACATTTATCATGAAAGTGACAAACTAGTTTATCAACAATCAGAGAATCCTTTGTTATACAATTGTGCACTTTACACGATCGTACACTTTACACACTGACTCTAAGCTATCTGCATTCTGGTACAATTCTGGACAATGTGTACAATTGTGCACTTTACACGATTGTACACTTTACAGACTAACTTCAAACTATCTGTATTCTGGATATTAATAGGTGCCACTCCCACTGTGTTCTGTACTTTCTGCAGAGCCTTTGTGTATGACATACCCAAACACTCTGCACTTCCACAGTGTTCTTATACACAGGACACCCTGCATAAGCAGAGCTACGTTCTACTCCACCACTGCTGCAATTTAGTACAACATCTCACAACTGCCATAATCATGTTCTTCACTTCATCTCGCACTTTTTACCCTTTCACACAACTACTACACTTCTGGCACTGAAAGCATCTTAGAGGGGATGACACCTAGACTCGAATTACATAACTCATATCATCTAAATTAACCCAATCCAGAAACTTTTTCCCATCAAATTTAACCAACACCAAAAAGCTATCTGTTATACCTCCCTTTTAAATACTTAGATCTACAACTTTTTCTCCAACTAAGTTATGCTTAACTTGCATAGATCAAGAGCCACTCCAGAGATTACTTCCCAAAGCCACTGTCATTCAATATAATTTCCTGCTGTTGCTTTCCTTCCTGCCACAGCTTTCAACTCCACATTGCTTTAATATCTTTACAAAGCACTAAGAGTGCCCCATCTCTTAAAGATTTTCACCCACAATATCTCCTAATCCTTTTTTCAAATCCCTAGCTAATCTAATTGGATTGATATCAGGAACAGGACCACATTCAAAGCTCAACAAAACCTTAAACTCTTCCTTCCTTCTTCAATTTAAATCCTGTCAACTGCCTTCATCACTAGACAATAAGCTATTACAATCCTCAATCAGCCACCTACTTTTCTGTTTCTCAGAAACTTGTCATTCACCTTCCTCAATACAACTCCTATCACCCAATACCACCTCCCATTTGCTACCTCCTTCACCGTCGCTTCCTGCCTGCCTGAGGGAAAACTCCCATCAGCAGACTCGGCCCTTTGCCCCAACTCCACGTCCTCAATGCTTCTGGCACCAACTCCAACTGAGTCTCTTTGTCTTATTCATTTGCTTTTTATTGGTGGTTGGACAACCAACTAAAAAAGGTGTATTACCACCACTATTCAACTGGATTCAGGAGAGTGATCCTAACACCTCCCCCAAGAAGAAATAATACTATTAATAGTATTATTATTAGTATTCATAATAATAATAACTACATAAATAAGTATATAAGCACCCAATACTATTGACTTAAATTGTATTCAACAACCCAACGAGTTTTGAGAATTTCAATACTTTCCTATGATCCTCTGGTGCTTCCTGACCATAACCCACCAACAATCTAAAGTAACAATATTGCTTTGCCGACTCCGCTCTTTCTCCCCCTCATATACCCGACTTGTCAATAACACACGTGAGACTGTCTCTGAAGTTGACACTGTCTATATTCACCCGAAGTATGTTCACCAAGTCTAAACAATGCGGCATTTAAACCAGTATGGCCAAGTCTAAGACAAGTAATTAAAACTTCCTCTTTTCTGGGCCCTTCTCTCCTCTACAGTGAAGAAACCTTTTTCTCAATTCCATATAAATGTCTCCCCTTCAGCTGTGTGTCCAACAGTCCCAGTCAGATTGAGAGAACATGGTCTTTAATTAAAACCTTTGCTTTCCCCTTACTTGGTGGAATATCAAAATCAACAGCACTAACCTTCATAGATTATTTAGCCAGCCTATCGACTCCTTCATTTCCTTCCACCCCTACGTGAGCTGGGCTCCACAAAAAGCAGACATACACTGCAGCTGTCATAATGTTTGTCTAACTTCTGACAGAACATCTGGATGACGATTGGACACATCTGCCTTAAGACCGCACAATACAGGGAAGGAATCAGAACAGACCACACCACAGTTAGGCTGCTCGTCCTCAATCCACAGCACTGCAGGAAGGATTGCCACCATTTCAATAGTATAAACTGAAAGTTTATTAGATAACCAAGGTTGTGCCCTTTGGTTTGTATAATCATTTTGCAACAGGTGGAGTGGGGAGAGTGGGGGAAAGGGGAGAGATAGGGGTTAGCTTTAGATCCATGTGGGAATCAAAAATGGTAAGAACGTTTCAAGAAAATGACACCAAGATCAGAAATCAGATCATTTACCATATTAGCTTATGTTGGAGCAGACTATGTTACAGATTACTCCTACTCCCATTACAAAGGGTCTTATTCCTTATTTGCTTTATATTGGTAGCTTAAATGCCCCTTGGCTTCACCCTAACCCATCTCTCCAGTCTGTCCATTAGCCAAGCCAGTATGTTGCCTTTTATGCAGACTCTCACACCCTAATCCTGGTGGGCTGACAGACTATCATTCACATCCCTCCCCAGCCCCGTCCCAACTGTTGATGATATCCCCTGGGTCACCAGAATACAGGGTCAGATACTAAAGACTGGCAGCTGTTCAGCAAATGGCAAATTATTTTTGAGATGGTTGAGAGAAACTTAGTCTACTCGGTAATACACTAAATGTAACATAACAGGTGACACGCAACAGCAGTCCAGCAAATGAACCGAGACAGCTACTCAAGAACATCGGGGTGAGGTGGGGGTGGGAGGTCAAAGAATGAGCCATATCTCCAGCACAGGTGGAGCTGCAATTGCTCTTAATTTTAGTACATATCACTATCCGCATAACTTCTCAAAGAGCTTATGTTAATTTGTGTGTAGCAGATCAAAAAGCATTTTAATCAAGTTGTTTAAATAATGGAAAGAACCATTTCATTTGGTACGGAGTCCAGAACAAGGAGCATATCCCATAAAATCAAGGATTAGTCCTTGGCCCCCGATCATTTACTATCTATATATTAATGACTTATGACAGTGGGCAAAGTGCAAGCTATTCAGAGTTGCTTATCACATGAAAATAGACGGGAGGGTATGCTGCAATCAGGATATTTGAACTCTGCAACATGATTTATATGGCTGGAGTGAGTGGACAAAATACGCCGAATGAAGTTTAATGTTCAAAAGTTTGAGGTCATGTGTTTTGGTAAGAGGAAACAGAAGAGAGTTTATTGCCCAAATTGAGAGTGAGTGCAAATAAATGTAGGACAGAGGTTTCAAGTTTTCCTTTGTGGATGAAACACAAAACATTGGCAGGCAGGTGTACTATAATAAAAAAGGCAAATGTCCCATTGACCTTTATGAGAGTCAAAGAGCTGTAGAGAATAGCACGGCATGCCAAGTCTTATACTTAGTGCTGTGGCAAATGAAGCAAGCATCTATGTGCCTTACTCACCATCCTGTTCACCTCACTTTCAGGAAATTGTGTACTTGTGCCCCAAGGTCTCTCTGTTCAACAACACTCCCCAAGGCCCTGCCATTCAATGAATATCGTGCCCTCTTCCTCCTACCACCAAGCCAATTCTGTGTCAATTTACCAGCTCAAACTGGATCACGTGTCCTCTAACCTTCTAGACCAGGCCACCACGTGACAGTTGTCCACGGTGTCCAACGATGACAAGAAACGTGTGCGGGAGAGTTTGGAAAGTGTAAAGGCCATTGCACTGGGGCAGTTTCACTCTCTCAGCTTCAGTAGTCGGGTCGAGTGGTATGAACAAGGATCATAACCGTGGTCTTCGCTGGTGTCAGTGGATGACCACGATGCCTTCTGTGCCTTCTCATGCCCTCGGCTCTCCACGGAGCGTTGCAGTACAGCCTCCCTGGCCGTTGGATCTCACTGTAGATCTCGTCCGCCCAGCCCACCGGAGCTGAGTTCACATGCTAGGACTTACATGTCTCTGTCTCACTGGGGTGTGAGGCCACTGGCCACCCTCAGCTGGTTTAGCCCACCTGCCAAAGTGGTGAACCGGGGTGCGGCCCCTGTCACATGCAAACAGCTAGTTGGAGCCGCAGGTGAGAGCTGGGTGTCCAGTGGGGACCAAAGGTGAGAGAGCGGCCCCAGAATGGACAGGACAGGCCCCTTCACCAGAGGTGCTACCCCTCACTGGATGCCCCAGCCAGACCTCCCAATGAACCATGTGGTGCTTTGTCAAAGGCTTTGCTAAAGTCCACATGGTCACTCTTCAAAAGACTTCTATTAAATCCATGAGATATACACAAAGCAATGCTGATCATCTCTACCAACCCTGGCCTTTCCAAATATAGTGTGCCTCAGAAATCCTTTCAATAGAGGGGAAGGGAGGGATAAAAAGAAAAAAAAAGAAATCCTTTCAATAACTTTCCCAACACTATTGCAACACCCAGTAAATAACCCGTAGTTTCCACACTTATCCTGACTGCCCTTCTGAAGTAAAGGCCTAACATTGTTAGGGGGTTATTTTAAAAATAGGTAAGTGTTAGTCCACTTTTACAAGGCAAGACCACACCTGGAGCATCCTGCACAATTTTGATACGCTTACTTAAGAAAGCATGGGAGACTCTGTTATGTCTTTCCTGATGTGTGTTGTTATTTTATTTCTAATTACTAGATCTCATTGGTTAATTGTAAGTTCACTGTTGTTATTGATTGCTCATTACCGTGTTGTTAAGGAATTAGCTTTTGGCATCAGGTTGCCCATGAAATATATAATCACTTGTACGTTCATTCATTCATTAGAAGTCGAAGGAATTTCAATCAATATTTGAATCTGCCTTTCCTTTGGACGATGAGAAGTACTGTCTTTTTACACTGTAATGTGTTGGTGAACACTAAAACCATCTTCAGCCACAGCTACACTGGGACTGGCGTTATCTATCTGTCTCGCTTAAGAAAATGGAAAAACTCTCATGCGAGAGCAGAATAGGTTCACAAGGCCCCACTCTGGGATGTGAGTGCTGTTCTACCAATAATGACAAAAAGTTAGCCCTTATTCCCTGCAGTTTTAAAGGAAGAGGAGAGATCTTAATGAAACAACAATGATGTTGAGGGAGCCTGACAAGGTAGGTGTCAAGATGTTTCCATGAGAAGGAGAGGATAACATAAAGGGGCCAGTTATTTACAAATAAGAATTCCTTCGCACCCAAAAGACTAAAATTCTCTACCCCAGAAGGTTGTGTAGAACCTTCTTCATGAGAGATACCTGACAAGTATTTAAAAGATTATGGCATTGAAGAACATTGTGGAAGCAGCATACTAAAGGAATTGTGTTGCGAAGCAACCATGATCATAGCACGGGCTCTTGGCAGAGTCTGAAGTCTGAGTTTAATTCCAGTGTCATCCGTGAGAGATTTTACACGTTCCCTGTAACCACACCGCTTTCATCCAGGTGATTCATTTTCCTCCCAGTCCAGAGATGCAGCAGTTAGTTGGTTAATTGCTCATTGTAACCTGTCCTGTGGTTAGGCTAGGGTTAAACAGGTGAGTTGCTGGGCAGTGCAGCTCACGGGGCCGGAAGGGTCTGTACTAAAAATTAAAAATAAATAAACTTTAAACGGTGGACAGGCGGCCTACACATGCTCCTATTTTCTTCCATGTATATGCTTGAGTGTGAATGTAGATACTGAGGGTGGGGAACAGTTGCTTGATTTGGATAGGTGTCTGGAATGTTGCGTGTTCAGGGTTTGGCGTGTTTATGAGACGAGGGTGCTGAGTGTTTGGGTGCTGGATTTTGGACGAGTTAGAGGGTCTGCGGAGTGGTGAGTGTTTGGGATGGGAGGTGTTAGGTGTGCTGGGTTTTTGAAGTGGCAGGAATTTGAGGTAAGGTAGATTGAGCACAATCTGAAGAAATAAAAGGTTATCCATGACTGAACATATTCTTAAATGAAGAGATTAGGAAATGTTGATGATCAGAGGGACCTGGGTGTCCTCGTGCACAGTAAACCTGCAAATCAGAGAAACCTGGTGTCCTTATGCACACGCATTTGTTATGTTCTTATATTTATTTATTTACTATCCTGAATCTAAGTTCCCCATGGTGTAATTCAAGCACCTGTGCAAATTAAGTCTACTAATGTAATAAGTATATTAGAATCTCCTTACAGTTTACTTGTGTCCCTCTCACACCCTGTTCCTGGTGTACGGACAGATCTCTCTGGCTCGGACTGACCCGTTGCTGACTGTATTTGCAAGAATGCATGGGTCAGATATCAAAGACTGTCAGCTGTTCAGCAAATGGCAAAGCATGTTCAAATGGTTGAAGAGAATCACTGTCTCCCTGGATTAAACTCTATGCACCACAACAGCTGATACACAACTGCAATTCAGGGTAACAATCCAAGAACTATAAGGTACCAAAGAGCAGCACATGTCTACAGCAGCAGTGGAGGTGCTTGACATGAAGAAGAATTGCTGCAAGGCTGCCCATTGTTACCGGCGAGGATGACATCATTGTTGCCGGCGAGGATAACAAGCAACATTTCCAAAATCTCAAAACGGTGTTAAACAAAAATTAGGAGATTATGGGTTCAGAGTACAATGCGACATGTTGATTTAACATGAACATGACAGTCTGTTTACATGATCCAGCGATGACTTTATGTAAGAAGCACATGAATAGCATATGTTATTACGTCATCACGTCATATGTGGGTGCATCACTTTAAAAAAAGGGAAAAGTAAACTAAGTAGACAAGTATTCCTGGTTCCAGTCTTTTTCTTTCAATTTGTTTCTGCAGTTACAAACATATCAATACTCCCACGCTCTTCTATCTGTTCTCTCAATCACTGGACCACACTATAAACACATTAAAACTCTTTTGATAATGATGTTTATATATGGTTTTGCTGGTGATTACATATTTATGCACATTTTATTCCATGTACGTATTTTAACCTCCAACTTTATTTTATATAATGTTCTACTCTTTATAATTGTTGAATGTGTTTTTTGTTACATGTCGCACCAACACACCACAGCAAATTCCTGTACGTGTAAATGTACATGCAAATTAAGTCAACCCTTGACCCTTGAACCTTGACAAAGCCCTGTTGACAACCCCTAATCGGGCCTTGTCTATCCAAATACGCATGTAGCCTCCCCCTTAGAATAATTTACCCACTACCGACGTCAGGCTTAAATTCTCAGCTTATTCTTAGAGCCTTTCTCGAGCAGCAGAACAACATTTGCAGTCCTGCCGTCCTCCAGTACCTCAGCTGTGATTAAGGACGTCTTTAGTATCTCCGCCAGGGCCTTTGCCATTTCTGGACTAGCCTCCTTCAAGGTCCGAGGGGTCTCCTTGTCAGTTCCTGGGGACTTAGCCAGCCTTATTTTTTCCTCAACACAGCAAGCACCTCCTCTTCTGTAATCTGTTTTGCCTCACTTCTGTAGACTCTGTGTCCATCTGCAGATGCAAAAAAATCCATGTTAGATCTGCCCATCTCTTTCAGCTCCATGCCTAGATGGCCATGCCGATTTTCAGGTGGAATAATTTTGTCCCTTGCTATCCTTTTGCTCTTAATATACCTGTAAACATTCTCAGGGTTCTCCTTCCCCTTGTCTGCCTAAGCAACCTCATGGCTTCTTTCAGCCCTCCCGATTTCCCTTGCATTTCTTATACTCCTCAAGCACCTCATTTCTTCCTTGCTACCTCTACCTGCTATGCAGCTCCTTCTTAACCAGGGCCTCAATATCTCTCGGTTCCCTACACCCGTTAGTCTTGCCTTTTATTCGAACAGGAACGTGCTAACTCTGTACTCTCAATATTTCAATTTTGAAGGCCTCCCACAGCCCTTTGAAAACAATTTATCCCAATTCACACCTGCCAAATCCTTTCTGATGCCATCAAAACTGACCTTTCTCCAATTTATTATCTCAACCCAAGGACCAGTCCTTTCCTTCTTCCTAATTGTCCTGAAATTAATTGAATTATGATATCTAGACCCAAAGTGTTCCCCTACACACACTTCTGTCAACTGGCCTGTCTCACTGCCTAGTAGGAGATTCAGTATCACACTCTCTCCAGCTGGGACTTCTATACGATGATGAAGAAAACTTTCCTGGACTCACTTTGTGGAACTCACCCTTTCAAAAGTCTGTGGGTTCCACTGGAGCTTTAGAGACAGAAGTCAATATTTCTTTATTCAGCAAAAATATTAAGGGTTACTTAACAATGAGTATAGAAAACCTACAGCACAATACAGGCCCTTCAGCCCACAAATTTGTGCTGAACATGTCCCTACCTGAGAAATTACTAGGGTTACCCATAGCCCTCTATTTTTCTAAGCTCCATGTACCTATCCAAAAGTCTCTTAAAAGACCCTATCGTATCCACCTCCACCACCGTTGCCGGCAGCCCACTCCACGCACTCACCATTCTTAACTTACCCCTGACATTTCCTCTGTACCTTCTTCCAAACACCTTAAAACTGTGCCCTCTCATGTTAGCCATTTCAGCCCTGGGAAAAAGCCTCTGGCTATCCACACGATCAATGCCTCTCATCATCTTATACACCTCTCATCCCCTGTCACTCCAAGGTGAAAAGGCCGAGTTTATGCCAGCTCCCAGAAGAACAATCTAATCCATTTCCCCTTTCCTTATTCCCTTGTATCCCTGCATTATAATCTCTCTCACGGTCTCATCAGTGTCCCTTTGATAGGTGTGCTGATAGATTTATTGGCCATTGTTCATTCCCACATAATGAATATTAAGTAGTAATGAACAATGGTTAATTAATCTATCAGCAGAGTAATGAGAATAGGAGTGAAACTGAAGAAAATGCAGTTAGTATTGGAGGTGGGTGTAAACGGCGGTCCCATGAGCTATGCCATTATGCCGCCAAACAAGTGGTCTGATTGTGACTTCTGCTGCTCTGGATTCCCTCGGTAACCTTTTACCCTCTTGCTTATCAAGAAGCTGCAATCAATGCCTTAGCCTGTTCAAAGTCTCTGCTTCCACAGGAGTACAAAAGACTCACAACTCGGAACAATATATTTGCCTAATCTGTTTGGAATAGGTGACCTTTGTCTTTAAATAATTATACCCTTCCCCACCCCACTGGCCCCCATTCTAGATTCGTGCACGAGGAAAGCTACTCTCCACATTCATCTAGAAAAGGGCCCTCAGGAAGTTGTTTCAATTAAACCCCACCCTAATTTTCTAAACTCTAGCACATCCAAGCATAGCCAGCCCAACCCACCATTTCAGATAGCAGTCCAGTAAACCTTGTTTGAACTGCTTCCAATGCATTAAGCAACTCCTTTAAATGAGGAGACCGACTGCTGTGGACAATACTCCAGACATAGTCTCACCAACACCCTACAGGAATTGACCAGAACTTTCCTGTTTGTGTCTTCATCTCCCCGGCAATAAACAAAAATGTTAATTGCCCTACTTACTTGAAGAAGCTTTATGAGTTATTTGTGAATCATGCAGGCCACCAAGAGCTCTCTATATATCTGAGTTCAGCAATCTCACTATTTAGATAATATGTTGCTTGATTTTACTTTTCTTGCCAAAACAGTCAGTATTCTCACACTGTACTTCATTTGCCAGATCTTTTCCCACTCAGTTATCTTTTCTACTTCCCTTCTTCTTCTCAACTTCGGTAATACAGATCCACGTGAATTAGGTCTGACAGACTGAACAAGCTCTTCCTATCATTCCCAATGACCCCGGCTCTCCATCCTTCAGGATACTATTGGTTGGTAGGCTGAAGGATGCACGTCTGTGAGGGTCACCAATCCAATCAGCTGACCCTGCTGCAAGTACACAGCCTGAGAGAAATCGTTCTGCTGGAACCAACAATGAGCCACGGTACCTCACAGCGTCAGAGATCCAAGTTCAGCCCTGACCTCCGGTACTGCCTGGATGAAATTTGCAAATTCTTCCCGTTTCCTCCAGTACTCTGGTTTCCTCCCACGTTCTAAAGACATGCTGACAGATTAATTCGCCACTGTAAACTGCCCCTAGAATCAGGGCAAGGTTAATGGAACTTTGGAGAAGGTGACTGACTGGGGGAATGAAATTCATCTGTGAGCCAGCACAGACTTGAAGGGCTAAATGGACCCTGTCTACATTAAGGATTGTGAATCTGGTAATTTGCCCAAGCATGTTTATAAGAACACCAGGGAACGAAGCTCAAGTCAGTGAAGGCTGGGACTTAGTGCAATCCATCAGAGAAGGACTCAGGAATTTAAGCCATATATGTACACCAGACTACGAAGCCTACCAGGCTCTCATCATAACACTAATTCTCCAGCCCTAGCAACATCACGTTGTTGCAGTTGCACTGAGTACAGAAACGTACTCATTACCCTTGCTACAGCTTAACCAGTTCCAGCTGTTCCTATTATATCCCACACCTTAGTCAAATATCCCATTAAATCTGTCTTTCCCCGGACAACTGGCTGGCAAACTCAATTTTCAAGCCTTTAAGTAAGAGTGAATCTGAAACTCTGTTGCTTACCCATAAAACTTCATATTATGCTCACCTAAGAAGGCTTCTGGTTCCTGGTTAAGCAATGTCACCCTTGTTATGTGATTTTCCATGACCTACCCCTCCCCGCCTTTATAATCCCCTCGGAGAGCACCCCATACTCTGCAGCCCAAGCCTCCTGATTATCCTCAAATCTCTCTTCGGAAGTAGATAAGCCGTAGTCCTCCTGTGAAATGTGGCAGGTCAGGGAGACGTGCTCCTGGTGACTGTGTCATTCGGAAGCAAGTCTAACTGAAACTCCTCTTAGCAAGCGTGCATTAGCTGGGACATTAGTTGGAGCATTTAGCAACAGGAGAGTGACAGTGGTTCCACAGATTCAGCCAGATAAGTGAGCCATCAACAGGAGGACCAGGCTAGTAATGCAGGAGTCCGCTGGGACAAGCATACCCGTGTGGATACTGTGAGGGAGGACTGCCTCTCGGCAGGTAGCAATAGCAGTCACAGCTGGCTCTGCTGTAAAGCAGGTAAATCAAAGTCTAGGTGAGAAGTAGTGATAGGGCTTCTACAGCCAGAGGCACCTCTGTGGCCGCAAGTGAGACTCCAGGATGGAGTTTTGCCTCCCAGTTACCAGGGTCAAGAATGCCTTGGCCTGGGCACGGAACATTCTGGAAAGGGAAGATGAGCGGGATCCATATTGGTACCATTGACATGGGCTGGAAGAGAGATGAGATCCCTGTAAAGACAAAGTAGGACTTTGGGCAAAAGGTTAAAGAGCAGCATCTCTAGGATTGCAATTTTAGAATTGCTCCCTGTGCCACGTGCTAATGAGGGTAGTAGTTTAAACTAGTATGGAGGGGGTGGGACCCAAATGAGTGGTGTATCAGATGAGAAAGATGAAGCAAATATAGAGGTTAAAGCAAGCGAGTGCGGTAGGCAGGCTAGGCGGGGGTTGGGGTTGGACAGGGAGCGTGGAACATGTGATGGACTAAATTGCATTTACTACAATACAAGAATGTAAGGAACTTGAACACAGAGCCTGGATCAGCACATGGATTGTGATATAATAACTATCACAGAAACATAGATGAGGGAAGGACAATATTGGTAGCTCTGCTCTGACGTATTGTGTGGCATGACAGCGATGGAGGTAAGAGAGAATGGTTAGTAGCACTATTGACCGGAGAAGACCACAACAGTACTCAGGGAGGATATTCCGAAGGGACTGTCCAGTGTAGCCAAAAATTAGAGAAAGGCTGCTTTAATGGCATCAGATTGGGAAAGGATATTGGCCAAATGGGAAGCTTTTAAAAGTGAGGAAAGCAAAGAAGTCGGGGTGGGATAGTAGCGTAGAGGTTAGCAGAATGCTTTACAGTACGGGCAATTTGGGTTCAATTCCAGCCGCTGCCTGTAAGAGTTCATTCATTCTCCCCGTGACCGCGTGGGTTTCCCCCGTGTGCTTCAGTTTCCACCCACCGTCCAAAGACGTCCCAGTTAGTAGGTTAACTGGTCTTGTAAATTGTCCCGTGATTAGGCTAGGAGTAAACCAGAGGATTGCTCGAAGGGCCAGAAGGCCAGTTCAGTGCTTAAAAGAGACTAAGGCCAACATGCTCCTGTTAGAGTGCAGGGCAAGATCAGCAAACCTTGGATGATAAGGAATATTGAAAACCAGGTCAGAGAAGAAGAGGTATAGGCCTGTTTATTTGCAGCTGGGATCATGCAAATTCCTTGACCAGTATACGGTGCAGGAGTACACTTAAAACGGAAATCGGAAAGGCAACAAGGGGCCATGAGATATTCTGGAAATAGCATAACGGAGAATATTTCTATTAGTTTAGTAAGAATAAAGAGCAGGCTAAGGAGAGAATAGGTACTCTTAACGATAAACATGATAATCAGTCAGAGCTCTGAGTACAGAAGTTGCCATGTTATGTTGCAGCCTAAATGAATGCAATGGTGAGGCCACATTTGGAATATTCTACTCAGTTTTGGTCACCCTACTAAAGGAAAAGTGCTATTAGGCTGGAAAGAGTGCAGAGGATTTTGTCAGAAGTCAAGAGACTATATTATGGAGAGAGGGTGAGCAGAATGAGAATTTTTACTTTGGAGTGTAGGAATATTAGGGGTGATCTTATATAGCTGTCTAAAATTGTGACAGGTATAGACTGGGTGAATGAGTGCAGTCTTATATCTAGGGTTGCAGAATCAAGAACTTGAAGGCATAGGGTTAAGGTGGGGAGGAGAGATTTAATAGGAACCCAAGAGGCAACTTTTTCACTCAGAGAGTGATCAGTATATGGAGTGAGCTGCCAGAGGAAGTGGCTAGGCCAGGTACATTAACAACATTTATAACACATTTAGACAGGTACAGGGATGGGAAAGTCTTGGGGGGACATGAGCCAAATGCCAGCAGATCAGACTCGTTTAGGTGGTAATTTTGGTTGGTGTAGACCTGTTAGGCCAAAGAGTTGTTTGAATGCTATATGACAAGAAACGGGTGAGGTTGTAGTGTATTTTTCATCAGTGTTTACTGTGCACAAGAGCATGGAAGCTAGTGGTCTGAAGGAGGGAAGAGTGATATTCTGGGCAGAGCAACATTATGAAGGTGTTGGTGGTCCTGAAAGGAACAAACACAACCATGGTGTTGACCAGGTGTACCCTAGGGGTGGGAAGCAAGAGCGGAGATTGCTGGGATGTTAGCAAAGGTTTTGTGTAACTTCATAAGCCACAGAATAGACTTGGTGGATAGCTAATGTCCACTTTTATTTAAGGGTAGCAAAGATAAGCAGGGAACCACGGGCCAGCGAGCCTTACATCAGTGGTGAGAAAGGGTTTCCGAGGCTGAGGCGTGCATTTACTTCGGCCAGGACTGATTGCAGGTAGTCAATATAGCTCTGTCAATGGGTAATCATGTCTTAACAAATATGACTGAGTTGTTTTGAAGAGATGACCAAGAAAACTAATGAGAGCAGGGCAGGAGACATTGTCTACATGAGATTTAGAAGGACTTTGACCAGGTCCCGCACGGTAGGCTTGTCAAGAAGGATAGAACACATGAGATCAAGGGGGAACTAGCAAAATGGATACAAAATTGGCTTGGTGCTAGGGAGCAAATGGTGGTATTGGAGGGTCTGCCCCTGTGCTGCACAGCTCCAAGTCTCATTACTTTTTGATCAGCAGCCATGCCTTCAGTTGTTCAGGTACCAAGCCCTAGAACCCCTGCCTTTTTAGCAAGCCACAGTAGGGCAGCAATTAGTGCGACACTGTTACAACAGGAGATAGAAAATGCATGTCAAAAGGGGAGTGTTATGTTACAACAGTCATGGGGTACTTCAATATGCAGGGTGATTGGGAAAATCAGCTTGATGCTGGATCCCAAGAGAGGGAATCTATAGAATGCCTACCAGATGGCTTTTTAGAGCAGCTCATAGTTGAGCCTACTAGATTCTGGATTGAGTGTTGTGCAGTGAACCAGAAATAATTAGAGAGCTTAAGGTAAAAGAACCCTTAGGGGCAAGTAATCATAATATGATCAGATTCATCCTGAAATTTGAGAAGGAAAAGCTAAAGTCAAATGTATCAGTATTACAGTGGAGTAAAGGGAATTACAGAGGCATGAGAGAGGAGTTGGCTAGAATAGATTGGAAAAGAACACTGGCAGGGATGATGGCAGAGCAGCAATGGCTGGAATTTCTGGAAGCAATTCGGAAGGCACAGGATATATACATCCCAAAGAGGAAGAGGTATTCTAAAGGAAAGATGACACAACTCTAGCTAGCAAGAGAAGTCAAAGTCAACATCAAAGCCAAAGAGATGGCATATAATAGAGCAAAGATTATTTGGAAGTTAGAGGATTGGGAAGCGTTTAAAAACCACCAGGAGGCAATTAAAAGGCCATTAAGAAGGTAAAAGTGGAATATGAAAGTAAGCTAGCCAGTAATATTACAGAGGATTCCAAAAGCTTTTCAGATACATAAAGTGTAAAGGAGAGGCGAGAGTGGATATTGAACCACTGGAAAACTATGCTGGAGAGGCAGTAATGGGAGACAATGAAATTGTGGATGAATTGAATAAGTGTTTTGCATCAATCTTCACTGAGGAAGACACTAGCAGTATGATGGAAGTTCCAGGTGTCAGGGGTCATGAAGTGTGAGAACTTACCATAACTAGAGAGATATTTCTTGGGAAACTGAAAGGTCTGAAGGTAGATAAGTCATCTGGACCAGATAGTGTACACCCCAGGGTTCTGAAAGAGGTGGCTGAAGAGATTGTGGAGGCATTAGTAATGATCTTTCAATAATCACAAGATTCTGGAATAGTTCTGAAGAATGGAAAATTGCAAATGTCACTCTGCTGTTCAAGAAGGGAGAGAGGCAGAAGAAAGGAAACTATAGGGCAGTTAGTCTGTCCTCAGTAGTTGGGAAGATGTTGGAGTTGATTGTTAAGGATGTGGTTTTGGGGTACTTGGAGGCACATTATAAAATAGGCCATAGTCAGCATGGTTTCCTTAAGGGAAATCTTGCCTGACAAATCTGTTGAAATTATTTGAGGAAATAACAAGCAGGATAGACAAAGGAGAATCAGTTGATGTCGTGTACTCGGATTTTCAGAAGACCTTTGATAATGTGCCACTCATGATGTTGCTTAACAAGCTATGAGCCAATGGTATCACAGGAAAGATTCTGGCATGGATAAAGCAGCAGCTGATTGGCAGGTGGCAAAGAGTGGGGATAAAGGGATCTTTTTCTGGTTGGCTGCCGGTGACTAGTGGTGGTCCACAGGGGTCTGTGTTGAGACCGATTCTTTTTACATTATATGGCAACAATTTGGATGATGGAATTGATGGCTTTGTTGTAAAGTTTGCAGATGATATGAAGAGAGGTGGAGGGACAGGTAGTTTTGAGGAAGTGGAGAGGCTACAGAAGGACTTGAACAAATTAGAAAAATGGACAAAGAAATGGCAGATAGAATTCAGTGTTGGGAAATGTATAGTCTTTGGTAAAAGAAATGAAAGGGCTGTCCATTTTCTAAATGGAGAGAAAATACAGAAAAAATGAAGTGAAAGAGACTTGGGAGTCCTTGTGTAGAATTCCCTAAAGATTAATTTGCAGGTTGAGTCTGTGATGAGGAAGGTGTTGAGTGAGTTTTTTGGGTAGATGATTTGTTTACACTTAAATGACTGGCCACCAGACTTGTATTTGACAAAGTACTGTGGATTGAGTCCACCACAATGGGCTTCCTAAAAAGGTGTGAAAACCAGATGCTCCTGGCGCTGTAGATTCCAAGACAATATTATCTATATATTATAAATATTAATTGTCTTCTATGTTAGCACGGGAAATGCCAAATAAATGTATCGTAGACTTAACTTACATTCCAAGATGCAGCACAGAGCGTCATAGGAAGTCATTCCTGCCTGTGGCCATCAAACTTTACAACTCCTCCCTTGGAGGGTCAGACATCCTGAGTCAATAGGCTGGTCCTGGACTTATTTCATAATTTACCGGCGTAATTTACATATTACTATTTAACTATTTATGGTTCTATTACTATTTATTATTTATGGTGCAACTGTAACGAAAACCAATTTCCCCCAGGATCAATAAAGTATGACTATGACTATGACTAAAGGCTGTGGATACCAACCCAGACATGTTGGCATTGGAAGGAAAGGATGGTGTGATATTTTGTATGTAACTTCAATAGAAAGCATTGTCTATGCATTGTCTACAACTTTTTAAGTAGCAATTGCTTTTGTGTTTAGCATATAAATATCGAGCCCACATTGAGCTAGCAGACCCTTCTGTGGAAAGCGTCTCCGTCTGTATGATGCCTGCTGTACCTTGTTGTGTTGAATAAAGAAGCTGCTTTGTATCTACCAGTGACTGTCTCTCCAGCGATTTCATCCACGACACAACAGAGGCAAATGCAACGTTAGCATTCATTTCAAGTGGACAAGAATATGAAAGCAAGGATGTAATATTGAAACTTTATAAAGCCCTGGTGAGGCCTCTCTTGGAGTATTGTGAGTAGGTTTGGGCCCTTTATCTTAGAAAGGATGTGCTGAAATTGGAGAGGGTTGAAAGGAGGTTCAGAAAATTGTTCTAGGATTGAACTGGTTGTCATATGAAAAGCATCTAATGGCTCTGGGCCTGTATTCACTGGAATTCAGAAAAATGAGGGGCAACCGCATTGAAACCTATCAAATAGTGAAAGGTCTTGATAGAGTTGAATTGGAAAGGATGTTTTCTATGGTGGGAAAGTCTAAGACCAGAGGGCACAGCCTCAGAACAGAGGGGTGTCCTTTTAGAACGGAAATGAGGAGGAATTTCTTTAGTGGTGGATCTGTGGAATTCTTTGCTACAGGCAGCTGTGGGGGCCAAGTCTTTATGTATATTTAAGACAAAGGTTGATAGATTCTTGATCGAGTCAGGGCATGAAGGAATGCAGGGAGAAGGCAGAAGATTGGGGCTGAGAGGAAAATTGGATTAGCCACGATGAAATGGCAGAGTAGACTCGACTGGCCAAATGGCCTAATTCTGCTCCTATATTTTATGCTCTTATTACAGCTCAAGGCATTGCAGAGCTCAGAGTTCAATGCTGGCTGCCTGTAAGGATTTGGACATTCTCTCTGTGTGCTTCAGGTTCTTCCCATTAGTTAGTAGATTAATTGGTTATTGTAAATTGTCCTGTGGTTAGGCTAGGGTTAATTGGGTAGGTTGCTGATGGTTTGGCTCATTGGGACAGAAGGGCCTGTTCTGTGCTATATCTCTCAATAAATAAAGTATTCTTACACCTCAAGTAGTTTGGTGACAAATGTTGCCTTTACAAAGTTTCCATGCAGACTTTGGAGTCCTTCACTAGGTGAAAAGTGTTCTCTCTGTAGAGACTCTGTCAGCAGGAAGTACAGGCCAGCAGGAGCAGGGAAACACCACCACCTACAGGTTCCCCTCCAACTCACAAAATCCCAAGTTAGAAGCTTGTTATTTGACTGGATCTAACTTCTGGAACTCCCTCCACAACAGCACTGTGTGACAGTAAATGTTGCTATTCAAGATGCTATATTTCAAACCCCGTTACATAACAATACGAGATCTGATTACTAATAGTGCACTAGTCGCTTACTTCTGCACAGCTGGCAATGTGCTACAAAGGTACAGTATTGCCCCCTGAAAGTGTAGCACGCCCTCAGTGCTGCCATGATAGTGCTGGCCTCCCTCACCCCCTCTATCAGTGTGGCAATCCCCCAGTGCTGTCCTTCACAGTTCCCCAGCATTGTCCCTTCATCTCTGTTGCATCCTTCAGTCACGTCACAGAAGTTTAGCACTCTGGCATCGTCCTGCCAAATGTGTCACACTTCCGGTAAGCCACTGAAACACCAGTCTAGTTTACGTGTGTCGGTGTTTGCCATTTGACCTGATGTTATCTGATGATAAAACTAAGCATTTATACTGAGGAATCAGAGTTCACATGTCAAGGGCAACAAAATACTGAGGGGTATGTGGCAGGGTAGGACAAAATGAATTCAACTGCAACCACATAGTAGATATACAGTACTTGGAGTACTGTGAGCACTTTTGGGCCCCATATCCAAGGAAGGATGAGCTGCCATTGGAGAGGCTCCAGAGGGGGCTCACAAGAATGAAAGGGTTAACGTATGAGGAGCATTCGATGGATCTGCGCCTGTATTCACTGGAGTTTAGAAGAATGAGGGGGAATCTCACAGAAACCTAGATAGAGGGGATGTTTTCTAAAGTGGGGGAATCTATGACCGGAGACAGAGCCTCAAACTAAAATGATGTCCCTTTAGAACAGAAATAAAAGGGAATTTACTTAGCCAGAGGGTGGTGAATCTGTGGAATTCATTGCTGCAGACGGCTGTGGCAGCCAAGTCACTAAAGCAGAGGTTGAAGGTTTTAGATTAGTCAGGGTGTCAAACGTTATGGGGAGGAGACAGGAGAATAAGGGTAAGAGAGAGAATAAATCAGCCATGATGGATTGCCAGAGCAGACTTGATGGGCTGAATGGCCTAATTCTGCTCCTAGGTCTTATGGCCCTATAATGAACTTGTATAATAGATGTGCAACTAAACCAGTATATTGCTAAATCAACACAGTCCAGAATAAGGTGGTGAATTTAAGTGAAAAATAGAGGCTCAGGTGTAACTATAAAAAAGTCTGAACAGGCTGTCGATAAATGTCCATAACTTTGGATTATAGTGCTGATTAATGGCAATGGTTATTAGGTCTTTAAAAAGAAAAAAAGAAAGTACTGATTCATTTCTAGAACTTGCACTCCAATGCTGTCAAGTCTGAAGGGCTGGGAGATTTATATCTGAGCTGCACTCTTAACACGGAAGGGGAACAGCTATGTGTCAAACTTGGAGAAAGTTAAAACTTTGGAGAGGGTTCCCCCTTGTGGCCATAACAGGACTTACAGCTACCTACATCTCACTGATCAAAGGCACAGAAGTAACTAAACATTCAAGCTTTAATGCAACATGTACATTATTGACAAGGCTAATCCCCATCCCTAATCCCAAATTGCTCGTGATATGCTTGTTTGCAATTTTAAGAGTCCAGCTCTCAAGGTAAATTCCAGAAATTCAACACCAATCAAGACGAAGTTCAAAAATAACTTTATTATCAAAGGACATATATGTAACCATATATTACCTTTAGATTCATTTTCTTGCAGGCATTCACTGTAAGTACAATGAAACACAATAGAATCAATGAAAAACCACACACAAGATGGACAAACAATTAATGTGCTCAAGAAAAACTGCAAATACAAAAAGAAAAAAAACAAACAAAATAATAATAATAAATAAGTAATAAATATTGAGAACCTGAGATGAAGAGTCCTTGAAAGTGAGTCTATAGGTTGTGAGAACAGTTCAGTGTTGGGCTGATTGAAGTTAAGTGAAGTAATCTCCTCTGGTTCAAGAGCCTGATGGTTACGGGGTAATAACTGTTCCTTAGCTTGGAGGTGTGAGTCCTAAGGCTCCTGTACCTTCTTCCTGATGGCAGCAGCGAAAAGAGAGTATTGCCTGGATGGTGGGGGTCCCTGATACTGGATGCTGTTTTCCTGCGACAGAGCTCCCTGTCGATGTGTCCAATGGTGAGGGGCCATCAATCCTGTGATGGGCTGTCCTGTATCCACTACTTTCTGCAGGCTTTTCATTCAAGGGTCTGTTGTTTCCACACCAGCCCATTATGCAACCAGTTAGTATACTCTACACCGTGCATTTTTAGAAGTCTGTCAAAGTTTTATATGACATGTTAATCTTCACAGATTTCTGAGAAAGTAGAGATGCTGCCGTGCTTTCTTTGTAATGGCATTTATGTGCTGAGCCCAGGACAAATCCTTTGAAATGATAACACTGAGGAATTTAAAGCTGCTGACCCTCTCCAGCTCCGAACCCCCGATGAGGACTGGCTCAAGGACCTCCAGGTTTCTCCCCCTGTAGTCAATAATCAGCTCTTTGGTTTTGCTGACATTGAGTGAGAGGTTGTTGCTGTAGCACCACGCAGCTAGACTTTCAATCCCCCTCCATATGCTGATTCATCACCACCTTTGATTTGGCCTATGACATCGGTATAGTCAGCAAACTTAAACATGGCATTGGAGCTGTGCTTATCCTTACAGTCACAAGTTAAAAGTGAGTAGAGCAGGGGGCCAAGCATACATTCTTGTGGTGTACCTGGTCTGATGGAAATTGCTGTGAAGAAGACTCCAATCCAAACTGAATGCGGTCTACAAGTGAAGAAATCAAGGATCTAGTTACACAAGGAGGTACTGAGCCCCAAGACTTGGAGCTTATTGATTAGTTTTGTGGGGATAAAGATATTGAATGCAGAGCTCTCATCAATGAAGAGCATTCTGGTGTACGCATCTTCACCATCCAAGTGTTCCAGGATTAAGTGAAGAGACAATGAAATGGCATTTTCTGTCGACCTGTTGTGACGGTAGGCAAATTGGAGCAGATCCAAGTTGTTTCTCAGGCAAGAGTCGTTACATTTCATCACCAACTTCTTAAACCACTTCATCACAGTGGGTGCAAGTGCTACTGGATGATAGTCTTTAAGGCAGGTCCTACATTCTTCTTAGGCACTGGTATAATGGAAAGCTGCTTTAAGCAGGTAGGTTTCTTAGCCCACCAAAGTGAAAGGTTAAAGAACTGTGGCAAACCATGTATATATGTTGTAACTGGGTTAACTGTCTGGACACGCCCCTCTGTTGACTGCCCCTGTGGCTCCTCCCACAGAGTCCTGTATAAAGGTGTTTCGCCTTGCGCCCCCCCCCCCTCAGTCTGGGGGCAGACACTCACCGTGGAGGTCGTATTGTACAGCGAATAAAAGCCTTTCAGTATTTTACCCAGTCTCAGTCTTTTGGAGTTATTGAAGGTGCTTCAATTTTATTTGCTGTACATTTTAAAGCATGGAACACGCATTGAGACCCGACAAATTAGACCTCGATCCGCTCCCTGTTATGCACGGCCACCAATGCCACCCCTCATGAGCAGGTCTTTTCATTTCCCAGAAAATTGACCACTGAAACCACCCTACCAACTTGGCTGACGTCCCCGGGGCCAGTGCCGCTCCGGAAACATGCGAGGAGCAATAAATACTCCCCAATGGTCGAGAGGGTTCACTTACCAGGGAATTATAGACCGGTTAGCCTAACATCGGTGGTGGGGAAAATGCTAGAGTCAGTTATCAAAGATGTGATAACAGCACATTTGGAAAGCAGTGAAATCATCAGACAAAGTCAACATGGATTTGTGAAAGGAAAATCATGTCTGACAAATCTCATAGAATTTTTTGAGGATGTAACTAGTAGAGTGGATAGGGGAGAACCAGTGGATGTGGTATATTTGGATTTTCAAAAGGCTTTTGACAAGGTCCCACACAGGAGATTAGTGTGCAAACTTAAAGCACACGGTATTGGGGGTAAGGTATTGATGTGGATAGAGAATTGGTTAGCAGACAGGAAGCAAAGAGTGGGAATAAACGGGACCTTTTCAGAATGGCAGGCGGTGACTAGTGGGGTACCGCAAGGCTCAGTGATGGGACCCCAGTTGTTTACAATATATATTAATGACTTAGATGACGGAATTAAATGCAGCATCTCCAAGTTTGCGGATGACATGAAGCTGGGCGGCAGTGTTAGCTGTGAGGAGGGTGCTAAGAGGATGCAGGGTGACTTGGATAGGTTAGGTGAGTGGGCAAATTCATGGCAGATGCAATTTAATGTGGATAAATGTGAGGTTATCCACTTTGGTGGCAAAAACAGGAAAACAGATTATTATCTGAATGGTGACCGATTAGGAAAAGGGGAGGTGCAACGAGACCTGGGTGTCATTATACACCAGTCATTGAAAGTGGGCATGCAGGTACATCAGGCGGTAAAAAAGGCGAATGGTATGCTGGCAGTTATAGCGAGAGGATTCGAGTACAGGAGCAGGGAGGTATTACTGCAGTCGTACAAGGCCTTGGTGAGACCACACCTGGAGTACTGTGTGCAGTTTTGGTCCCCTAATCTGAGGAAAGACATCCTTGCCATAGAGAGAGTACAAAGAAGGTTCACCAGATTGATTTCTAGGACAGGAGGACTTTCATATGATGAAAGACTGGATCAACTAGGCTTATATTCACTGGAATTTAGAAGATTGAGGGGGGATCTTATTGAAACGTATAAAATCCTAAAGGGATTGGCAGGCTAGATGCAGGAAGATTGTTCCCGATGTTGGGGAAGTCCAGAACGAGGGGTCACAGTTTGAGGATAAAGGGGAAGCCTTTTAGGACCGAGATTAGGAAAAACTTCTTCACACAGAGAGTGGTGAATCTGTGGAATTCTCTGCCACAGGAAACAGTTGAGGCCAGTTCATTGGTTATATTTAAGAGAGAGTTAGATATGGCTGTTGTGGCTAAAGGGATCGGGGGTATGGAGGGAAGGCTGGTACAGGGTTTTGAGTTGGATGATCAGCCATGATCATACTGAATGGTGGTGCAGGCTCGAAGGGCCAAATGGCCTACTCCTGCACCTATTTTCTATGTTTCTATGTTACTTCATGCGAACCCTCAGTATGCCTATGTGGTTTTACCTGATGAGCAGGAGGACATGGTCTCCATCCGCGACCTGGCGCCCGCAGGAGCACCGGGCCCCTACCCTGAACACTCCGTGGTGACTATTCACCCTGTACCCACCGATGTATGTACCCATGAGACACTGCGCACTCTAAACCCTACACAGACACCACACATCACTCCCATACCGGGCATGACGCACACGCACAAGGGATTAACAACGCCTAACGTGCTGGCACCTCAAATCAGGCCAGAGCCAGCACAACCGCCATCGCCGATGCAATCACCACCGGTGCTACGTAGATCACAGCGACAGACTCGACTGCCTGATAGGTTTGACCTGTAAATATACTTGTTTTAAATAATGTCAGTCACTTCACCCCGCAGGACTCTTTTTTAAAAAAAAGGGGTGAATGTGGTAAACCATATATATGTTGTAACTGGGTTACCTGTCTGGACACACACCTCTGCTGACTGCCCCTGTGGCTCCTCCCACAGATTCCTGTATAAAGGTGTTTCGCCTTGCCCCCCCCCCAGTCCGGGGGCAGACACTCACCGTGGAGGTCGTATTGTACAGCAAATAAACACCTTTCAGTATTTTACCAAACCTCACTCCTTTGGAGTTATTGAAGGTGCTTCAAGAACACTTTGCTCAATCTATCAGCACAGGTCTTCAGCATTCAAACAGGTGCCCCATCTGGCCTGGATGCCTTCTGTGGATTCACCCTCCTGAAAGATGCTCTCACGTCAGCCTTGGACTGAAATCACAGGGTCATCGGGGTCTGTGGGAGTTCATGAAGGTGCCTCCATGTTTTGATGGTCAAAGTGAGCATAGAAGGCATTGAGCTCACTGACAGTGAAACCTTATTGCCACCTCTGTCACTTGGTTTTACTTTGTGAGAGCATTCAAGCCCTGCCACAATTGCCAAGCATCCTTCAGTGATTGAAGTTTGGCCCGGAATTGTCACTTCACATGTGAGGTGGCTTTCCGGAGGTTGTACCTGGACCTCTTGTATTTTATTTGGTTGCCAGACTTGAACGCCAATGATCTGGTCCTCAGCAGAATGCAGAACCCTTGGTTCATTCAGGAACTTCCAGATGGGGAAGACTGAATGATCTTGTGGGGATACACTCATCCACGACTGACTTTATAAAATCTATGACAACTGTGGTTCATTCTGAGCCTCTGATGAGTCTTTGAATGTGTCCCAGTACACAGACTTCAAACAATCCTGTAGCTGCTCCTCTTTCTCCCACAACTTCAGAAGCCTTGCTACTTAGCCTTTGCCTATATGAGGGATAGCCAGATGATTAGATTTCCTAAAATACAGTTTAGGGTTGGAACAGTAGGCGTTCTTTATAGTGGTGTAGCAGTGTTCAAGTGTGTTGGGACCTCTGGTACTGCAGGTGATATGTTGATGATAATTGGGCAAAAATTTCCTCAAGCAAGCTAAATTGAATTCCCTGCAATGACTTGAAATGCATCCGGGTGGACTCTTTCTTCTTTGCTAATTGCAACACTCAATACATCAAGTGCCTGTTTAACATCAGCTTTTGATGGTTCTTAAGCTGTGGCCAGGATCACCGAGGAGAACTCTCTCAGTAAGTAGAATGGATAGTACTTAATCATTAGATGTTCCAGGTCAGGAGAACAAGAGTGCAACAAGACCTCTCTGTCCAAGTACCATGAAGAGTTATCAGGAAACACAGACTTTTTGCCCTCTTCCATCAGCCATCTGGTTTATCTGGTGGATCATGAAACACAGACCTTTTGCCCTCTTCGAATCAGTAATCTGGTTCATCTGGTGGATCAAGAAGCCCTCAAGTCTGATCACTGTATCCACCTTGAATGAGGTGAGCCATGTCTCCATAAAACACAAAATGCAGCAATTCCTCATTTCTCTCCAATACAGAAATCTTGCCCTTAGGTCTGCTATCTTGTTCTCTAGAGACAGTACATTTGCCAACAAGATACTAGGAAGTAGAAGTTTTACACCCCATCATTTTCATCTATCTTGGAGACCTCCTCCTTCCTCTCTTCTGGTCGAGGCAATAGACCACCCACTTAAAGGTGCCATACCTGCATTCCTGAGAGTCAAGTCTGCTGAGTCCTTCAGAACATCATAAAATTGCTAGTTCATTAAGACAGTTTAGAAGTACTTTACTTAAAGGAAAAACACAGACTGCAGATTGCAGCAATAGTAGTTCAGACGAGATATATCTAGAAGTTTTGTGAGCAGCCCAAAAAACATCATTGTGTATTAGCAGCACCACTTAGGTGCTGCAAAACCCCATTACCCATTCACTCACTCCACCACTGGTACATATCAGCAGAAATTTGTCTACAAAAACACACCACCGCTGCTTGCCAAAGCTATGACATGGGCATCTCTGAGCTCTGCAGCCGCTACCACCAGGAAGGACAAATGTAGCAGGTGCAGGAAACAGCACCAATCCCCTTCAACTTCCACATCATCCTGTCTAGGATATAAAATAATACTGGTCCTCATCATTGCCAGATCTAAAGCTTGGAACTCTGAACTCAATAGCAGTGTGGAAGCAACAATATCAGTGGTTCAAGAAGGCATTGTACCACTAACTTCTCAAGGGCAATTAATCATGGGCATTACATGCCAACCATTCCGTCAGCATTCTGATAGAATAACAGCACAGGAAAAGGACTACGTTGTGCCAAACTAATTAACCTAATGACTCCTAATCTCTTCTGCATGCAAGTGGTCCTTATCTCTACATTCTTTCATAGGAATTTTCAACTGCCTCTATCATACGTAGCTCCATCACCACCTATTGTAATGCATTCCAAGCATCCTGTGTTAAAAAAACCTGGCCCACACATCTCCATTGAATTTTCCCCTCTCACTTTAAATGCACCCTCTGTATATTAGACATTGCAACCCGGGGGGGGAATTCCAGCTGTCTGGTACGCATGTGCCTCTCACTAATCTTGTAAACATATATCAGACCAGCCCACAGCCTCTGCTACCCCAGAGGAAACAGTCCCAACAGTCCCGGTTTATCCACCCTCTCCTTATAGCTCAAGCCTTCTAACCCAGACAGCCCCTGGCAGCAAGATGGGGGCAGCAAACAATGCCACCAAAGGCAACACCCGCAAGGTGGTTCATGAACCAAATCCTTTCACTTCTTCGACATCTTCTTTCTATTTCGGATGTGGGTCTGCCATTGCTGGAGCCGGTTGCCTACATTCTGGTGGTGCATTGTCAGGGCAATCTGGCACTTTGCTGTCTCCAGGAGGGTTCCACGAGTCTGCGAGCAAAGTGTGCAGCCTGAAGATGGGGTGTGAGCCCGCGATCGGCTCCATCTCCCTCTGGTCTCGCCGATTAAAGCCCTGGGGAGATTGCTATCATGGAGGCGGGCGAGTGCTCAGTGCTGTCTACCAGCCCCTTGGGTGCTGCTGCCGGCAAGGTCCTTGCGTTTGAATGATCTCTCTCTCTCTCCCCCTCGATGCTGCGGCAGCAAGGTTTAATCACCACAGTTTGTGGAATGGCCTCTAATTCAGGTGTACGATGTGTTCTAGTTCGGACCGCTCCTCGTTCAGACTGCTACTTTCGGGAGATTTTTGAGGTGGGCAGCCTGTACATAACGAATGCAACTGAACAGTAATGTGCCTCTTGATCTTGTCTTTTATATTGTGTGTTTTGCTCATTTTTGTTGCCATTTGTGCGTGGGGGGAGCGTGGATGTTTTTCTTTGAATGGGTTGGTTCCACTGTTCTTTGTTTTGTGGCTGTCTGTGCGGAAGACGAATTTCAGGGTTGTATGCTGCATACATTGATAATAAATGTACTCTGAATCTTTGAATCCTGGTACACACCTTCTGCACACTTTCTATTACACTTCACATCCCTCCTATCACAAACAGCCAGAACCGAATACAATACTCCAGATGTGGCATAACCAAAGTTTCAGAAAGCTGTAACATCACTTCCTAACTCTTTAGCTCAATGTCTCAACAAGTGTGCCATAAGCCTTCTTTAACACTTTATAGAGTTGCTCGGCCACTTTCAGGAAGCTTTGGACGCTGACCTCAAAATTGCTCTGCACTTCCACTTCAATGCCGTTGAGGGTCCTGCTTTTATTTGTGTACGTTCCCTTTACGTCTGATCTCCCAAAGTGTAACACCTCACACCTGACTGGACTAAACTAGGCAGAGGGTAGAACTAGGCAGGGAGAAAGGAGGGATGGAGGAGGATGTGTGCTTCACCAAAGAGAGGGACATGAGGATAATTAAGTCAGGTTAATATAGTTAAGATGGGTTAAGTTTTTTTCCCTTCCCTTCTTTATATCTGCTTAGCTGGGACATAAGAGATGCCAGGCAGGATAGCTGAACGCTCCTCTTGCAGGATGTGGGAAGGCGAGGAGACCTCCAGTGTCTCTGACGACTACACCTGTGAGAAGTGCATCCAGCTGCAGCTTTAAACAATCCACATTAAGGATTTGGAGCTGGAACTGGATGAACTCTGGATCAGTTGGGAGGCTGAGGGATGATAGATAGGATATACAGAGAGGTAATTACACCCAAGGTGCAGGACGCAGGAGAGTGGATGACAGTCAAGAAGGGGAAAGGGGTTCAGGAACCAGTGCAGAGTGCCCGTGACAATTCCCCTCAACAGGTATACCACTTTGGATACTGTCAGGGGGGATGACCTAACAGGGGAAGTCACAGTGGTTGGGTCTCTGCCACTGAGTCTGGCTCTGCGATTCAGAAGGGAAGAGGGGGAGCAGAGGCATGTTGTGGTGATAGGGGACTCGTTAGCTAGAGGAATGGACAGGAATGAGATTCCCGAATGGCATGTTGCCTCCCAAATGCCAGGATTCAGGATATCTCGGATCAAGTCCTCAGCATCCTTAAGTGGGAGGGTGAACAGCCAGAAGTCGTGGTCCATGTAGGTACCAACAACATGGGTAGGACAAGTGACGAGGTTCTGCATTGGGAGTGCAGGGAGTTAAGTTAAAGGGCAGGACATTCTGGGTTGTGATCTCAGGATTGCTGCCTGTGCAGTGTGCTAGTGAGGCCAGGACTAGGAAGATAATACAGTTTAATATGTGGCTAAGGAGTTGGTGTAGATGGAAGGGCATAAAATTTTTGGATCGTTGAGCTCTCCTCCAGGGAAGCTGGGACCTGTACAGAAGGGATTGTTTGCACCTGAACTGGAGGAGGACTAATATCCGATGTGAAGAATTTTTAAGTGCTGAATAGTAGGGTTTAAACTAGAGTTGCAGTGGGATGGAACCCGAGTGTCAGAACAGTTTGTGGAGAGGTTATCAGGGCAGATGTCGGTAAGACCTCAGACAAAGTTAGGAATCAAAAGGTTGCTCATGGTGCAACTTGTGTCCTAAGCATGTACATTTCAAAGTAAGTAATATCATAGGAAAGATGGATGAAAGTGCTGAAGATGAGGTAGCTGGTTTACAAACAGAGGCAATGTGTATGTAGTAAGGAGGGGCTGTTGATAGGGCAAATTGCAGTCAACAGGATAAGTTGCAACATAAAAGGCGGATAAAATCAAAAGGGATGAATACAGGAATGAGTGTGTTATATTTGAATGCACGCAGTATACAGAATAAGGTTGATGAATTTGTAGCACAGATACAGATCGGTATGTATGATGTTGTAGGCATCTCTGAATCATGGCTGAAAGAAAATTATAGCTGGGAGCTTAATGTCCAAGGATGCACATTGTATTAAAAGGACAGGCAGGGGTGCACATTGTACTGAAAGCACAGGCAGGGAGGCAGAGGAGACAGCATTACTCTGCTGGTAAAAAATGAAATCAAGTCATTTGAAACACAAGGTTGGAAGGCATTGAGTCTTTGTGGACAGAGCTATGGAGCTGCAAGGGTAAAAAGACCCTGATGGGAGTTGTATACAGACTCCCAGACAATAGTAAGGATGTGCTCTACAAGTTACCATGGGAGTTACAAAATGCAAGCAAAAAGGGCAATGTTACAATAGTCATAGGGGTTTTCAATATGCAGGTAGATTGGGAAAATCAGGCTGGTGCTGGATCCCAAGAGGGGGAGTTCCCAGAGTGCCTACGAGATGGTGTTTTGGAGCAGCTGAGCCCAGTAGGGGATCAGCTATTCTGGATTGGATGTTGTGCAATGAACTAGAATTGATTAGAGAGCTTAAGGTAAAAGAACCCTTAGTGACAAGCGATCATAATATGGTCGAGTTCACCCTTAAATTTGAGAAGGAAAAGCCTAAGTCAAATGTATCAGTATTACAGTGGAGTAAAGGGAATTACAGAGACATGAGAGAGGAGCTGACCGGAATTGATTAGAATGAACACTGGCAGGGATGATGGCAGAGCAGCAATGGCTGGAATGTCTGGAAGCAAATAGGAAGGCAGAGGATATATACATCCCAAAGAGGAAGAAATATTCTCTTTCCAGTATTTTTATTAGTTTCTACGAAGAAGAATACAGAGTACAAAAAAGTATATATAAAAAGTCAAAAAAGATTTTTAAAAACTACCAACTACATTATATCTATTCATAATAACAATCTCATTACCCCATATTCATGTAAGTTAATCAATAGTTATACTGAAATATACTAATTTATTACAAAAAAAAGAATCTAACCCCTACCAAGACCGAAGCTGTTTATTAAGGAGAAAAAAGGAGAAAAAAGGTAAAATCATATAATAAAAAATAATAATAGCCAACATCTGAATTTAAACAACGAATTGAAGGTTTTGAAAATAATTCAGAAAAGGTCCCCATAATGTTTCAAAATCTTGAGGAGATTCAGAAATTGAACAACGAATCTTCTCCAAGTCTAAGTATGACATAACATCGCATAACCATTGAGCACGAGTAGGAGGAAAAACATCTTTCCATTTAAACAAAAGTACCTTCCTAGCTATAAGAGAGCTTAAGGCCAAAATATGTAAATCTGATGTCTTCAACTTGATATCTTGTCCTGCAACAATCAGAGGATTAGGCTTAAAATTGACTTTGAAAAGTAAAGAAAAAGCTTGAAAAACTTCCTTCCAATATTTTTCAATACTTGGACAAGTCCAAATCATATGAATTAATGAAGCTTCTCCATTATTACATCTGTCACAGTAGGGAGATATATCCGAATAAAAATGAGACAGCTTATCCTTAGTCATATGAGCTCTATGTTCCACCTTAAATTGTATGATGGAATGGCGAGCACACAGTGATGACGTATTAACCAGTTTAAAAATTTCATTCCAAGTTTCCTCAGATATTGATGTCTGTAAATCTTGTTCCCAGAGATTCTTAATTTTGTCTAAAGGAATGTTCCTTGTCTCCAGTAACGTACCATAAATATTAGATATTGAACCATTATGAAAAAGTGTCAAATTAAAAATTACGTCTAGTAAATTCTTATCTGAGCTTATAGGAAATGTGCATAATTGAGATCTTGGAAAATCTCTGATTTGTAAATATCTAAACAAGTGAGTTTTGGGTAAGCTATATTTAGCTGACAATTGCTCAAATGAAAAAAGATTTCCTCCAACAAACAGATCCAAAAACATTTAATACCCAACCTGTCCCATTCTTTAAAAACTAAATCAGTCATGGAGGGTTTTAAAAAAAAGTTAGAATAAGTGGAACTTGAAAGGGAAAATCTCAATAAACCAAAGTGTTTTCTAAATTGTATCCAGATCCTCAGAGTATGTTTAACTATTAAATTATCAGTTAGTTTATTTACAAATAAAGGAAGTGAGGATCCAAGAAGAGAAATAATAGAAAATTTATTAACAGAGTTAGCTTCTAAAGAAACCCATACCGGACAGTCTACACGATTAATATAATATAGCCAAAATGTAAGATATCGTATATTAACTGCCCAGTAATAAAACCTAAAATTAGGAAAGGCTAAACCTCCAGACTTTTTAGATTTTTGAAGATGAACTTTATTTAGTCGAGGACATTTATTTTTCCATATATCAGAGGACAAAACAGAATCAAGAGAGTCAAAAAAGGATTTAAGAATAAAAGTGGGTAAAGCCCGAAAAAGATATATAAATTTAGGTAGAATATGCATTTTTATAGAATTAATTCGTCCAATCAATGATATTGAAAGAGGTGACCAATTTAATGATATCCTTTTTACATGGTTCAATAGAGTAAGAAAGTTTTCTTTAAACAGTTGTTTGTAATTCTTAGTTACTGTTACACCCAAATAAGTAAATTGATTCCTTACAATTTTAAAAGGGAGATTAATATTAATTGATACCAAATTATTTAAAGGAAATAATTCACTCCTATGTAGGTTCAATTTATAGCCTGAAAACTGACTAAAACGTGAGAGTAAAGAAAGTACGCAAGGTAACGAGGTCTCAACATTAGAGATAAAAAGCAATACATCATCAAAGTAAAATGAGATTTTGTGAGTAATACTTCTCCTTAAAATACCACAGATACCATTAGATTCTCAAAAAGCAATGGCTAGGGGTTCTAAAGCTAGATCAAAGAGCAAAGGACTCAACGGACAGCCTTGTCTAGTTCCGCAGTGAAATTTAAATGGTTTGGAATTTTGAAAATTAGTAAGAACCCGAGCAGAAGGAGATAGATAAAGTAATTTAATCCATTGAATAAAATCTGGTCCAAAATTAAATTTTTCTAAGGTTTTAAATAAATAATTCCATTCAATCCAATCGAAGGCCTTCTCAGCATCTAAGGATATCACACATTCCGATATCTCCTGAGAAGGAGAGTAAATAATATTTAATACACGGTGTATATTAAAATGGGAATGTTGGTTTTTAATAAATCCAGTCTGATCATCAGAAATAATAGAAGGTAAAATATTTTCAATCCTACGAGCCAGAACTTTAGGAAGGATATTAGTATCAACATGGAGTAATGAAATTGGTCTATATGAAGAGCATTCAGTTGGGTTCTTGTTTTCTTTTAGGACAAGCGAAATAGAAGCTTTATAGAAAGACTGAGGCAAACTACCCAATTCGAAAGAATCCAAAAAGACTAAGTGTAACTGCAGTATAATTAATGAAGAAAAAGCCTTATAAAATTCTCCAGAAAATCCATCTGGACCCGGAGCCTTCCCCGAGCGTAATGAACGTATAGCCTCGGCAATTTCCTCATAAGAAATGGGTTGATCCATCTGTTTGCAATTATCTGAAGAAAGTGCAGGGATGTTTAATTGATCTAGAAAATTATTCATTATAGTACTAGCTTAAGGGGAATCAGAACTATAAAGTTTAGAATAGAATTCTCTAAGGGTATTGTTACATAACTGGCAACAATGAATATCAATTGAGTCAGTTTATATAAAAACAACCAAACATTTATTAAACACTGATAATCAATTAAAAAAAACAAATGAAAACCTTAACCGGAAATTAACCGCTATGTGGCCATTCCACAAACCACCACTCAGTACTAGTTCTTAAAGCGATAAATGCGAAAACAGTTCTTAAAGCAGTAAAGTCAAGCACAGTTCTTAAAATGGTAAATCCGAAAATCCAAGAGAGTTACACAGTCAATTAGGGGGGACTTCTCTGGAGAAGGATTTCTTCATAGATGTGACTTTCCTGCTGGCTCTGTCCAAAGGATTCACGACAAAGGAAATAAACGGCTTAAAAACAACTGACCTTTCTTCTGGTGAGCAAGTCCTGCATTAACTACCTTGCTCTTTTGGCAGGTGTTATCTTCGGTGCAGGTTGCTACTTCTTCAACGAAGACTCAGTAAGGTCGACCATTTATTAAACTACCGAACGATACCAACTTCTCTTAATCCTTCAGGTCCTGTACTTCAATAAAGTCTTCACTCTCCAATACTACTGAAAAGGTAAATCAACAAATCTGGCAGAAATGGGTAAACTGCCAGTCCAGCACTTTTGTACCTTACGATAGAATGTAAATCTCTGTTTTAAAAAATGAGACTGCGTCATAAAAAGAAAACACAATGGAGTGGAGTCTCTGGCTAACGTTCTAGCTGGAAAACTAAACCGCATCACTGGGGTCTCCCTTTTATATACCTGTTGAGAACAGGTCATCATGTGACCTCACATCGGTGGGAAAATTACATCAGGTGACCTTCAACAAAAAAAAAACATTACATCATGGTCATAAGATATCCATGAGCTATGTAACAGTATCATTAATTTCAGAGTGATCAGTTGTCCTATCACCATTAGTTTTACAAATTTCTTTAATTTTTCATTTAACTACATAAGTTTTTAATTGGTTGGCCAATACTTTGCCTGATTTATCTCCATGAATGTAAAATTGAGTTTTATCTTTAAGAAGTTGAGTTTCAATTGGATATGTTAACAGAAGATCATATTTAGTTTTACCTTCAATGAGTCTTTTATATAAAACAGGATCTGGAGCTATAGCATATTTTTGATCTAATTGTTTCAATTGATTGGCAATTCAGTTCTTTCTTTATTAGTATAAGAAATAATATAATATAGTATAAGAAATAATTTGTCCTCTAATATAGGCCTTGAAAGTATCCCATACAATAAGATTAGAACTCTCTTCCTTTTTATTCTCTTCAAAAAACAAAATAATATGCCTCCCTAGAAACTTTTTAATTCCTTATCAGATAACAAAGTTGTATTAAAATGCCAAAATCTGTTTGTTTGAGGAAGACCAGGGAGATTTAAAGATAGAAATACAGGAGCATGATCTGAGATAGCAATCTTTTTATATTCACAGGAATGAACTGATGAAATCATTTGACTACCAATAAAAAAAAAATCAATCCTGGAATATGTATGATGGACATGGTAAAAAAAAATGAGTACTCCCTATCTAAAGTATATAAAAAAAAACGCCAAACATCAACAATACCACACTTCAATAAAAAGATTGAATAAACAAAGCTGATTTATTAAGAGACACTGGTTTAGAAGATGATCTTGGTCTATCTCCCTTAGGAGGTCTAAACATGGGAGATCTGTGAACTCAATCAATCATAAGCAAAGATGTCAAAATTTCCAAAAATAATTCTTGCAAACAGTTTGCAAAAAATTCCATAGGATGATTACCTTCCATTAATTCTTCGAGACCCAGAACCCATAGGTTGTTTCTTCTACTTCTGTTTTCTAGGTTGATCATCTTCTGTCTTAACTTTTCGTTAGACTTCAATTGCTTTTCTCAAAGCTTTTGCAATTTATCCACTTCTGTTTCCAGAGATGACAAAATTGCTTCATTATTTTTTATACGTTTATCATGTTCATTAAGAGTTTGTTGAATAGGATCCAATTTACCACCTATTTGTTGAAATTCAGAGCTGAATTGTTGAAACTTCTCAGAGGCTTCTCGTGCATGACTTTGCAGCAAATCCATAGTAGAATGAAAAGAGGCAGGAGATCCTCCTTTTTAGTACCTCTGGCATTCCTTCCAGCCATAAAGAAAGAATATCACACTTTAAAAAAAGTTTCAAGAAGGGTTGGAAATAGTAATATAATTAGAGTTGGAGTAACAGCAGATTGCTATTACTCCATCAGCCACCACCAGGAAAATCTCAGAAAATCACCACCAGAAATATTCTAAAGGCAAGATGACACAACTCTGGCTAATGAGAGAAGTCAAAGCCAATATAAAAGCAAAGGAGAGGGCATATAATAGTGCAAAAATTAGTGAGAAGTTAAAGGATTGGGAAGCTTTTCAAAACCAAGAGAAGGCAACAAAAAAAGTCATTAAAATGTTAAGGATAGAATATGAAAGTAAGCTAGCCAGTAATATTAAGGAGGATACCAAAAGTTTCTTCAGCTACATAAAGTGTAAAAGAGAGGTGAGAGTGGATATCGGACTACTGGAAAACTATGCTGGAGAAATAGTAATGGGAGGGCAAGATATGGCATCAGGCCTCACTGCGGAAGGCACTAGCAGTATGATGGGTTCCAGGTGTCAGGGGTCATGAAGTGTGTGAGGTTACCATTACTAGAGAGAAGGTTCTTGGAAAACTGAAAGGTCTGAAGGTAGATACGTCACCTGGACCATATGGTGTCGTAATGTTCAATCAGGTTTGCAGTCCAGCAAGTGAGACAGGAAATACACAGACTTCAAATAGGTATATTATTCATTTATCTACAAACAGTAAAAATTTGACCAAACATTCATGTTCCCAAAGTTGCAAACACTATAAAGCTGAATACTCAACAAACATACCTGCGTTCAACAAACAAACAGAGGAAGAGGTGAGCAAGCCCCTTCCACGTGCTATTTTATGTATCCAGGATATTTAAAACTGGACACCAGGCATCTATCCAATGGGAAAAGCAGCTGTATATTCTAAACTAACCAATCACAATGAAAGTGTCATTCCACAATCAGAATAAGGCACGCCCCCACAGGATACTCCACCCATTGAAAGTTGTGAACGTGATGATCCAACCCTCAGACTAGTATGACTCTCACAAACTCCCAACTAAGTTATACATAAAGCACAAGAATACAATACCCAGTACCGTAAACCCAATAGTCACCTCCCAGTATACAACAGTAGTCCACCAGCCTCCCTGTGCCCCAAAAGGCCACCGGCCCCATCCTGGAGTGTAATAGCCAATGAGCTGGTCCTCACTTCATTTTATACATTGGCTCTGAGATATGATCAACCAGGTGAGCAACATTCTCCAACCCAGCAGGAGTGTAGGTGCAGCATCCTTCACCAATAACGGTACACGTGCCACCTTCCGAGGTATCAGTTCCCAGGACAGTCTGGTTGCACCATGCTGAGAAAGGCAATTATTCTAAACATCCTTCCTTTGTAACAGCCCAGTTACTGACCAGCATGGGCCAAGTGTTTATTCAGGGCACTGGGTGGCATGCATACAGCACCACATATGTGGAAACAATAGATAGGCCTCAGAACTGTGTATCCTGTAGGTGCCATTCAGCTTCCAACAAGTGCCCAGTTTCTCAACACCATCTGGCATAGACACAGCCTTCCAGGGATACTGCTGTTGCTCACACTTGCCATCCACATACTCAACATGCCACCTACACCCACATCCTGTCAGGTGTGGAAATTATCTTAAGAGTCAGGACATTCCAATTACGTATACAAATGGTACATCGGGAATTACCAGCCCTTAAATCACTCACTCCACCAGGGCCACTAAGGCTCAAGTCCCTTAAGGCTGTGACTATAATCTGGGTTAAGGTTGGCTAAAATAGACTATAAGACCATAAGATATAGGAGCAGAAGTAAGCCACTCGGCCCATCAAGTCCGCTCCGCCATTCAATCATGGGCTGATCCAATTCTTCCAGTAATCCCCACTCTCCTGCCTTCTCCCCATACCCTTTCATGCCATGGCTAATCAAGAACCTATCTATCTCTGCCTTAACTGCATCCAATGACTTGGCCTCCACAGCCACTTGTGGCAACAAATTCCACAGATTTACCACCCTCTGACTAAAGTAATTTCTCCATATCTCTGTTCTGGACATCCTTCAATCCTGAAGTCGTGCCCTCTTGTCCTAGACTCCCTTACCATGGGAAATAACTTGGCCATATCTAATCTGTTCAGGCCTTTTAACATTCAGAATGTTTCTATGAGATCCCCCCTCATTCTCCTGAACTCCAGGGAATACAGTCCAAGAGCTGCCAGACATTCCTCATACGGTAAACTTTTCATTCCTGGAATCATTCTCGTGAATCTTCTCTGAACCCTCTCCAATGTCAGTATATCCTTTCTAAAATAAGGAGCCCAAAACTGCACACTCCAAATGTGGTCTCACGAGTGCCTTATAGAGCCTCAACATCACATCCCTGCTCTTATATTCTATACCTCCAGACATGAATGCCAGCATTACATTCACCTTCTTCACAACTGACTCACCCTAAAGGTTAACCTCCAGGTTATCTTGCACAAGGACTCCCAAGTCCCTTTGCATCTCTGCATTTTGAATTCTCTCCCCATCTGAGTAATAGTCTGTCCATTTATTTCTTCCACCAAAGTGCATGAACGTACACTTTCCAACATTGTATTTCATTTGCTACTTCTTTGCCCATTCCCCTAAACTATCTAAGTCTCTCTACAGGCTCTTTATTTCCTCGACACCACCCCTCCTCCATATATCTTTTTATCATTGGCAAATTTAGCCATAAATCCATTAATCCTATAGTCCGAATCATTGACATACATTGTAAAAAGGAACAGTCCCAACACCGATCCCTGTGGAACTCCACTGGTAACCGGGAGCCAGCCAGAATAGCATCTCTTTATTCCCACCCTTGTTTTCTGCCGATCAGCCAATGCTCCACCCATGCTCGTAACTTCCCTGTAATTCCATGGGATCTTACCTTGCTAAACAGCCTCATGTGCAGCACCTTGTCAAAGGCCTTCTGAAAATCCAAGTACACCACATCTACTGCATCTCCTTTGTTTACCCTGCTTGTAATTTCTTCAAAAAAAAATTGCAGTAGTTTAGTCAGGCAGGATTTTTCTTTCAGGAAACCATGCTGGCTTTGGCCTATCTTGTCATGTGCCTCCAGGTATTCTGTAATCACATCCCTAACAATCGATTCCAACAACTTCCCAACCACTGATATCAGGCTAACAGGTCTATAGTTTCCTTTCTGCTGCCTCCCACCCTTCCTAAATAGCAGAGTAACATTTGCAATTTTCCAGTCATCTGGTACAATGCCAGAATCTATCGATTCTTGAAAGATCATTGTTAATGCCTCTGCAATCTCTCCAGCTACTTCCTTCAGAACCCATGGGTACATTCCATCAGGTCCAGGAGATTTATCCATGCTCAGACTATTAAGCTTCCTGAGCACCTTCTCAGTCGTAATTTTCACTGCACATGCTTCACTTCCCTGACACTCTTGAATGTCCGGTATACTGCAGATATCTTCCACTGTGAAGACTGATGCAAAATATTGTTACGTACCCCGTAACTGGGTTGCCAAACCAGCAGAAATGGATCACTCAGTTGGAGTCTGGAGTACTAGAACTAAGAAAGTTTTATTAAAGAAACAAGCAACACAGTAATCGAAAGGATAATAAATGCAACAGTTCAGTGATGATAAACACACATGTGCACAGAATTAAGATAACAGCATCAATCAAGCTCTATCGTTGTCTAGGGGTAAATGACCAATTTCAAAATGACTCAAAGTTCAGTCCAGTTTAGTAGTTCAGTTCGCAGTAATCGTTGCCATGGCGGTGGACAACGTGGGGGAAGAGAGAGATAGAATAGGAACAACTCATCATTCAGAACGGCTTCACTCACAGACCAGCGGGATGGCTCACAAACAGCTTTTGGGCGGGTCCTTGGTGATGTCACCTGAGGTCACCGACTGTGACCCCTCCTCCAGATGCGGTCGATCCTCTGCAGTGAACCCGGCACCCAGGCAAGGGCGGACACACACCGGGTTCCCGCTGATCGTACCTTTCCACCCTGTGCGTTGTCCGGTACTTCTCACCACTCGTGAGAAGCGCACCGCTTCCAGGGTCTCGTTACCTCGGGTGGCGTGTGTGTCTGTCTTAGCGAACCTGTCCCTTTTTATCCCCCTGCTGGGGTATCGCCTGTCCATCACTTCAAACAGTTCAGGGTTCAAAGGGGGGAGCCGCTCCAGACAGCTCTTCCTCCCACATCCCTTCATTACACATCTCCAGACGCTGCTCCATTGTTCCTTATCTCTCCTTCCCCTGAGGGCAGGTGGCAGACCAACTGCTGATGCCACTGATGCTAGCCCAGGCCAGCAAACATCTTAATTTTATGTGTATTCTCGTAACAATATGCATTCAGTTCCTCTGCCATCTCTGTGCCTCTTATTACAACATCTCCAGCGTCATTTTCTATTGGTTCTTTATCTACCCTCAACTTTTTTACCCTTTGTGTACTTAAAAAAGCTTTTAGTATCTTCTTTGATATTAGTCACCAGCTTCCTTCATCTTTTCCTTCCTAGTGAACTTCTTAGTTTCCTTCTGCAAGTTTTGAAAAGCTTCCCAATCCTCTATCTTCCCACTAGCTTTGGCTTCCTTGTATGCCCTCTCTTTTGCTTTTACTTTGGCTCTGACTTCACTTGTCAGCCACCGTAGTGTCCTTCTTGACTACTCCCGCCCAGCTCCCCAAAACAGAAGCCAAAACACAAGAAACCAGATAATTTCCTCGACAAGGTTTTTTCTTTGTCGTCAAAGGGTTCGATATCAGTGGCATCCCTTCTGTGATGTAGTAAGCAGTCTTCATGCAAATTCGGCATTCTGACTCATCAGTCTAGTGCGCAAATTCAAACGCCATCCACAGGAATGTACAGTATAACGGGACCTCCCACCCACAAATCAGCGTTCACCACTCTGTCACTTTGTAATGACGGGAGATACAAATGCACTCGCTCCTGGTTAGTCACTGGATATTTAGAAAACAAAAACAATAGAAGCACAATAATTGCTCCCCAAGTGCTCGATTTCCCTCTGAAATGTGGGCATCTCGTATCCGGAATAAAGCGGCCCAAATTGCTACCAAATTTCATTTGGCCACTAGGAAAAATGAGTCCTCCCTAAAACCAATTACAAAAACCATTGCGAACAAGTAACAAAGTAACAGAATAAACACGTAATAGATTAGAACACAAAACACAAAGTAACTGACTAAATAAAACGAAACGAAACAAAGGAACAGATTAAACACAAATCACAAAGCCTGGGCTGTAGTTCCTTTCTTTAAAACTTCCTATGAAACTGCAAAAGCTTAAAACAGACTCTTATCAGAACAACCAGCAAGGAAAAAACAACTGGGCGGGGCCCAGCACATTCCTAGACTCTCTTAAAGGCAAAGTCCACGCACATGCGCACACCCCTGACATTTTCCACATTGAGATCGCTCACGTTGTGTGCGTTTTTCCGTAGATGCTGCCTGGTCTGCTGAGCTCCTCCAGCATTTTGAGTGTTACAGGGAGAGGAATGCGGGTCGAATGACGCGCGAATGAGCTAGCCAGCCCCCGATTCCCACCGCCGGCGAACGTTAGCCGATAGGGAATTTGGCAGAGGACAAAGACCTTCCCCCTCAACAGTCTCCCCTACAGAACGTCCTCCACATTGCATAGAGGGTGGGGGTAGGAACCCCGCTTACCTGCTCCTCCGGAAACCCAGCTTTAAGCAACGCTGAAATCATTTATTTATGGGATGTGCACTATCCCCCACTCCCCGTCTGTTTATCTAATCTCCTTACGTGGCTACTCTCCTACATACGATAAACCTTGTAATAGTTGAATCGCTGTATTTATAGGATGGTGCTATTAAAGACAGCACTGCCCCTTTTATTGGAAAATCGCTGAAGTAACCATGTGTCCCATTCCAGAGGTTAATTCAGCATTCTCTGGAGAGCTCCCACTATCGCGGTACCTGTACCTTTCTGTGATGGAGCCCTCCTGGCGTAGAACTTTAATACTGCACCCTCCTCGACTGTGCTCCAGCCCGCTCGGGGTTTGAAACTCCATTCAGTAAGACTGTGTTTACCTGCTGCCGTTACCCGAACCCGTAGTGTTTCATTATGCTCAGGGGAAGCAAGCAGTGTTCTCAGGGCGTTGTTGATCACATGTTGGGACAATCTCTCTGTTAGATAGGATCACTCCGGTACCCCCTCATCCCATATTCTCAATAATCCACGCCTTTGTATCAACCTTTTGTCTGTGTCTATCCCCTAAACTTGCTAATTCCTTAGTGGAGAATTCTCTGAGTTCTGTTGTCTCTAAGGTGTCCATTACACCATCCGCTGCCCATTCCTGAGCCTCCCCTCCTCCTCCTCCTGAGGGGAAGAAGCTGCGGATCGATGCTCCACACGGTGGGTGTGGGAACGCGCGACTACTGGCCCGCTCCGTACTGTTTCGGACACACAAGGGAGAGGGCGATCATCTCGAGGATTAAACCGGGGGGGGGGGGGTCCACGCTCCTCCCTCTCCCTCTTTTCCATCATCCAGCCAGACATCCCCATCTCCCAGCCCCACAGTAGGATCGTCGCCCCGTCTCAACAAGGCTCGAACCTTAACGGGATCAGGCTCCCGTTGGCCCTTCGAGTCGCCTCTAAAGTCTGTACTTTCATCAGCTGACAGGCTATCTGTATATTCATATCACCCAACTTCGCACCCCTACTCTGAGCGCTCTAGTGTTTCGTTCAGAACAGTACAGCGTTGGCTGAGATCTTCCAATTCATCAAGACTCGCTATCGTTGTATAACGATGCCTTACAATTGCTACAAACAGCCAGAAAGCATTTCGCCGGCTACCTTTTCTTTTGGGGAAAAAAACAATGATTTAAGTTTAGAAACAACGTGATGTCCCATTTCAACCTCAGTGAAGTCTAACTGGTCTGACCAATCTACCGGTATTCCATAACCCATCAGTAAGTTAGCGAGACCTCCAAGGCCTGCGCATCTTCAGTCCACCCTGGAACTCTGTGTCTGTTAAACGGAGGGTCCTCTCTTTTAAATAACCTCTTAAAGAAATGCACCTCTGCTAAATAAGCCAAACCCTGCTCACAGCGCCAACTGTAATGTTCAGTCAGGTTCACAATCCGGCAAGTGAGACAGGAAATGCACTGACTTCATCAAATAGGTATTTTAATCATTTATTTACAAACAGTAAAAATTCGACCAAGCATTCATGTTCCCCAGGTTACAGACACTACAAAGCTGAATACTCAACAAACATATGTACATTTACCAAACATACTCAGTTAAGAGTGCACGCAGGACATATCTTCCCAATGGCCATGGCCTAAACAAAGAAAAAGAAGAAAGCCCCTTTCTCTGGCTATTTTATATGCCCAGGATATTTGAAAATAGACACCAGGCATCTATCCAATGGGAAAAGCAGCTGCATCTACTAATCTGACCAATCACAACAGAAGCGGCTTTCAACAATCAGAATAATCAGTATACCACAGGGTTCAGAAAAAGGTAGCTGAAGGGATCATGGAGCCGTCAGTAATGATCTTTCAAGACCACTAGATTCTGGAAGACTGGAAAATTGCAAGTGTCACTTCACTCTTCAAGAAGGGAGAGAGGCAGCAGAAAAGAAACTATAGGCCAGTTAGTCTGAACTCAGTGGTTGGGAAAATGTTGGAGTCGACTGTTAAGGATGAGATCTCAGGATACTTGGAGGCACATGATAAAATTAGCCTTAGTCAGCATGGTTTCATCAAGGGAAAACCATGAAGGGGTGCAGGGGAACGGCAGGAGATTGGGGCTGAGAGGAAAATTGGATCAGCCCTGATGAAATGGCGGAGCAGATGCAATGGGCCGAATGGCCTAATTCTGCTCCTCTGTCCTGGGGTCTTATGATCTTAAAGTGAGAACATCACCGAAAATGTTCATATGCTGGAGCATTTTGAAGTAAAGAAAGAGATGATACTGGATTTCTTGAAGGACATTAAGATGGTTATGTCCCAGTGCTGATGAAATACTGTATACTCCAAGTTATTGAGAGAGCAAGCAATGCGATTGGGGCCTTGACTAAGATGTTTGTGTCCTCTCTAGTCCCAGGTGAGGTTCCAGTAAACTGATAGGTAGCTCATGTTTTTCTTTTGTTCAAGAAGCAAAACAGGGACAATCCTGGAAATTATAGACTGGTGAGTCTCACATCAGTGTTAAAGAAACTAATGGAAAGGAGACTTTGGGGTTGGATTTATGAGCATTTTGCATCAGTCTACATTATTCAACACCACCCCCCCCCCCACCAGATCCCTAAACCTAATGCCACCAGGCACCAATATAAATTTAATAATTATTAACAGACCTGTCCTAAATTGCACAAATAAAAACACAAAATGCTGGAGGGACTCAGCAAGTCGGGCAGCATATAAGGAGGGGAATAAAACATAGAAACATAGAAAAATCTACAGCACAATACAGGCCCTTCTGCCCACAAAGCTGTTCCGAACATGCCCTTACCTTAGAAATCACGTAGGGTTACCCATAGCCCTCTATTTTTCTAAGCTCCATGTACCTATCCAGGAGTCTCTTAAAAGACCCTATCACATCCGCCTCCACCACCATTGCCGGCAGCCCATTCCAAGCACTCACCACTCTCTACATAAAAAACTTACTCCCAACATCTCTGTACCTACTTCCAAGCACCTTAAAACTGTGCCCTCTTGTACTAGCCACTTCAGCCCTGGGAAAAAGCCTCTGACTATCCACACGATCAATGCCTCTCATCATCTTATACTCAGTCAGTGTTTTGGGCTAAGATGTTCCTTCAGGACTGGAAAGGAAGGGGCAGAAGCCAAAAGGAAAATGGGAATAATCCTGGAAATTATAGACTGCTGAGTCTCACATCAGTGGAAAAGAAACTAATAGAAAGGCGTCTTCAGGACTGGATTCATGAGCATTTGCATCACTGCACTCTGTTCAACACTGCTCCTCCCATCCTTGCACCTAATGGCACCGGGCATCTGCAGAATCTCTTATGGTTATCAACATCTGCAGAATCTCTTATGTGCGCAGATAAAAAGCCTTGGGTTTCTACAGGGGCTTTCACAGCCAACATCAGGAGGTAATGTAGTATTTTACAGCCAATGACTACTTGTACGAAGTGTTGCCTTGTTGTAAGACTGGAACAGACTGTCGACAAAGAGCAATAAAGTAATGACCAGAGACTTTATTTTACAGTAATGTTGGCTGTGGGATCAATACTGACCTAGGAGAATGAAGGTAAAGCCTCAGCTCTTCTGTTCAATGAAGTCATAGCCTTCAGTATGTCTGCATGAGAGGACAGGCAGAGGCCTGTTTCAACGTTCCTTGGTGCTGAACTGGAATGTGCTGCACAATACTTTGTTCAGCATCGATTTCATCATTTTCAATGTGCCAAAGACTACATAGCACCAGCACCCAATTTGATCTGGATCCTGCATCTGACTCAGACTCCCAAAACTATTGGACAATTGGTTGCAAGCAATTGATAGCACAGATTTCTCCAAATGGCTGACCTGCACTGGCCAAAAGAAGCACTCCCAATTTATCCCCACTACCAGTTGATTTGTGACACTCAACCTTTAAAAGGTACACTCCCTGTGGTAACTAGACAGCAGCAGCAGCAAATGGCTGCCAAAGCTGAAGACAAGGTTCTCCAAGAGACACACTCAACTAGTAGGGAATAAGTTATTGGCCATGTACACTACAAAGGAGTAATGCAAGAAAAATGTCATGTCAGCTAAACGCTGATCTGTGCAACAGACCCAAAATGCTGGAGGAACTCAGTAGGTCAAGCAGCATCAATGGAAATGAATCAACAGTCGAGATTTTGGCCTGAGGCCCTTCATCAGGACTAGAAAGGAAGGGGACTGATGCCAGAAGAAAGTCAGGGGAAGAGGAAGAAGTACAAGCTAGAAGGTGACAGGTGAGGGGGAGGGGTAGGATGAAGTAAGAAGCTGGGACGTGATAGGTGGTAAAGGAAGGGCTGAAGAAAAAGGGATCTGATAGGAGAGGAGAGTGCACCATGGGAGAAAGGGAAGGTGGAGGAGCACCAGGGGTGGTGAGAGGCAAGTTAGCAGAGGAGAAGGGGTAAAAGGGGGCAAGAGTGGGGAAATTGAAGAGGGAAGGGGGAGGAGGAGAAATCGATGTTCATGCCAACAGGTTGGAGGCCTCCCAGATGGAATATGAAGTGTTGCTGTTCCTCCAACCTGACGGTGGCCTCATCATGGCAGTAGAGGAGGCCATTGGCTGACATGTCAGAATGGGAATGGGAATGGGAATGTTAATGGGAATGGGGATTTGAATTAAACTGATTGGCCACCAGGAATCCAGTTTTACATGTACAAACATACACTATCCACTCAACAACCCTCCATGGACATGGAGTCCACCTTTAAGTACACCAAGCAACGGTGGACAATGTGCTATTTGCTTCATGTCTTTCATTGAACCATAAGCAATAGGAGAGAGGGCACCCAGAGGTTGGGGGGGAGGGAGAAGGGAAGGAGGACAAGCAATTTGGGTGCAGCATCTCAGCAGGCCACAGGAGAGGGTCCTCTTCCTTAGGAATTTAAACGTTAACATGTTCAATGGTTCAATGGCTCTATTTAATATCAGAGGATGTATACAGAGCACAACCTGAAATTCTTACTCTTCACAGACATCCCGAAAAACAGAAGAGAACTGCAAAGAATGAACGACAGAAAGATGTTAGAACCCCAAACCCCCCTCTCGCCCTCCCACACACAAACAGCAGCAAAGCATCAAGCCTCACCGCCCCCCCCCCAACTTATTTCAGCAGGAAGCATCACGTGGGCCAGATCTGTCTCTTTCTGTAATTAATTCAAGACCAGTACAACTCAGGTCACAAGTCTCAAAGAGCTCCTCCACTGACACTACGGTCACTTGTCCCGCGCCATTTCCCAAAGTCAAGCATTCCTATCTCCCTGGTAAGGCCTTCAATATATTGCATGAGATAACTTTCCTGAACACAATTAACAAATTCCACCCCATCTAAACTCTCAGCGGTTTGGCGGTTCCAGTCTATATTGGGAATGTTAAAATCCCTACTATGACAACACAATTATTCTTGCAACTTTCTGCAATCTCTCTGTAAATTCGTTCCTCTGATTCCCATTGACATTGAGGGGGGGGGGAAAGACTATAGTACAATCCCAACAAGGTGATCATCCCTTTCTTATTTCTCACTTCCACCCAAAAAGCCTCACTGAACAGTATCTCCATAATTTAATTTCATATTAATACAGTAATGTTCTCCCTAATCAGAAATGCAACCACAACCCTCCCCTTCACTTTCTTCCATCTCCATCCCACCTATAGCATCTGTATCTTGGAACATTTAAGTTCCGGACCCATCCCCCGTTACTCGAGTTTCTGCAATAACTGTCCAACATAGCTATCCATTCACCTGAGTTCATCTGCCTTACCTATTAGGGCTCTTCCAATAGAATAAATGCAATTTAATTCAACGTTTTTTTCTTTCTCCCAGCCGTGCGATGGCCTGTCTTGTCTAATGATCTTACTGTCATCGAATGCTATCTCAGCTTCTAGTCTCCATCTACCATACTTCTGCTTTGAATCCCACCTCTTCCAATCTATTTTAAATCCTCACTAACAAATCTCCCTGGTGGAACATTAGTCCCCCCTCCAGTTCAGGTGCAACCCATCCCACTTGTACAAGCCATCTCTGTCCTAAAATAGGTCTGAAAGGTCCACAAATACGAATCCCTGCCCCCACTCCAACACGTCAGCCATGCACTTCTCTGCCATATCCCCCATCTTGCTCTCACAAGCTCATGGCACACAAGTAATACAGAGATTACTACCAATGAGTACTTCTTTTTAACTTTCCTAATTCCCTATATAGTCTGTTGGATCTCATCCCTTTTACTACTCACCGAATGTCGTCTACGCCAACATGCACAGTGACTGCTCAAACTCCACCTTGAGAATGCTCTACAACTACTCAGAGACATTCTCAACCCTGGCACCAAGGAGGAAACCCATCATCCTCACGTCCCTTTTGTGGCCACAGAATCTCCTGTCTGCCACACCACCCCCCTCCTCCTCCCCAGCCATCAGGCCTCTTATCATTATAGTCCTAGTCTGACACAGCATTTCAGATGCGTAGGAACATACTGTAAGGAGCTCCAGAGAGTCGTAGACTCTGCCCAGTACATTCCTCTCCTCCTTTGGTTCTGTCTACAGGAGGCACTGCATCAAGAAAGCAACACCTATCATCAAAACTCCTCACCATCTGGCCATCTTTTCACAGCTACCATTGGACAGGAGGTACAGAAGCCTGAAGTCGACCTTCATCAAGTTCAAGAACAGCTACTCACTGCAGACCAGCAACATTATGGCCACTTGGACCTCTTGGCACCATAGAACCAGAGAAACTACAGCACAGAAACAGGCCTTTTGGCCCTTCTTGGCTGTGCCGAACCATTTTCTGCCTAGTCCCACTGACCTGCACACGGACCATATCCCTCCATACACCTCCCATCCATGTATCTGTCCAATTTATTCTTAAATGTTAAAAAAGAACCCGCATTTACCACCTCGTCTGGCTGCTCATTCCATACTCCCACCACTCTCTGTGTGAAGAAGTGCCCCCCCCAATGTTCCCTTTAAACTTTTCCCTCCTCACCCTTAACCCATGTCCTCTGGTTTTTTTCTCCCCTTGCCTCAGTGGAAAAAGCCTGCTTGCATTCACTCTATCTATACCCATCATAATTTTATATACCTCTATCAAATCTCCCCTCATTCTTCTACACTCCAGGGAATAAAGTCCTAACCTATTCAACCTTTCTCTGTAACTGAGTTTCTCAAGTCCCGGCAACAACCTTGTAAACCTTCTCTGCACTCTTTCAACCTTATTTATATCCTTCCTGTAATTTGGTGACTAAAACTGAACACGATACTCCAGATTCGGCCTCACCAATGCCTTATACAACCTCATCATAACATTCCAGCTCTTATACTCAATACTTCGATTAATAAAGGCCAACGTACCAAAAGCTCTCTTTACGACCCTACCTACCTGTGACGCCACTTTTAGGGAATTTTGTATCTGTATTCCCAGATCCCTCTATTCCACTGCACTCCTCAGTGCCTTACCATTAACCCTGTATGTTCTACCTTGGTTTGTCCTTCCAATGTGCAATACCTCACACTTGTCTGCATTAAACTCCATCTGCCATTTTTCAGCCCATTTTTCCAGCTGGTCCAAGTCCCTCTGCAGGCTCTGAAAACCTTCCTCACTGTCTACTACACCTCCAATCTTTGTATCATCAGCAAACTTGCTGATCCAATTTACCACATTATCATCCAGATCATTGATATAGATGACAAATAACAATGGACCCAGCGCTGATCCCTGTGGCACACCACTAGTCACAGGCCTCCACTCTGAGAAGCGATCCTCTACTACCACTCTTTGGCTTCTTCCATTGAGCCAATGTCTGATCCAGTTTACCACCTCTCCATGTATACCTAGCGACTGAATTTTCCTAACTAACCTCCCATGCGGGATCTTGTCAAAGGCCTTACTGAAGTCCATGTAGACAATATTCACTGCCTTCCCTTCATCCACTTTCCTGGTAACCTCCTCAAAAAACTCCAATAGATTGGTCAAACATGACCTGCCACGCACAAAGCCATGTTGACTCTCCCTAATAAGTCCCTGTCTATCCAAATGCTTGTAGATTTTGTCTCTTAGTACTCCCTCCAATAACTTACCTACTACCGACGTTAAACTCACCGGCCTATAATTTCCGGGATTACTTTTCGATCCTTTTTTAAACAACGGAACAACATGAGCCACTCTCCAATCCTCCGGCACTTCACCCGTAGACAGCAACATTTTAAATATTTCTGCCAGGGCCCCTGCAATTTCAACACTAGTCTCCTTCAAGGTCCGAGGGAACACCCTGTCAGGTCCCGGGGATTTATCCACTTTAATTTTCCTCAAGACAGCAAGGACCTCCTCCTTTTTGATCTGTACAGTTTCCATGATCTCACTACTTGTTTCCCCTAATTCCATAGACTTCATGCCAGTTTCCTTAGTAAATACAGACGCAAAAAACCTATTTAAGATCTCCCCCATTTCCTTTGGTTCCACACATAGGCGACCACTCTGATCTTCAAGAGGACCAATTTTATTCCTTACAATCCTTTTGCTCTTAATATACCTGTAAAAGCTCTTTGGATTATCCTTCACTTTGACTGCCAAGGCAACCTCATGTCTTCTTTTTGCCCTCCTGATTTCTTTCTTAAGTATTTTCTTGCACTTCTTATACTCCTCAAGCACCTTATTTACTCCCTGCTTCCTATACATGTCATACAACTCCCTCTTCTTCATTATCAGAGTTGCAATATCCCTTGAGAACCAAGGTTCCTTATTCCTACTCACTTTGCCTTTAATCCTGACAGGAACATACAAATTCTGCACTCTCAAAGTTTCTCCTTTGAAGGCTTCCCACCTACCGATCACATCCTTGCCAGAGAACAACCTGTCCCAATCCACGCTTTTTAAGTCCTTTCTCATTTCTTCAAATTTGGCCTTCTTCCAGTTAAGAACCTCAACCCTAGGACCAGATCTATCCTTGTCCATGATCAAGTTGAAACTAATGGTGTTATGATCACTGGAACCAAAGTGCTCCCCTACACAGACTTCCGTCACTTGTCCTAACTCGTTTCCTAACAGGAGATCCAATACTGCATCCCCTCTAGTTGGTCCCTCTATATATTGATTTAGAAAACTTTCCTGAACACATTTTACAAACTCTAAACCATCTAGACCCCTAACAGTATGGGAGTCCCAATCAATATAGGGAAAATTAAAATCCCCTACCACCACAACTTTATGTTTCCTGCAGTTGCCTGCTATCTCTCTGCAGCTTTGCTCTTCCAATTCTCGTTGACTATTGGGTGGTCTGTAATACAATCCCACTAATGTGGCCATACCTTTCCTGTTTCTCAGCTCCACCCTTAAGGACTCAGTAGACAAGCCCTCTAATCTGTCCTGCCTGAGCACTGCTGTAATATTTTCCCTAACAAGCAATGCTACTGCCCCACCTTTCATTCCTCTGCCTCGATCACATCTGAAACATCGGAACACTGGAATATTAAGCTGCCAGTCCTGCCCCTCCTGTAGCCAAGTTTCACTAATTGCTATAATGTCACAATTCCACGTGTTAATCCACGCCCTCAACTCATCCGCCTTCCCCGCAATACTCCTAGCATTGAAATATATACACCTCAGAAGATTTTTACCACCACTCACAACCTTTCTATCAGCGGATTTGCTTGAAATTTTAACAACATTTATTTTCACCCCAGCCACATTGTCAGCTCTGGCACTCTGGTTCCCATCCCCCTGCAAATCTAGTTTAAAGCCTCCCCAGTAGTACTAACAAACCTCCCTGAAAGGATATTGGTCCCCCTGTAGTTCAAGTGTAATCCGTCTCTCTTGTACAGGTCCCACCTGCCCCAGAAGAGGTCCCAATGATCCTGAAATCTGAAACCCTGCCCCCTACACCAGTTCCTCAGCCACTTGTTCATCCTCCAGAGCATCCTATTCCTACCCTCACTGGCACCTAGCACAGGTAGCAATCCTGAGATTACCACGCTCGAGGTCCTGCTTTTCAACTTCCTACCAAGCTCTCTATACTCACTGTCCAGGACCTCCTCACTCTTCCTTGCTATGTCATTGGTACCAATGTGCACCACGACATCTGGCTGGTCACCCTCCCACTTCAGAATGTCATGCAATCGATCAGAGACATCCTTGACCCTGGCACCCGGGAGGCAACAAACCATCCTGGATTCTCTGTCACGACCACAGAACCTCCTATCTGCACCTCTAACTATCGAGTCCCCTATCACTACCGTTCTCCTCTTTTCCCCCCTCCCTTCTGCACTGCAGAGCCAGACTCAGTGCCAGAGATCCGGCTACTGCAGCTAGTCCCAGGTAAGTCATCCCCCCCAACAGTATCCAATGTGGTATACTTGTTGTTGAGGGGAATGGCCACAGGGGAACCCTGCTCTGCCTGCCCTTTCCTCTTCCCTTGCCTGACAGTAACCCAATTTCCTGTCCTCTGCTCCTTTGGCATAACTACCTCCCTGTAGCTACGATTTATAATCTCCTCATTCTCCCGAATGATCCTCAGGTCATCCAGCTCCTGCTCCAGTTCCCTAACATGGTTTGTTAGGAGCTGCAGCTGGATGCACTTCTTGCAGGTGTCCAAAATGCATTTTGTATTTTTTTATTCTAACTTGTAAAAATTATGTATAATTCATGTCTTATTTATATATTGCTATCTTATGAATGCTGCATATATGATATTATATGCTGTGACGCTGCTGCTGGTAGGCTTTTCATTGAACTAATGCCTGTGAAACCTTGTGCATGTGAGCATAAACTCGACTTTGACCTTGTATCAAGGCTGTTCACAGTGCCATTGACTTGGCTGCTGCTACTAACTCACGAACAGTGACCCCCACCCACACCCCGCCCCATGCAAACAGTTTCCAAAACTGCATACTTTTTTTCTCCAGTCCTGATGAAGGGTCTCGGCCTGAAATGTTGACTGTACTCTTTTCCATGGATGCTGCCTGGCCTGCTGAGCTCCTCCAGCATTTTGTGTGTGTTGCTCAGATTTCCAGCTTCTGCAGATTTTCTCTTGTCTGTGTACTTGTTTGCAAGGAAGAATTCCTACAGTATATGTTGTGACAAGAATACACATAGATTAAGATGTTAGCTGTCCTATGCTGGCATCAGTGGGATCAGCAGTTGGTCTGCCACCTGTCTTCAGGAGAGAGAGAGATAAAGAAAACAATGGAGCAGCATTTGGAGATGTTAATGAAGGGACGGGAGAGAGTAACGGAAGGAGAGCTGTCAAGATTGGCTCCCCCTTTGAACCCTGAACTGTTTGAAGTGATGGACAGGCGATACCCCAGCAGGGGGATAAAAAGGGACAGGTTTGCTAAGGCAAGACACACGACACCTCGAGGTAACGAGACCCTGGAAGCGGTGCGTCTTTCATAAGTCGGTGGGAAGTTTTGGACGGCTGGTCGCGGGACAAGCCAAAGGCACGATCAGCGGGAACCTGGTGTGTGTCCACCCTTGCCTGGGTGCCGGGTTCACCGCAGAGAAACGATTGTATCTGGAAATGGAGGGGTCACAGTCGGTGACCTCAGATGACATCACAAAGGACTCGCCCGAAAGTTGACTGTGAAGGTCTGTGTGTGGAAGCCGTTTGAATATTCATTCGTTTTGCTCTCTCTCTCCTTCCCCCCATTGTCTGCGAACTGAACTGAACTAAATTGAACTGAACTTTGCGTCACTTTGAAACTGGTCATTTATCCCTAGACAACGATAGAGCTTGATTGATCCTGTTACCTTAACTCTGTGTACATGTGTGTTTATCATTGCTGAACTGTTGCATTTATTATCCTTTTGATTAGAGTACTGTGTTGCTTGTTTCTTTAATAAAACTTTCTTAGTTCTAGTAATCCAGACTCCAACTGAGTGAACCATTTCTGCTGGTTTGGCAACCCAGTTACAGGGTACGTAACAATGTCTACTCCTCTACCTTTCCTCTTGGTCGTCCAGCTACCTGCACCCTGCACCTTTTGTGCAGCTCATGCAAGGAATTCCTGACATAATTAAAACCAAGAAATAGGAAGCAAAAAGAAATGCAGAACACAGTTACAGATAAAGTGAAGAGCAGGGAGCCAAGTGAAACGCAAGGGTCACGATGAGACATCAAGAACATCTATCAATTTTGCAAAGAGTCACTGGGGACATGTTGAATTCTCTTTTATGCCTGTTACATTCAGTATGGGAATATGTATTACACCTTTATGATTTCTCTACAATTAAAGGGATTTTTTTTAAGCTTCTGGTGGAATTCTGGTGGGTGTCACAGTGGTGTAGTGGATCGCACAATGCTAGTACAGCTCGGGGCATTCCAGAACTCCGAGTCCAATTCCAGAATGTTCCGTAAGGAGTCTCTGTACATCCTCCCTGCGGAATGCGTGGATTTTCCCTGGGAGCTTCACTTTCCTCCCACAGTTCATACCAGGGCAGGTTAATTGTCCCGTGATTAATTCTGAATCCAAACTGGCTAATTCACCATGGATCCCATTCATCTTAAACTTCTGGATGAGCCTCCCATGAGGGACCTTGTGAAACGGTTTACTAAAATCCAAATGGACAACATCCACAACTCTACCTTCATCAATTACCCTCGGCACTTCGTCAAAAACTCAATCAAGTTGTGAGACGTGACTTGGCTGTCACAACACCATGCTGGCTCTTCCTAATTAAGCCATGGTTTTCCAGATACTTATAAATCCTATTCCAAAGGATTCTCTCCAGTAACTTTTCTATCATGAGTCTATAGTTTCCAGGATTATCCCTGGTTCCCTTCTTGAACAAAGGAACAACATTAGCTACTCGCCAGACCTCTGGAACCTCAACTGTGGCTAGAAAGGGCACAAAGATATTGGTCTAGGCCCCATCAATCTCATTTCTTGCCTCCCTCAATAACTGTGGTGTATCCCATCAGGCCCTGGGGACGTCCACCTTAATGCTCTTAAAGAGACCTAATACTACCTCCTCCTTTACATAGAGGTGTCCAAGCAAATTAATACACTTAGCACTGATCTTTCTATCCTCCATGTCCATCTCCTTGGTAAATACTGATGTAAAGTATTCATTAAGGACCTCATCCACATCCTCCACATCCATGCAAATATTTCCCCCTTTATCCTTGAGTGGTCCTAACCTATTCCTAGATTCCAGTCACTCTTCAAAGTTCAAAGTAATATTTATAATCAGAGTACATACATATCATCACATACAACCCTGAGATTCTTTTTCTGTGGGCATAATTAGCAAGTCTACAGAAAAGTAACTGTAAACAGGATCAATGAATAACAAACTGTGCAAATGCAAATATAAATAAATAGCAATAAATAAGAAGAGCATGAAATAACAGGATAAAGAGTCCTTAAAGTGAGATCATCAGTTGTGGGAACACCAGAAATAGAATGAGTGTAGCTATCCCCTTTTCTTCAAAAGCCTGATGGTTGAGGGGTAGTAACTGTTCTTGAACCTGGTGGTGTGAGTTCTGAGGCACCTGTACCTTCTACCTGATGGCATCAGTGAGAAAAGAGCATGGCCTGGGTGGTGAGGCTCTTTGATGATGGATGCTGCTTTTCTAAGGCAATGTTTCATGTAAACGTGCACAATGGTTGGGAGGATTTTACCCGGGATGTACAGGGCTGTAATGGTTGGGAGGATTTTACCCGGGATGTACAGGGCTGTAATGGTTGGGAGGATTTTACCCGGGATGTACAGGGCTGTAATGGTTGGGAGGATTTTACCCGGGATGTACAGGGCTGTAATGGTTGGGAGGATTTTACCCGGGATGTACAGGGCTGTAATGGTTGGGAGGATTTTACCCGGGATGTACAGGGCTGTAATGGTTGGGAGGATTTTACCCGTGATGTACGGGGCTGTAATGGTTGGGAGGATTTTACCCGTGATGTACGGGGCTGTAATGGTTGGGAGGATTTTACCCGTGATGTACGGGGCTGTAATGGTTGGGAGGATTTTACCCGTGATGTACGGGGCTGTAATGGTTGGGAGGATTTTACCCGGGATGTACGGGGCTGTAATGGTTGGGAGGATTTTACCCGGGATGTACAGGGCTGTAATGGTTGGGAGGATTTTACCCGGGATGTACAGGGCTGTAATGGTTGGGAGGATTTTACCCGGGATGTACAGGGCTGTAATGGTTGGGAGGATTTTACCCGTGATGTACGGGGCTGTAATGGTTGGGAGGATTTTACCCGTGATGTACAGGGCTGTAATGGTTGGGAGGATTTTACCCGTGATGTACGGGGCTGTAATGGTTGGGAGGATTTTACCCGTGATGTACGGGGTTGTAATGGTTGGGAGGATTTTACCCGTGATGTACGGGGCTGTAATGGTTGGGAGGATTTTACCCGTGATGTACGGGGCTGTAATGGTTGGGAGGATTTTACCCGTGATGTACGGGGCTGTAATGGTTGGGAGGATTTTACCCGTGATGTACGGGGCTGTAATGGTTGGGAGGATTTTACCCGTGATGTACGGGGCTGTAATGGTTGGGAGGATTTTACCCGTGATGTACGGGGCTGTAATGGTTGGGAGGATTTTACCCGTGATGTACAGGGCTGTAATGGTTGGGAGGATTTTACCCGTGATGTACGGGGCTGTAATGGTTGGGAGGATTTTACCCGTGATGTACGGGGCTGTAATGGTTGGGAGGATTTTACCCGTGATGTACGGGGCTGTAATGGTTGGGAGGATTTTACCCGTGATGTACGGGGTTGAATCCATTACCTTTTGTAGGATTTTCTGCTCAAAGGCATTGGCGTTCCCATAATGCAGCAGGTCAGCACACTTTTCACCACACATCTGTAGAAGTTTGCAGAGGTTTCTGATGACATGCCGAACCTCCGCAGACTCCTGAGGAAGTAGAGGTGCTGTCGTGCTTTCTTTGCAATTACATTTATATGATGGGTCCAAGACGGGTCCTCTGAGATAGTGACTGATGCTCTCCACCTCTGATCCTCCAATGAGTAAGTGGGTCATGGACCTCAGAAGAGGATAACCAAAGTCTACAATCAGTTCCTTGGTCTTATTGGTATTGAGTGAGAGGTTGTTGTTATTACACCACTCATCCAAGTTTTCAATCTCCCCCTGTTCACTGATTCATCACCCCCATTGATACAGCCCACAACAGTGGTGTCATCAGCTAACTCGTATCTGGTGTTGGAGCAGTAGATGACATTGCAAATCTCCGCAGCCACACAGTCATAGGTGTAAAGCACGTAGAACAGTGGGCTAAGCACTCATTGCCATGGTGATCCTGTGCTGATGGACATGGTAGAGGAGATGTTTTTGCCAATCCGAACTGACTGGGGTCTCCTCTTGATGTATATATAGAATATCTTGGGATTCTCTTTAATCCTACTTGCCAAAGACTTTTCATGGCCCCCTCCTGACTTTCCTGATTCCCTTCCTGAGTTCTTTCCTGTTTTTTTTATATAATCTTCAAGGCTCTGTTTGATTCTAACTTCTTAAGTTTTACATACTTCCCCTTTTACTTCTTGACTAAATTCGTCACTGCCCTCAACATCGAAGGATATCGTACCTGGCCATCCTTTTCCTTCCTTCTGACTGAAAAATACCCGTCCTGCACTTTGTGCATTTGGCCTTTAAACACTCCCACATGTCAGATGTGGACTTGTCCAAAAATAGCTGTTCCCAAGTAACTCTCCCTAATTCCCACCTAATATTCTCATAATTTGCCCTGCTAATACTCTCCCACAAGGTCCATACTTATCTTCATTTATAAATATCTTAAAACTTAAGGAGTTGTGGTCACTGTTCCCTAACCGTTCACCCACCGAAAGGTCGGTCACCTAGGCAGCCTCACTACCCAACACCAGGTCCGGTACAGTCCCTCCTCTTGTTGGGTTATCTCAAAATTGATATAAGAAACTTCCATGGAGGCACCTAACAAATCTGTCCTATCTAATCCTTTTGTGCTAAGAAGGTCTCAGTTTTAACTAGGGAAATTGAAAGCCACCATGACAACAACCCTATTGTTTTCACACTTTTCCTTAATCTGTCTGCATATTTGTTTCTCAGTGTCCCGGTGGCTACTGGTGGCTCAGTGGTACAATCCCATCAGGGTGATTACTCCCTTCCTACTTTTGGGTTCTCCCCATATGAACTCAGTGGACAAGCCTTCCATCATGTCCCCTCTGAGTGCAGCTCTAATGTTGTCCCTGATTAATAGAACAACTCCTTCACCCCACTTTTACCTCCCTCTCTATCTTTTCTAAAACACCATTAAGCACCCATTGTTGTCGCTCTCTCAGCCCATTCTCTGTAATGGCCACAACATCATAGTTCTATGTACTGATCCACGTTCATCACATTTACCCATAGTACTCCTAGCATAATAATACACTCACTTCAAGCTATCCATCCCATCAAACTATGGCTTTGCTGCTCCCTGTTTTTACTGGCCCTGACATCGACCTTCCTCTCCATCCCTCCACTTTCTGACCGGGTGCTCTGGTTCCCATCCCTCCTGCCAAACGAGTTTAAACCTTCCTGAGCTGCACTAGCAAACCTCCTGGCCAGGATATTGGTTCCCCTCCAGTTTAGGTGCAACCCATCCCTCTTGTACAGGTCACTCCACCCCTGCCCCAGAAGGGGATCCAATGATCCAAGAACCTGAACCCCTGCCCCCTGCACCAGTTCTTCAGCCACTCATTGATCTGTACTATTGTCCTGTTGCTTCCCTGACTGGCATGTGACATCTGCAGTAATCCCACCTTGGAGCTCCAGCTCTTCGGCCTTTCCCCGAACTCCCTACACTCACTGTGCAGAACCTCTTCCCCCTTTCTACCAGGTTTGCACCTGGCCACTGGCTGATCACCCTTGAGAATATTCTTCAGCCACTCTGAGACACCCTGGACCCTAGCACCTGGGGGGGGGGTACATCTGATGCCTCTTTCATATTGCAAGACACAATAGCACTTAACTACACGTATTATTCTAGAGCTAGCTGGAGACTTTGGTCAAAAGCCATCAGTAATTTCACAGGGTTCTAAAGCAGATAAATTAAAAGCCTATATTAAAGCATCATATATTTAGTTATATCTTTTGTTAGGTGGCTTAGGAGATTCAGTATGTTTCTTAAAAAATTCTCTAGATATACAGTGAAGAGCATTCTGACCAGTTGCATCACAGCTCCTACGTTAGGAAACTTTGTCACATGGTGTGAGCAGAATTATCTGCAGCTTAATGTGAAAAAGACTAAGGAGCTGGTGGTAGACCTGAGGAGAGCTAAGGTACCAGTGACCCCTGTTTCCATCCAGGGGGTCAGTGTGGACATGGTGGAGGATTACAAATACCTGGGGATACGAATTGACAATAAACTGGACTGGTCAAAGAACACTGAGGCTGTCTACAAGAAGCGTCAGAGCCGTCTCTATTTCCTGAGGAGACTGAGGTCCTTTAACATTTGCTGGACGATGCTGAGGATGTTCTACGAGTCTGTGGTGGTCAATGCTATCACATTTGCTGTTGTGTGCTGGGGCAGCAGGCCGAGGGTAGCAGACACCAGCAGAATCAACACACTCATTCGTAAGGCCAGTGATGTTGTGGGGATGGAACTGGACTCTCTGACGGTGGTGTCTGAAAAGAGGATGCTGTCCAAGTTGCATGCCATCTTGGTCAATGTCTCCCATCCACTACATAATGTACTGGTTCAGCACAGGAGTACATTCAGCCAAAGACTCATTCCACCGAGATGCAGCACAGAGTGTCACAGGAAGTATTCCTGCCTGTGGCCATCAAACTTTACAACTCCTCCCTTGGAGGGTCAGACACCCTGAGCCAATAGGCTGGTCTTGGACTTACTTCCTGGCATAATTTACATATTACTATTTAACTATTTATGGTTTTATTACTATTTATTATTTATGGTGCAACTGTAATGAAAACCAATTTCCCCCGAGATCAATAAAGTATGACTATGACTATGACTATGACTATGGGGGCTGCAATGCAGAATCGCAAGAGGCTGCCGAGAGTAGGTAGGAACCTGAAAGGCAACTTCTTTTGAACACAATGGGTTGTATTGATGTGGAATGAGCTGTCAGGGGAAATGGTTGAGACAGGTACGCTAACAACTTTTAAAAGGCAGTTACACAGGTGCATATTTAGAAAAGGTTCGGAGAGAAATGAGCCAGATGCTGGAAAATGGGAATAGCTATCTCTCAGGCGAAGTGGAGATTCCAGAGTAGACTGGGATTCTAGACAGGTGTGCAGGGTTTGAATGCCATAACCTCCTACAAAGCTAAATCTTGCAACATAGTTTCACTTTCAGGTGAGCTCAATACTGTATCTTCTATCAACACACATAAAAGTTGCTGGTGAACGCAGCAGGCCAGGCAGCATCTCTAGGAAGAGGTGCCGTCGACGTTTCAGGCCGAGACCCTTCGTCACGAAGGGTCTCGGCCTGAAACGTCGACTGCACCTCTTCCTAGAGATGCTGCCTGGTGAGTTAGTCCTGACGAAGGGTCTCGGCCTGAAACGTCGACTGCACCTCTTCCTAGAGATGCTGCCTGGCCTGCTGCGTTCACCAGCAACTTTTATGTGTGTTGCTTGAATTTCCAGCATCTGCAGAATTCCTGTTGTTTACTGTATCTTCTATGTTCACTTTGACCACCAGAACAGGAAGGAACCATCAATCATGTGTAGGAAAGGTTTAGACTCACAGGGGTTCCCTACTTTTTTTATGCCATGGACCAATACCATTAAGCAAGGGGTCCATGGACCCTACATTAGGAACCCCTGGTATAAAGGGATATGGGGAAATGGGACTAGCACAGGTAGGCAACTTGGTCAGCATGGACACTGTGCCACAGGGTACTATATTCCCATCAGCACTCTCAGATTATACCACTGACCTACACAACAACAGTAATTTGCATTGTCAATTAACTTACTGATTTGTATATCTTTACAATATGGGTGAGAACCTGAGTGTCCAGTGTTGGGGTGGTGAGGTGGTGCATGGGCATAAGGAGAACTTACAAACTCAGGCATCAGGGAAGCCTGGAGTTGAATCGAGTTTGCTGAAACTATGAAGCAGCAGCTTTAGAGCTATGCCTCAGTGTCAAACCGATATAATTCTGCTGACCCCAGCATTTAGATCTGTAACAATAACAGTTTATCTAAAGCTTAGGCAGTGTGTTTATTTTCCCTTGACTTGTGGTCTCATCTGAATCTACTGTTCTGAAAAGCTTAGTTATGGTACAGTACATACCCCATGTCAGGTTTCTCCCAAGGAGAACAACAATAAAATTGAAGTGGTTCAAATCCCATAGATTATACTTGCTATATGGCATGGACTAGAAGGGCCGAGGTGGCCTGTTTCCGTGCTGTAATTGTTATATGGTTATATGATCCCCAGTGATCCTTTGGTCTCAGTATCTGAAGATGATGCGTGGGTTGCCTTCAAGAGAGTGAATCCAAGGAGAGCATCTGGTTCAGAGGGAGTACCTGGACGAGTACTGAAGACCTGTGCTGACCAACTAGCTGGTGCCTTCACAGATATCTGCAACCTCTCACTCTGGGTGTGTGGTACCCATCTGCTTCAATGCTGAAGCATATCAACTCCTGTCTAAATGGCGACTTGATCGGCTCCAATTTGCCTACCAAAGCAATAGGTCTACAGCAGATGCTATCTTGTTGGCTTTTCACACAACCTTGGAACATATGAATAGCAAAGGTGCATACATCAGGATGCTTTTTATCGAATACAACTCAGCATTTGACACCATCATCCCCTCAAGACCAATCAGTAAACTTCAAGACCTGGGCTTCAATACGCCTTTGTGCAATTGGATCTTGGATTTCCTCATGTAGACCCCGGTCAGTTTGGATTGGCAAGCACATCTCCTCCACAGTCTCCATCAGCACAGGAGCACTGCTGGGATGTGTGCTTAGCCCCCTGCTCCACTTGCTTTGTACCTAGGACTGTGTGGCTAAGTACAACTCTGACACCATATACAAGTTTGATGATACCTCTGTTTTAGGCTGTATCAAAGGGGGTGACGAATCAGCATACAGGAGGGAGACTGAAAACTTGGCTGAGTGGTATAATAACATCCTCTCACTCAATGTCAATAAGACCAAAGAACTGATTGTAGACTTCAGGAGAGGGAAACCAGAGGTCCATGAGCCGGTAATCATCGGAGGAGCAGAGGTGGAGAGGGTCAGTAACTCTAATTTCCTGGGTGTCACTATCTCAGAGGACCTGTCCTGGACCCATCATAGAAATATTACTGTGAAGAAAGCACAACAGCTACTCTACTTCCTCAGGAGTCTGTAGAGGATCAGCATGTCATCAGAAACCTTGGCAAACTTCTATAGCTGTGTGGTGGAAGTGTGCTGACCTGGTGCATTACAGCCTGGTATGGGAACACTAATGCCTTTGAGTGGAAAAAGGTAGTGGATTCAGCCCAGTACATCACAGGTAAAACCCTCCCAACCATTGAGCACGTCTACATGAAAAACTGACGTAGAAAGGCAGCAACCATCATCAGAGATCCTCACCACCCAGGCCATGCTCTTTTCTCACTGCTGCCATCAGGTAGAAGGTACAGGTGCCTCAGGACTTACACCACCAGGTTAAAGAACAGTTACTACCCCTTAATCATCAGGCACTTGAACAAAAGGGGATAACTACACTCATTTCAGGACTCTGTTATATTGTTATCTCATGATCTCGTTATTTATTGCTATTTACTTACATTAGCATTTCACAGTTTGTTGTTCACTGATCCTGTTTACAGTTACAGTTCTATAGATTTTCTAATTATGTCCACAGACAAAGGGTTGTATGTGGTGACATGTATGTACTCTGATAATATATTTTATTTTGAACTTTGTGTAGATGGGATTGTTGATTGGCATGGAAGTGCAAATTTCCATGCTGTTTGACTCGATTTAGGAAATTATATGTTTGCATTTTGGGCCGTGCAAAGTAGGTTTGGTAGGCTGATTCCTGGAATTGAGTGACTGAGCTATAAACAGGTTGTGCCTATGCTCATGTGGATGAAAGGTGATCTTACAGAAACATTTCCTGCTCAGAGAACTACAAGTCCCAAGGAGCAAGGCGTCCTGCCTGACGCGGTTTAGTATCAGGAACCTACAACTCCCAACATGCAGTGGGTGCGGAGGAAGTCGCGGCGGCTGGTTGTTCCTTCCCCTTTAGGGTCATTTTCTAGTCGGCGGGAAAAAAATCCGAAGGGTCGGCGGGTGCGGATCGGACCGGCCCGGGGGAAGGACTAAGGTTTGGTTTTGCAGCAGCTGTCCGGCCTTTGGAAACGAGGTAGGGGTCATTCAGGGGGAACGGGGGTGCAGAGAGCTGGCGACGTTAGGCCGCTCCCCCGGGGAAGGGTATCGGCAGTGGCGCTGCCGCCGCCGTCTCACGGTGATCCCCGGGCCGGAGCAAGTCAGAGGGGTGGCAGTTCTGGCAGGGCTTCCGGACCCGCGGAGGCGTTTGGGGGGCGGGTGCAGGAGGAATGGAGGGCGGACGGAAGAGGAAGGAGAGGGGGTCGGGGGAAATGGGGTGGGGTGAACAGGGACACGAAGGGGGAGATGCAGGGTAATGGGTGGAAGACAGGTGGAATGGGGAGGTACGACAGGGAGAGACGGCGATGGGGTAGTTGGGAGAGGGACTGGGGAAGGGGGCAGGGTACTGAGGATACGGTGAGGTGGGAAGGGACTGGTAGGACTGGGAGAAATGGTGGAGTTAGTGAGAGGGACAGGCTGAGGCGGAGAGGGACCGGTAGGATGGGGAGGTGGGAGGGAGTGGGGGAAGATGAGTGGGTGGGAAATGGTGTGTATGGGAGGTAACGAAGGGCACGGGGCAAATAGACAGTCAGTTTCTCTGGCAGATTGTTTGTTGCTCTAGATTTCAGCAACTGCAGTTTTCGCTTTTGTAGTTTCTCCCAATCCTCCTTGTAGACTCTTAAACCCCACCCCATCCCTTCTGTACTTCTCCCACCCCAAAATACATAATGCCCTCCCCTAAACCATCCCATAAACTCCTAACACCCTCAGAGTATTCTCTCATGCACCCCAGCACTGAGTACGCACAGGTCCATACACTCCAACGCACATAGTAAACCCTTCAAACTCCTGACCTCACCCCCAGAAGACAAGTGTGAGCTCCCATTACTTCACCCCACACATGGTATAGATACACAGAACCTCGCACCCCCGTAGACCCCAATGCCTTGCTCCTTGCAACCCAACCCTCAAGACACTGTTGTACGTCTATACCACCAACTCCCTCACATGCTCCAAACTTGCAAATGCACAGCGCATACTCAAACCCCTGAACATGCTCTAACCACTTCACATCCCAATCCCAGCAACACTCCCGTTCAGCCAAATACACCAGACTTTCAAACACCTCCACTTGGAAATTAGTCCCCATACCTACAACGCAATACAAATGTTATGCCTCCACCCCCTCAAATGACCTGCATAAGCAGCATCCTCCACCCACAAACTATCTTCCAATCTAACATCCTAACCCTGATCCAATTCATAAAACCTGCACACTCCCACCCCATATATACTTCAACACTCACATGCAATTCTGTCCTCAATAAACCAACTTTGTAAACACCATTCTCATATATCCACACCTGGATCCCTGGTAATTGTGACCCATTCCTACATGCCCCACTTATCTCACACATCCCACCAGAAAACACCACATGCAGATTACACACACAGACTCTGCCAATGCAAACCCCACACACTTACCTTACCACCCCCCCCCCGCCCATCCTGGGTGCCTGCGTCCTCTGGTTCTGGCTCTTTCCTGCCCTCCTTCCGTCAGCTTGGTCTACATCTTGCTACTCTTAGAACACAGGACACTGCAACACAGGAACAAAACTTTAGGTCCACAATGTTTTGCTGAACTAATTAAACTAGTAATTAAATGCTGAACTAAACCGTTCCCTTTTGCAGTGTCCACATCTTCACATTCACATGCTGATGATCCTCTTAAATGCCTCTATCATACTTGCAGCACCACCACCCCGGCAGAACATTCCAGGCACCCACCACCTCTTGCCTCACACATGTCCTTTGACCATACCACCCTCAACTTGAATGAATACCCTTGAGTATTAGATATTTTGAGCCTGCATAAAATATACTTTCTGTCTACTTTATCTATGCTTCTCATAATATTGTAAACCACAGTTAGATCTCTCCCTATAGCTTCATACTGTCTAATCCAGGCAGCATCTTGGTAAGACTCTTCTGTACCCTCGCCAAAGCCTCTGCATCCTTTCAGTAATGGGCAACAAGAACTGAATGCAATACTCAAAACGCAGCCTAACTACGGTTCCCGCTGGCTGGTTGGGTTTGAGTGGGCTACTCAACCTGTTGAGTTCTTTGTGTTGTTTCCCACTTCTGCTCCAGTTCAAAGATGCATAATGAAATTGATGTGAGAAGCCCGGACCCTTGTACAGATGGGGCAGGTGTACCCAACGTGGTTAGTTTTTGACACTGTCCCAAATGCTCCTCCTTCGCTTTGAGTGTTGGTGCGTTGGAGATTTCCTGGGGTCAATGGGACGCTGAGTTTCTCCCAGGATGCTTTGAACACATTCAGACTGAAATTAGAGCCTCAATGCAGGGATGTTGGCCTGAGCATTGATACTGCTGTTGTATTGCTTATCCAGTCAATGGATTTGAAAGACTTTTTTTTTAATATAGCATTGCTGTAGGTCGTCCAGATCTCAGAACATACAGAGGACAGGGTTCAATTGTAGATTATAAGCTTTGTACCAGAGTTGATGTCTTTGTCTTCATGCAAACTTTTCTTTCAAGTGGTGCATTGTAGAGGATGGTGAATTTCTTTATGATGTACTCAATTGGATGTGGCTCCCAAGAAGTGGGAAGTGTTTCACGTTTCCCAAGGTTTTGTCCTAAACCTTGGTGTTTAATCTATTTTTAAATTACCTTTAAAAACATACTTTCACGTACCCATTTGAATGAAGATGACCTTGTGTGCTTTATGCAGCTGGCCAAGGATATTTATTGCAAAAATAAACAGATCACAAGTGAGCCTGTTTCTCAGTGAATGTCCTCGCTTGTGAAGTGAAAGATTTGTTAGGCTTCTGTTGTAATAGTGGGTACTGAGCATGAGGTTTGCCCCACTTTGGGAAGTTAGCTCTGACCATCCATTATCATTTCAGATCCATGTCTTCAAAACTGAAACTGTAAGGCGGGGTGGGGGGATGATGGCAGTGGTAGGTATTTACTTATTCCATATAAATTGCATCAGATCCATGCTGACTACTGCCATCAGTCCCATTCTCTCTCTCCCCCCCCTTACGATGTTCTCTCAAGCCCATGATCACCCACACCCTGATTCTTTCCTCACTTGCTTACACGAGGGGCAATTTACAGCAGCCAGTTAAGCCACCAACCGGAGCAACACAAAGGAGCTGGGGGAACTCAATGGGTCAGGCAGTACTGATGGAGCAAAATTAACAGCTGATGTTTCCGTTGACCCTTCATCAGCACTGGAAAGAAAGTAGGGAGGGAGCCAGTATAAAAGGGTGGGGAGAAGGGGTGGAGCGAGAGCTGGCAGGTTATGGGTGGATCCAGGTGAGGAGGGTGACAAGTAAATGGAAGGTCTAACTGCCAGTCCCTGTGTCTTTGGGATGTGGGATATGAGCACATATGGGGGATTTTAAGGGTGAACCTGCGCAAACAGCTCGCAGTACTCACGGTCAGTGTCAAATCCAGGTCAGTGGTGCTGTGAGGCAACCACACCCACTATATGCTGAACAACATGCTTACCCTCATCCGAACATTAGGTTCTATATAAATGCAAGTTTCTGCAGCTCATAAGACATGGAAGCAGGATTAGGTTATTCTATCATGACTCATTGATTATCCCTCTCAAACACATTCTCCTGCCTTCTCCCTGCAACTGTGCTAGTCAAGAACCTTCATTTTAAATATACCCAATGAATTGTTCTAAAGAGACATAAACTACTCTGCTGCTGTGTCCTTCGGTCCTAGACTCCCTGACTGTAGGAAACTTCTCTCCACGTGTGCTCTGTCTGGGGCTTTCAGTATTTGATAGGTTTAAACTCCGGTGCACGCAGGCCCAGAGCCATTAAATGTTCCTCATACATTAGCCTTTTCATTCTCAGGTTCTTGGGAACCTCCTCTGGACCCTCTCCAATGCCAGCCCATCCTCTCTAAGATGAGGAGCCCAAAACTGTCACAGTACTCCCAAGTGCGGTCTGACCAATGACTTATTAAGGCTCAGTATAACGTCCTTGCTTTCATTTCAAGAGCACTTGAATATAAATGCTAATATCGTATTTATATTCCTTACCAATTACTCAATCTACAAGTTTACCTTTGGGGGATCTGCACGAGGATTCCCAAGTCCAGATTTCTAAATTTTCTCCCTGTTTAGAAAAAAGTGTACACATTTATTCCTTCGACCAAAGTGCACAATCATACACTTCCCTACACTAAATTCTACTTACCACTCTTTTGCCCATCCTCTTAATCTGTCTAAGTCCTTCTGCACACTTCCTGTTTCCTACCTACCCCTCCTCCTATCTTTATATTGTCCGCAAACCTGGCCACAAAGCCATCTATTCCATCATGCAAATCATTGACACATAACTTGAAAGAAAACAGTCCCAGCAGTGATCCCTGTGGCACACCACTGGTCACCAGCAGCCAACCAGAAAAGAACCCATTTATTCCTACTCTTTGCCTCCTACCAGTCAGCCAGTTTTCTATCCCTGCTAGTATCTTTCCTGTAATACCATGGGTGCTTTATCTTGTTGAGCAGTCTCATGAGCAGCACCTTGTCAAAGCCCTTCTGAAAATCCATTACTTTTTTGTCTATCCTGCCTGTTACTTCCTCAAAGAATTCCAACAGATTTGGCAGACAAGATTTCCCCTCAAGGAAACCATGCTGACTTTGGCTTATTTTATCATGTGCCTCCAGGTACCCTAAAATTTCATCCTTAATATTGGGCTCTAACATCTTTCCAACTACTGAAGTCAGGTTAACTGGCCTATAATTTCCCTTCTATTGCCTCCCTCCTTAAAGAGCGGAGTGACATTAGCAATTTTCCAGTCCTCTAGAACCATTCCAGAACATAGTGGTTCTTGAAAAATCACTATTAATGCCTCCACAGTATCATTTGCTATCTCTTTCAGAACACTGGCGTGCAGTGCATCTGGTCCAGGTGCTTATCTACATTCAGACCTTTCAGTTTTCTAACCACCTTCTCCTTAGTGATATCAACTACACTCTCTTTTGCCTCTGATACTCAAGTTTCTGGCATACTACTGTTCTCTTCCACAGTGAAGACTGACACAAAATACTTATTAAGTTCATTTGTCATTTCTTTGTCCTCCGTTACTATCTCTTCAGTGTAATTTTCCAGTCATCCATTATCTGTACTTATCTCTCTTTTACACTTTATATATCTGAGAAATCTTTTTGTATACTCTTTTATATTATTGGGTAACTTACCTTCATATTTCATCTTTTCTCTCATTTTTCAGTTGCTTTCTGGCGGTTTTTAAAAGCTTCCGAATCCTCTTAACTTCTAACTATTTTTACTATATTTTATCACTTTGTTTTAGTTCTATCTTTGTCTTTCCTTGTCAACCACAGTTCCTTCATTCTCCTGTTTTGTGATGTATCTATCCTGTGCCTTCTGAATTGCTCCCAGAAACTCTAGTCATTATTCTTTTGCCATCTTCCCTGCTAGTGTCCCCTTCTAATCATCTTTGGCGAGATCCACTTTCATAGCTCTGTAATTCCCTTTCCTTCACTGTAATAGTGATACATTTGATTTTAGCTTCTCCCTCTCATACTGCGGGGTGAATTGTACCTTAGTGTGATCACTGTTTCCTAGGGGTTCCTTTGTCTTAAGCTCACTCAACTCCATAAGTGAAAGAACTAGTAATGTACTGCCCAAGATGGGAAATCTGAAGACTAGGCATGATCTGTGTGCAAGTACCTAGGAAGCTCAATAGTCCAAACTACAGCGTGACGTTTGTATGCTGAAAATGTTGACCCGATTGGCAAAAAACTGCTAACATTAGATTTATTTTTAGTCACATGGGGGATTGGATACCGGGGCTGTTGACTGAGTACAAGCTCTTGCTTAATCTAACAAGGGCCATCATAATGGGATTGCACCCCCTCCACCCTTTGTGGAGCAGGGTAGAGAGTGACTGGGATTTACCCTCCCTGATGAGGTGAGCTCTGATTTCCTAGTTGCCTATAACTGCCCCAATTGATCATTATTGAAGATCTTCTCTTCAGCATTGTCGGGGTGTTGATGGTGTGTGCAGTGCTGAAGTTGTCATTGCTGTAGCATGCGTATGTCTGGGGTCTCCCTTGACTTGTGTGTGTGGTTGTCTGTGGCTGATGTTGCCATGGCGTGTGGGTGTATGGTTATTTCGAGAAATTACTAAGTGCTGTTGGCCATTGTGTTCAGGCGACGAGTTTGATTGCTTTGCTGCTGTATGTCATATCTGCATTTCTATCTATAGACTTGTGATCTGTGGTCTTGCACAGGTAATGTGAAGTCGAACTTGGGTTACTAATCCTCCCATCCCCCAGTGTCACACACTTGTTGAGTCAATGTTTAAACTTTGACTTACAAATAAAGCCAATCGGAACTGAAATCAATATTTAAAGCTATGTTTACATGCTGGTTACCATAACAGTAACTTTTCATCCAGCTCCTTTAATGTAAAACATTCCAGCACACCTTTGGCATTACCTGACTGATAGTAGATGACATCACGAGGCCTTAAAGTTCTTAAGGCAGCACCTTCCAGACCCACGAACACTACCATCTAGAAGGACGAGAACAGCAGATACCTGGGAACACCACCATTTGGAAATCCCCCTCCAATTCACTCACCATCCTGACTTGGAAACATCGTCATTCCTTCATTGTTGCTGGGTCAAAATCATGGTATTCTCTGCCTGACAGCACTGTGGGTATCTCTACACCTCAGGGAGTGCAGTGGTTCAAGAAGGCAGCTCATCACCACCTTCCCAAGGGCAACTAGGAATGGGTAATAAATGCTGGCTTAGCTGGTGACACCCACATCCCATGAATGAATACCTTTTAAAAAATGAAGATAAGTGCCCAGCAACTCAGTCACACAGGTGGCTTAAAGGTGGAGAGAGAGTACAAATCCTTGGGCAGTTATACTAGGATAATCGTCTGTCACAGTGGTCACAGAAAGCAGAGGAGCTGCTACAGGATTGCTTCGAATCGGTGCACTGGGCCATGTTTAACCACTCATCAGAGGATCTGAATGAATACACCACAGTTGCCATGGACTTCAAATAAAAAAAAGTCATAGATGATTGTGTCCCCACAAAAGAGTCTTTCCCCAACCAGAAAGTCTGGATGAACCATGCGATCTGCAGTCCGCTGAAGGTCAGATCAGTGGCATTCGGGTCTGGCAATCGAGTAGATGCAAGAGGTCCAGGTACGATCTCTGGAAATGTCTAATACCAGAGGATGTGCATTGGGGAGGGGGGTAAGTTCAAAGGGGAAGTGAGGGATAGGTTTTTTACTGGTAGAGTGGTGGTGCCTGGAGTGGTGGTAGAGGCAAATACATTGGAAACTTTTAATACTTCTAATACATTTAGGTAGGCACATGAATGTGAGGAAGATGGAGGGATGTGGACATTGTGTAGGTAGGAGAGATTGGTGTTTGGGTGTTTTTGATTTGCTTTTTAGCTGGTTCGGTACAACACTGTGGGCTGAAAGGCCTGTTTCTGTGCTGTGCTGTGCTGTACTGTTCTATGTTCTATCTCAGACATCCCACCCTGCAAAAACTCATTTCAGGGAGGTAGCACCATCAATTTGCAGGAGACTTCTGGGAGAGGTGGGATGTCTGCAATAGAGTAGCTCCTTAGCAGCCAGCCAGCTAGTTTAAATAACGTTGGCTATGCTAATGAACGAATGACACCCGTTAAACTCACCTCAACATGTTGCAAACAGTGCAGCGAGCAACACTATCGTTATTTTGACCCCTGTTAGGCAGGGGTACACTTTAGTGTAGTCTGGGGTGATGTACGTTTTATATTTTCTTTGGAACACTCTACCATGGCGTGCGTGCGCTCTCTCGCTCTCTCTCTCGCTTTCTCGCTCGCTTTCAAAAAAATTGATTTCCGTGATACTGTATATGGATGTCTGCTATCTCATGGGCAAAGTGGCAATTCTAGACCAGACTTGAATTACTGAAAGATGGTTGACAGCTGTGACAGGGCTTGAGTGCTATCACCATTACAAGGAGAATCCAAGCGACATAGGTGACAATAAGGCTTCGCTCGCAGATGAACTCAATTCCTTCTATGCTCACTTTGACCATCAAAACATGGAGGAACCTTCACGAGCTCCCACAGTCCCCGAACACCCTGCAGATTCAGAGAATGTGAAAGCATCCTACAGGAGGGTGGACCCACTGAAGCATCTGGCCCAGATGGGGTACCTGGGTTCAATTATACTGGTGCCCAAGAAGAATGTGGTAACCTACCTCAATGACCGTTGTCCAGGAGCACTTGCATCCACTGTGATGAAGTGTTCTGAGAGGTTGGTGATGAAATCTATCAACTGCTGCCTGAGAAGTGACTTGGATCTGCTCCAAATTGCCCACCAGCACAACAGGTCCATAGCAGATGCCATTTCATTGGCTCTTCACTCAACCCTGGAAGTCTGGACACCAGAATTTATCGACTACAGCTCTGCATTCAATACTATCATCCCCTCAAAATCAACTAAGCTCTTAAGCTTCAAGCCCTCACTCTCAATACCTCCTTGTGTGATTGGATCCTTGATTTCCTCACATGTAAACTCCAGTCAGTTCGGATTGGCAACATCTCCTCCACAATCTCCATCAGCACAAGTGCACCATGAGGATATGTGCTTAGCTCCCTGCTCTGCTTGTTTTATACTGGTGACTGTGAGGCTGAGCACAGCTTCAATGCCATATTTAAATTTGCTGACAACACCACTATCGTGGACCAAATCAAATGCAGTGAAGAAACAGCATATTTGAGACAGATTGAGAATCTGGCTGAGTGGTACCACAACAACAACCTCTGACTCAGTATCAGCAAAACTAAAGAACTGAGTATTGACTTCAGGAGGAGGATTTCGAAGGTTTGTGAGCCAGTCCTCATCGGGGGATCAGAGGTGGAGAGAGTTGGCAATTTTAAATCCTTTCTTGTTATCATTTCAGAGGACCTTTCCTGGGAAGGTCCCAGCACAGAAGTGTCATTACAAAGAAAGCACGGCAGCACCTCTACTTCCTTTGGTTTGTGTAGGTTCAGCATGATATCTAAAACTTTGGCAAACTTCTATAAATGTGTGGTGGGGAGTATATTAACTGGTTGCATCACAGCCTGGTATGGAAACACGAATGCCCTCAAACAGGAAATCCTACAAAAGGTAGTGGATACGGTCCAGTCCATTAAAGGTAAGGTAGATCTGCATGGAGTACTATCACAGGAAAGCAGCCTCTATCATCAGGGGCCCCCACTACCCAGGCCTTGCTCTCTTCTCACTGCTGCCATCAGGAAGAAGGTACAGGAGCCTCAGGATCAACAATACCAGGTTCACAAAGTTATTACCCCTCAATCATCAGGCCCTTGAACCAGTGGCGATAACTTCACTCAACTTCAATTGCCCCATCACTGAACTATTGTTCCCACAACCTATGGACTCACTTTTAAGGATTCTTCATCTCATGTTCTCAGTATTTATTGCTTTTATTTTCTTTCGTATTTGCACATTTTGTTGTCTTTTGCACGTTGGTTGTTTGTCCGTCCTGTTGGATGTGATCTTTCATTGATTCTATTGTGCTTCTTGGATTTACTGAGTATGCCTGCATGAAAACGAATCTCAGGGTTGTATATGGTAACATATATGTATTCTGATAATAAATTTACTTTGAACTTTGTCTGGAGTTGCAGGGAGAGGAAGGGCAATACCTTGGAAGCAAGGAGAAAAATTTAAAATGTTGCATAACCCGAACCTGCACCAGGCAGGGGCAGGAGCACATTAGTTGCCTTTGTTTATTGAGGCCAAGATTTCTCTGGAATTGATGGCCAAGAGGATGCCAGCTGTAGATGAGGTTTCAGCAAGGGAAGATACAGTTGAACAATGTAGAAGAGAGGGAGAAAGGTTGCCTCATATTGGGGTAACTATGGCTGCAGGATTCAATTTCAAAAGTCATTGCTGGTGAAGAGCTCAGTCGAGGATGCAGAACTGAGAATGAGACTGGACGGCTGCTGGAAATCCAGAAGTATTAGGTTCAGGGTGGTTGAGGAGTTTTGCAGATGGAAGCAGGAATCGATAAGGACAAGCATGGAAAATGTAGGGCAGGAGTAAACCATTTGGTCCCTCAAACCTGGTTCATCTTTCTATATGATTATGGTCAACCTACTTCTGCCTAATTTCCCTGCTTGGAGCTCAAATTCCCCTAATTCACCAAACACCCTGAAATCTGTCAGTCTCAATTATATATACACATAATTGGGCCTCCACAGCAGTCCGGGAAAGAGAATTGGAAAGGTTACCAACTGCAAAACTCCTTGACTGTTGGCGTCACAGTAGCCCCTCTTACGAGCGGCATTCTTCTCCAGTAACTGAGTTTAGAGGGTCAGCCTGACCGTGGCAGTGTGGCTGTGATTTCATATTTTTCCCTCTTTTCCATGATGGACTACACTGAGCTCTGAGATATGTTCAGTGCTTTTGAGATGGTTTTGTACCCTTCGCTATACTTGTGTTTCTCCATTATCATTTCCCTGACTTGTCTTGAATGCTGTTTTGTCTCCATTTTGGTTTGATCTGTTGAAAATCTACCATACTGTTGGACCTTACAGAGAGAAGGGGTACCTGTTCTTATGAATTCATTGAAAACAAGTTATCCTTCAATTTTCTACAACAACAAATAGGGTGAGTTGATAAGGTAATATATTGCACCTGAGGAAAGTTAGCATAGTAATTCCAAAGGGGATGAAGATGTTTTCAACCTCTCAAGTTTTGTTTTTAATTTTTGGTAAATTGTTGACATGTTTTGGAATTTTTATTTTGATATAACATGATACACAATGTTTTGTAGCGGAGTACTCCTCCAACCTGAGTTTAGCCTCATCATGGCAGTAGAGGAGGCCATGTATGGACATATCTCTATCCCTATGTCGAACATAGAATTCTCCAACTTCCGGTAATTCCCTTCCCCTCCCTTCCCCTATCCCTATGTCACTCTGCCCCCTCCCCCAGCTGCCTATCACCTCCCTCATGGTTCAGCCTCCTTCTACTACCCAGTGTGTTTTCCCCTATTCCTTCTTCACCTTTCCTGCCTATCACCTCCCTGCCTCCCCTCCCCCACCCCACCCCTTTATCTTTCCCCTTACTGGTTTTTCACCTGGAACCTACCCCCCTTCTCCTTCCCACCCTCCCTCACCTTCTTTATAGGGCCTCTGCCCCTTCCCTCTACAGTCCTGACGAAGGGTTCCGGCCCGAAATGTCGACCGATCTTTTCCACAGATGCTGCCCAAGCTGCTGAGTTCCACCAGCGTGTTGTGAGTGTTACAATGTTTTGTAGATTAGCTCAAAAATCTTACTTCAATATATTTTAAATTTAGAAAATTTTTCAAGGCACTGTATATCACACAAAGCACGTAAAACAAAATGTTACCAGAAATAAGTTGATAAAATCTAATTCAGAATGCATGTGAATTGTGCAGCACAGGCAAACAGTAAATAACACAGTAAACAACTGGCTGTCTTCGTGATGAGTCCTCAGTGCAGCAGGGTATTCATTAGTCTCACAGCCTGGGGAAAGGAGCTGTTACCAGTCAGGCAGTGCTAGTCCTAATGCTCCTATACCACCTCCTTGATGGTAGTGGGTCAAAAAGATCATGGGAGAGGTGGTAGGGATCCTGAACAGTGCTCTGCACCCTTCATATATAATGATCCCAGTAAATGTCACAAATTGGGAGGGAGACCCTAGTGATCCTCTCAGCATTTTTTATTATTCTCAATAGAGCCTTGTGGTCCGATGCCTTGCAGCACCTGTGTCACATAATGATGCAGCCAAGCAGGACTCTCGGTGCTCCAATAGAAAGTTGTTAGAATGGGGACGGGAAGCCTTGCTTGCCTCACTTGCTATGCCTTCTTGACTAATGAGGTGCTGTGGGTCCACGTTATATCATCCGTTATGTACATACCAAGTAATTTTGTACTCTTCATTCTCTCCATGGCAGAGCCACCGATATGCAATGGAGAGTGGTCGACCTACGCCTTCCTGTAGTCCACAATCATCTGTTTTGCCTTGTCCACATTTAGACTTGGATTGTTGTTCTCATACTATGTGACAAGCCTCTCTACCTCCTCTTAATATGCCAACTCGTTATTATTGCTGATGAGGCCAGCCACTGTTGTATCATCAGCGAACTTGATGATGCAGTTTGAGCTGGATCTGGTAGTGCAGTCACGAGTTAGCAGTGGGCTGAGCACGCAGTCGTGGGGGGGGCACCAGTGCTCAGCAAAACGGAGCTTGAAATATTGCTGCCAACTCGAACTGATGGGGTCTTTCCATCAAGTAGTCCAAGATTCAGTTACAGAGAAGGGTATTGAATCCCATCGAGGACTGTTTACCCACCAGCCTCTGAAGGATGATAGTGATAGCTGAAGTCAATGAACAACATCCTGGTGTATGAGGCAACATTTCCTAGCTGGGACAAGACAGAGTGGAAGGCTGAGGCTACGGCATCATCAGTGGATTGGTTTGAGCAGTAGACAAACTAGAAAGGGTTCAATGTAGCTGGAAGGTGGGATTTTAAGTGATCCATTAACAGCTGATCAAAGCACTTGTTGAGGTCATTGCCAGTGGGTGGTAAGCATTTAGGTCAGTTACCGTTGCTCTCTTGGACACCGGGATGATAGTGGCTACCCAGAAGCTTGCAGCGATAATGGACTGTTGCAAAGGGGTGTTAAAGATGTCTGTTAAGACCTCTGTTAGCTGGGCCTCACAGTCCTTCAGCTCCTAACCAAGTATGTTGTCTAGCTCCATAGGTTTACCTGGCTGGGAGCCTCCTCACCTTAGCTGTGGCTAAACAGGTTACCTGTCCTTAGGGGGAGCAGGGACTTTCCTCTGCTACATCATTCGTTGCGTCAAATCGTGCATAGAAGGCATTCAGCCTATCAGAAAATAAAATCATCACTGTCACTCTGTTCTCCTTTGTAAACCTTGTCACATGCACCACGTGTCCCTGGTGTCACAGAGGTGACTGAATTTTTTGTGAGTACTTTTGCTTTGCCTTTTTGATGGCATGGGAAAGCACGGCTCTTGCTAACCTTAGAGTTGTCTTATCCCCAATGGAAAAGCAACATCCCAATCCCTCAGCAGTGCCCGAACCCCTCTAGTCCTTGGTTTCAAAACAGTCCTGCAGCTACCTTCTGGACAGGTAGCCACAACGCTTGAGTTTCTGGTGACTTTTGATATTGGTGGCAGGGAACCGTGCAGTGATAATGTCATTGTTAATGGTGAGTGGTTAGATTATTTCTTATTGGGGATGGTCATTGTGTTTTGTGAGGTCTTGCTGCATTCGTGAATGGGTTTCTTTACTTGCTGAGGAGTTGTGAATGGAATTGGACTGTGCAATCATGAGTAAACACTCCCACTCCTGACATCCTGATAGAAGCAAGGCGATTAATTCTGGATCACAGGTTTTCAGTAGTCCATTTGCAATGTGTGTCTGGTTGTCGTACAGATACTGGTGTATCTTGTACTCTGAGCCGCTTAGTATGTGGAGTAAATCAGATTGGCTGGAGATGAACTTGTGTAGAAGTGAGGTTCTGGGAAGAGAGCCAAGTTGGATCACCAACTAGGCACTTCTGATTGAAGGCAGTTACAAATGCTTCAGCCCAGTAAATTATAAACCAGCTTCAGGGGGTGTTGTGTACCTTTCCATGTTTTGATCTGTATCTCTACGCTGCAGCTGCTTAACCTGGCTGATGTCCCAGTTAGGATTAGTGGAACGGGCTTAGTGTTGTCTCCAGGCTCTGAAACAACAGGTGTGCTAAATACTGTCATCATGTACAACTGAATCGAGCAGCAGCGAGAGTAATTTCTCCAAAAGTGGCGAGGAGAGAGCACATCCACCTGCCAATCAAGGCATTACTTCCAAACACTTGGGAATTATGTTACACAGAGAGAAGCGGAAGGTATTACCTAACAGATGGTATACTGTGGCTTAATAGTTTGCGTCCTTTAGTCTGAGCCAAAAGGCTGTGTGGTGAAGTCTTGTGGACCAACAAGCAATCTGCTGGAAGAACTCATCAGGTCAAGCAGCATCTGGGCTGGGGGTCCGGGGGCGGGGGGGGGGCACTGCAGGAGAAGGATTGCCAATGACCTGGGTCAAAAGTCTGATTCAGGGGTAGAGGGATCGATTTAGCAGGATATGTGGTTGTAGTCATTTTGATGGAGAGATTCGACCCGAAAAGTTGACAGTTGCTTTACTCCTGCCGATGCTGCTCGACCAGCTGAGTTCTTTCAGCACGCTGTTTGTTGTTCCACTTTGACTTTGGGATGTCCTGAAAATGCCTAAAGAAACATAGATCCTTTTAGTTTAGAATAGAATCTATCCTACAACTCAGTGTATGTTTGCTGGAACTTTGCTAGGGGTGTAGTTCATACCAGTTAAAACATTTTGACACAAGCTGAATGTTTACATGGGACTCTGCACGCTTGGAGGTCACAGGATGCTTTTGGAATAACCTTGGCTACTTCAATGGATCACACGTGGTGGAGGGAAGGAGTGTTTAGGATGGTGGGTGGGATGTTGATTGAGTAGACTGCTTTGTCCCAGATGATGTTGAAGTCTGGAGCTATGCTCATCCAGGCAGGTGGGTTTACTGTCATATTCACAGGTACACGTGTACAGATGCAATGAACAATTACTTGCAGCAACCTCACAAGCACAGATCATCAGATAAGTAGCATTCAGACGAAAGGCATAACTGAAGCATAAATTGTGTATATTTTTACAAGAACGAACACAATTAGAACAAAGAGAAAACAATGTTCATTGTAATGCAAAGTGATCAGTTGTCATACTGAGGTAGTGATTAGGGTTGTGCCGGTTGGTTTAAGAACTGAATGGTTGAAGGGAAGTAGCTATTCTTGAATCTGAAGATGTGAGTTCTTGGGCTTCTAAAGGTTCAAAGATTCATTTTATTGTCAGAGTATGCATGTACAATACAACTCAGATATTTATCTTCTACAGATAGCCATGAAATACAGAAACCCCATGGGAATTGTTGAACGAAAAGACATCAACTCCACCTCCACCTGACACGAGAAAGAAAAAGAAACAAAACTTGCAAACCCCCTCCCTCACATAAAAAACTAACAGATCACCCACATGAGAAACAGCAACTGGAACATCAAAAACCCCAAATCCCCAACCCTTTCGCTCTCAAAAAAACGACGATAACATCAAACCCCCAGGTCCCTCCCTCGCAAAAAACTAGCAACAATAACATCAAATCCCGAACCCCCTCTGTCACACACACAAAGCTAAACAGATCACCCACACAGAAAAACACCAACAAGGACATCAGATCCTAAATCCGCAACCCCTCCCTCACATAGAAAATAATGTATCAACCACCCGGCAATCGGCAACAAGAAAGAAACCACCAAAACCTGAAGGAGACCAGTAAAGTTCTGCTTTTCCTGCCCAATGGTAACTGCGAGAAAGTGGCACGTCCTGGATGGGGGGATCTTTGATGATAGATGTTGCCTTCTGTAAATACTAGCAGTGGTGGGGAGGGATATGCCTTCAATGGAGTCACTGCAGCTTACGTGCTTTGTTGCAGAGGTCTTGAGTTGTCAGGTTGTCAGCCTCTGACCATGATGTTTATGTGGCTTGTTCAGTCGTGTTCTAATGAATGGTGACCCCAGAATGTTGATAGTGAGGGAAATACATTGAATATTAAGGGTAGGTGGGTGAGACTGTCTCGCTGGAAATCGTCTTTGGCGGTTCTGTGCTAGGAGCATTCCTTACCAGCTAACAGCCCATGCTGCATGAAGATGTGGGTTTCTCACCCAGGCATCTCTGTGAACTGTGATCAAGTAAACTCAATGTGCCTAAGTAATTTTCAGGTTCAACAGTCTCTCTCCAGTTCTCAGTTTAAAAATAGAGTGACTTTTGACACTGAATATCCAATGGGACAGCGAAGGACAGCGCAGCCTCTGATTTTTTTTGTGTGTTGAAAATGTTGTCGATAAATGTCAGTTGATAACCTTGCTGCTCCACTCTCGGCGATTGGCCGGAGCGAGCAGTTGCTGGAAATAGCCCAGCTTGTATGAAATACAAGGAATCCGGGGGCTATTTTCAGTGTAAAGTGGCATCCTGCTGAGAGAAGGGAGGCACTGAATATATTGTAAGTCCTGCAGTGTGTCAGGCGAGCGCTGAGGACTAGTTTTCCACTTGTTCTTCTATTGCCAGGGAAGAGAAGTCTCCGAGTCTGCGGTGCACAGTGCCAGCCAAGAGTGTGAGTAACTGATGGTGGTTTTTAACCAAATCCTCTCCTCTAGAGTCGTGGCCACAGCTGCTGGGGCCTGCTCAGGAGCCGTGAGGTGATAATTTGCAAATGACAGCTAATCCCCAGCAGGATATGCTGGTATTTGCTTCTAGTCAGAGTAATTATTAATCAATGTGACTTTTTTTCTGCTAAGAAAGCTCTTTGAATATTCAATCTGAAAGGTGAATTCTGTTTTTCTTTGCACGGACATTGCCTGACTCCCAAGTTTTTCCCAGCATTTTTCCTTTACCTTTTGGGTCTCAGCCCCTGTTTTATCATTTTCACTTACAAAATAATTCTTTCAGAACACTGTACTGTAGGAGGGGCACTCCACCTTGGAGACTCGGTTCCTGGGTCTGTTGTTCCAAGGTTTTTCTACCTGCCATCTCTGTTGGGAGAAGGAATTCCAGATCAGTATTCAGAGAAGAGCAGAGGGTGGGAGGAAGGCTAGCAGCCCTCCAGCCTCACCATTTGGTGAGCGGCCATAGGGAAGATGTGTGTCTGCAGGGAGGATGTTTATAAATTTGGATGATTAGAAAAGATTTGTGAGGGTGTTGCTAGGACTGGAGGGCTGAATAGTATGGGGGGCTGTTTATCCTGATGTGTAGTAAGTGAGAGGTGACCATATACAAATTTATAAAACTATGAGGATATAGATAAAGTGTGTGGTCAGCCTCTTTTTCCGGAGTTGGGGGAGTCTGAAACTAGAGGGCATAGGCTCAAGGTGAGAGGGGAAAGCGAGTTTCTTCAGAACTGCTTTGTTGAGGGCCTTTGCTCTGTCTGCCACAACAGGTGGGACTTGCCACCGGCTACCCATTTTCACTTTACTTCCCATTCCCATCGCCACCTGTCGCTGCGTAGTCTCCTCTACTACCAGGACAAGGCCACTCATTTTGGAGGAGCAACACTTTGTATGCCATCTGGGTAACCTCCAACCTGGCAGCATGAATATCGATTTCTCCAACTTCTGGTCATTTCTCTCCTCTCTTGCGCTCTTTTTTTCTTTTCCCCATTCTGGCTCCTTTCTTCATCCTCTCCTCCTCACCTACCTCCTCCCACTGTGCCCCTCCTCCTTCCCTTTCTCCCATAGTGCACTCTCCTCTCCTATCCAATTGCTTCTTCAGTCCTTCACTTTCTCCACCTATCGTCTCCCAGCTTCTCACTTCAATCCCCACCCCCTCATCCTGCTTCACCTATCACCTTCTAGCTTGCATTCCTGTCCTGTCCCCTCCCCCCACCACATTGTTCTGTCCTCTTTGCCCTTCCTTTTCAGTATTGAAGGGTCTCAGCCTGAAACGTCAACTATTTGTTCCTGTCTCTAGATGCTGCCTGACCTGCTGAGTTCCTCCAACATGATGTGTGTGTTGCTGTAGATTTCCAGTATCTGCACATTATCTTCTGTTGTGATTAAAGTCAACAGTGCAGTTTTGTCCAACCAGGCCAGGTGTCTAACCACTGTGTTGTTACATTCTGTACCCCTGAGGTGGGGTTAATTGTTAGTGCCTCCTGTTTGCCTCTGGGTGTAAAAAGGAGATCTGTCTGCAAGATAAATGACTCCACTGTGTAGGTGTGTTGAAGGGAAGGTGCTGCCTTCTCCCTCTCAATAAAGCCCTGGTATAGAGTGGACTGAAGTACAAAGGCCATCTGGTCTGTGTTTGTGCATCTCCAGCACACTTGAGGAAGTCAGCAGCTAAATAATTGTCATTGTACCAGCATGGTGCTTCGCTCATTAACTGTGTTATCTTGCTAGTTTTCAAACAGTACTGGTTAGCAGTGGCAGTGACTCAGTCCTTACTGCTTTGGGCTGGGTAATGAGGCATAAATCTTTGATACAATCTGTTGGTAATGGAATGGGCCCTTGCCTGTCTGGGTTGATGAGCACTTTAATTCCCTCCCTAGAGATGTATGGGCCGTGCTGGAGAGGACTTATCATCAGTTTGTTCACCCATACTCTGCTGCTTCCGTCTGTGCTCACACAGTCCTGTTTCTGTCTCGATGACTCATCCGACGACAATTCCCTTCCTGATGCCCCCCACAGATGCTGCCTGACCCACTGAGTTCCTCCAGCAGATTGTCGCTGACAGTTCAACCATTTGCAGTCTCTTGTGTCTAAGGATGAGCACCACAGGTTTATAGCCACTGACTTCAGTTTAAATAATAACAATTCTAATGATACGAGGGAGGAGCTCTTTAAAAAGGACTCGGTAAACAAGCTGTAGGACAGGTCAGTAGAAGAACAGTGGCAGGTATTCAGATACATAATTGGTTTATAATTTTCAGAGGCACTTCTCCCCATCAAAAAGGATTCCATGAGAAAAAGCCATCATCTGTGGTTGACAAAGGAGGTAAACGATAATGTTCATTTGAAAACTAGAGTGTACAAAGTTTAAAGAACCAGTGGTAGACAAGAGTACTGGCAAGTTTTTAGGATCCAGCAATAGAAGATTTAAAAAGCTCATGAAGGGAGAACTTGCATATGATCTAAAAGCAAGTGGTGAAAGCTTCTGTAGACATTAAAATAGGATGAGGACAGTTAAGGTAAATGTTGGTCCTGTGGAGAATGAGGCCGGTGAATGTATAATAGTGACTGATATTTTGATAGATGGGAGATCAGAGGGGCAGGGAGAAATAGCACAAATTGAGGCCGGGGTAGATCAGCCACAATGGCAGGGTAGGCTGGAGGGGACCGGGTACCGGGGGCCAACTCCTGTTCTTATTTCCTTTTCTTAAAGATGATGGAAGAACTTTGGTGTGTCATAGGGCAAGTCCCTTGCTGCAAGATTATGCTTCCCATCATTTAAGGCAGAGATGAAAAAGAGTTTTTCTCTCAGAAACCTGAGTCTTTGGAACTATTCCTCAGTCTTTAAATATTTAAAGACCGAGTTGGACAGAAACTTGATAAGAGGGTGAAAGATTACTGGGAGTAGATGGGAAGGTGCAGTTGAGTTACAGTCAGAACAGCCAAGATTTCACTGAATGGTAAAGCAGGCTCGAGCTGAGTCAACTACAGTGGCTGCTAATTCTTAATTGTGTACATGTCCTTCCCAGATTACAAACATCCAATTTGTCTACATCCTGTTCATGCCAACAAGCACTTGGGAGACCAGTAGGATGCATTTGCTGGCTTTTGCAGGGCTCCAGGCATCTTCTACTGGAAGGGGACTCTGTTTGTGACAATATCATTGCATCTTGCAGGGAAGCCTGGTTGAGTTAAATATCCTGGTTTATCTGCATTTTGGTCCTGTGGCTGACCAGCGGTTTTTATTTAAACCACATTCCAGACTCTGATCTCTTTGGGTTGCAAAGATTTCTCAGGAATAGAAACACCCCTGTTACAAACTGTATGGTAAAAATTGGAACTGGCACCTGCTTTTAAGCTGCAGAGAAGAGGAGCGTGCAAGAGATGAAGGGGATCTCTCAGATGGAGTCTGAATATACAAGTGGTGTTGGTACCTGTGAGAGGTATTCTCCCTTCTGGTGCTGAGTGTAGTTCCAGGCTTATTACTTTATCTTTCCCTCCTCTGGTATTTGGGAACAGGGTAGAGGCTGCCTCCTTCTCGGTCTAAAACCATACAAAAATATTTTGTGAAGCTGTTCAATGTTTTCTTCTCTGTAGTTTAAGGAGGAGTGAGCTCTGGATTTTAGCATCCCCCCATGTGAGTGAGTGCAGATGAGGGCTCCATTGCAGGTGTTGCAGTTGGTCAGATCTGAAAAACTTCCCAAAAGGATGGTAAATCTCAGAGTTGAGGCTGGATCACTGGGGTATTTAAATATCAGAGAATTGGGGTCTCTGGGATATGGCAGGAGAAGGTCATGAAGCATGGGGGAGATCAGAGTTGAGGCTGGATCACCAGGGGTATTTAAATATCAGAGAATTGGGGGCTCTGGGATATGGCAGGAGAAGGTCACGAAGCATGGGGGAGATCAGCCAGGATCATAAGAAGGGTGAGACAGGCTCGAGAAACCTATTGGCCTTCTCTTGCTCTAGTCTCCTTGGGTCTTGTGTTTTGTTGGTGTGCCAGCTCTTTGCAGATCAGTCCAGTAAGCCCCAGTTCCCTGCTCTGTTCCATGTTGATGTTTTGCTTTCAAATATTTACCCATTCGTTTCCCTTTAGCCCTTGTGTTTCCCTTGAACCAGTTGCCACCAGATTTTCAGGCAGTGATTTCCAGCTGGTCATTTTTTTTTAAGTATTTTCTCATAGTTCATCTGGATCTTTTGCCCATTGCTTTGATATAAAGTGCCCTGTTTTGCAATCTACCCTGTTTCCTTAGTAGGAATCGAGCTGCAGGAAATCCCATCTCGGTGTAACCCCTGAACCACAGCAGTTCACCTTTACTGCACTCTTACTAGGGCTTGTGATGACCAAAACTGAATATGATAGCACAGTCGTTTTTTAATCTAATTAGAATATAACTGCAGCTCCCTGCTTTGTGCGTCGGGCCACTTCTCACACGTCCCAGGTTTCAATAACCACTTTCAAATGTCGTGGCATTTACCGGACGTGTATACTTGGAGCATAGCCATAAAACAGTACAGCACAAAGCAGTCTATTCGGTTTGTGATGTTGTACCAGTCTTGTTGTCTACTTGTACTAAAATGTTGTTCTGTGTAAAATTCATTTCCCTTCATAACTGCTGCTTTTGACACAATTGGCCACAGTGTTCTCCTTGATCACTTGAGAACTGGGTTGGCTTCTCTGCAGTGTCCTTAATTGGCTTCATTCATATATCTTAGAGATTTTTTTTCTCTCTGTCCTGGAGACCAGTTTTCTAAGAGATACTGTGTTGCTCAGAGAAGCTGGCTGGACCCCTATTCCTCTTCTTGTACATGCTCCCCTTAGGAGACGTCATTCGAGAGCACAGGCTTGATTTCCACAGTTCTGCAGATGGCACACAATTGTATATCTTCGTGGAGCCTGATGATGATAAACACCCTGTCTTCTCTAACTAATGGTATGGCTGTAATAAACAAATGGAAGAGCAATAATTTTCCTAAAACTAAATGAGGATAAAACTGAAATACTTTGTTGGTCCCAAAGTCAAAAGAGATGAACTCCTTGATAAATTTGGGAATTTGGCTCCCTTTGTAAAATCGTAAATAACAAGCCTGGATGTTATCCTTGATTAAGATTTGAAGTTTAAATCCCAAATAAAGAAAGTGATCAGAGCAGCATTTCTACACTTTAGGAAATATTGCAAAGGTGCATCCATTTCAGTCACGCAGTGATGCTGAAAGACATATTCAAGTCTTTTATTTTGAATCAACTAGATTACTACAATGTACTTTTCACTGGCTTTTCGAAGCAATCTTTTGACAAACTTCAGTTCATCCAGAAAGCTGCTACTAGATTTCTAAGCACAGCTGGGATGAGGGAACATATGACTCCTGCACTAGCTACTCTGCATGGCTTCCTGAATCTTTTACAATTGATTTTAAACTTCTCTTACTTGTTTTTTTAAGTCATCAATGATCTAGGACCCAAGTACATCATAGAATCATTTTTGTTTTATAGTTCCCCTTGAGCTCTCAATTATCCTCTGCTGATCTCTTAAATTTAAACAATCTCCCCCAAAAGTTAATTGGCAGGTCAGCTTATTTGAACTACACTCCTGAACTGTGGAATTCAAATACCTAAAACTATAAGCCATGCAGATGCAGTTGACACTTTTAAATGCCAGTTCAAAATCTGTTTATTTAAACTTGCTTTCAACTAACATCTTTTTGTCTTTTATTTTCATGTTTCTACTCTTATCCAGTTCTCAGGTACTTTGAACTACATCATCTGTATGAAAAGTGCTCTATAAATTTATTGTTATTATTATTCATGTCTCCAACTGAAAGCCTGTTTAACTACCTAACTGCCTGCTTCCGTCACTACTTCTAGTAACCTACAACTCTTGAGGTAAAAAACGAACTTTCCCTTCACACTGCCTTTAAACTAACTTCCACCCTCACCCCCCACACTTTAAATGCAAGGCCTCTGGTATTTGATATTTCTATCATGGAGAAAAGATTCTTACTGCCTACTGTAGCTGTGCCTCATAATTTTGAAATCCTCTATCAGGTCTCCCTTCGGCCTTCAACCCAAATTTGTTCAACTTTCTCTTATAGCACATATCTCTAATCCAGACACATCTTGATTAAACCTCTTCTATACCATCTCCATATCCTTCCTATAATGGGACGACCTGTACTTACACACCCTGCTCATTCTGTCCCATTAAGCTGACATTGTCTTTGCTCTGTCACTTTCTACCTCAGTATTAAGTTTTACATGCCATTTGTCTGCAACTCTGCTGGTCTATATATAAATATGTATCTCTCCCATCTATACAAATGGATATCTATCACATGCTGACTGTTACTATCCTTCTCACTTTCTGTCACGTGATGTGAATCCTGCGGGGGTTCCCAACCCTCCGATGATGGTAGGGGTCCATGGCATAAAAAAGGTTGGGAACCCCTACTTAAAGGTGGCCTATGTTACACAAGCATTGACCTGATGGTTTGGTGCTGTGACCCAGGAGTCAGTTGTCAGGCGCAGTAACTCTGTCCTGTCCTCTTTCCATCCCCGCAGCTGCGTTTGAGATGACTCGTGCCTGAGCCGGCGAGACGGAGCAGCCCTCCCGGCTGCTCCTGAGAAGCTGCTGTCCTGCAGAAGGGAATGTTGCGGTGGGCGGTGCACCTGGAAGGAGGCCCGCGAAGGGTGAACCATGCCGCAGTGGCCGTTGGACACAAAGTCTACTCCTTCGGGGGTTACTGTTCGGGTGAGGACTATGAGACGCTCCGACAGATCGACGTGCATGTCTTTAATGCAGGTAAGCATCAACTTATCCCGTTTTGTGTGGAGGGACCTGAGCCCACCACTGTTTAGCCTTTGTTTTCTCCCTTATTGTGCCCCCAATCCCTGCAGAGCTCCTCCATTAGCTGGGTGTTGGTGCTGCTGGCTGATCGGTGGGTGGTGGCAGTGGTAGAGGAGCATGCTTCATTAAGATGCCATTAAACCAGAAAGAGTGCAAAGATTCATGAGAATGTTGCCAGCACTCGAGGGCCTGAATTATTGGTAGAGGTTGAGCAAGCTAGGTATTTATTTTGATAAATATAGGAGACCTTATAAAGGTGTATAAGATCATGAGGGGGATAGTTATGATGAATGCACACAGTGTTCTTCCCAGGGAAAGGAAATCAACAACTGGCGGATAAAGGTTAAAGGTACAATGAGAAAGATTTAAAGGAGATCTGAGAAGCAACTTCTTCACACAGAGCATAGTTGCTATATGAACTAGTTGCCCAAGAAAGTAGTTGAGGTAGCTGTTTTAACAACATATAAAAGACAGTTGGACAGGTCCGTGGATAGGAAATGGTTTGAGGGATGTGTGTCAAATGCTGGGAAATGGAACAAGTTTAGATGAGAATCTTGGTTGGCAGGGATGATTTGGGCTGTAGCGCCTTCTCCTTGCTATGTGACTGTGACGAAGACTCTGAGATAGCAAGGCTGCCAAAACCCTACAGCTTGGGCAGGGCGTGCCTATGTGTCTTCACACTGGAAATTTCAGGAAAGCATGGAGCAGCTGCCATCCTAGGAAAGACAATATTACTGAGTGCTGTGTGCCCTGACAAATCAGATAGCAATCGTTAGCCAACGGCATCCCTAACATTCCACAGCTTTAGCTCCCAACTTAAACGGAGCTGTCAGATCAGGTTTACTATCACTGGCATATGTCATGAAACTTCTTGCGTTGTACATGAATTCATTGTCCATTCAGAAATCTGATGGCAGAGGGGAAGAAGCTGTTCCTAAAATGTTGAGTATTTATCTTCAGGCTCCTGTATCTTCTCCTTGATGGTAGCAAGGCGAAGAGAACGTGTCCTGGGGGATGGGGTCCCTAATGATCGATAATGCCTTTTTGAGGTATCACCTTATGGAGGTGTCCTCAGTAATGGGGAGGTGAGTGCCCATGATAGAGCTGTCTGAGTTTATAATTTCCGATCTCAGCAGTGGCCCCTCTGTACCAGACAGTGATGTAAACAATTAGAATGCTCTCCATGGTACATCTGTAGAAATTTGTGAGTGTCACAGGTGACATTCCAAGTCTCAAACTCCTAATGCATTATAACCTCTGTTGTGCCTTCTTTGCAATTGCATCAATGTGTTGGGCCAAGGATAGATCTTGACACCCTGAAACTTTAACCTGCTCACCATTTCCACTGCTAATCCCTTGATGAGGTCTGGCATGTATTCCCTCAACTTCCTGTTCCTGAAGTTCACAACCAATTCCTTGGTGTTCCTGACACTGAGTGCAAGTTTATCGTTGTAACACCACTCGACAAGCTCCCGTATGCCTCCTTGTTACCATCTGAAATTCTGCCAACAATAGTTGTGTCGTTTATGGATAGGGTTTGAACTGTGCCTAGCCACACAGTTGTGGGTGAAGAGAGAGCAGAGCAGTGGGCCAAGCACGCATCCTTGAGGTGTGCCAGTGTTGATTGCTAGTAGGATGGAGATGTTATATCAGGTTCACACTGATGTTACATCAGGCTGTCGGTGAGGAAGTCAAGGATCCAGTTGCAGAGGAAGGTACCGAAACCGAGGGAGTGGAGCTTGTTGAGCTGCAGATAGTGGGCATGCCACAGTCACAGTGGGGGGTGCGGGTCCCATTTCAGTGAGCTAATGTGAGGGGGGAAACTGCTAACAGATTCCTCAATCATATCAACATCTGACACTGCTGCTGTTTCTGGGATGCAGAAAGGCTCTGGATAAAGCTGGCTCTGGCCTGCTGTGTATCCTTGCTCAGGGCAGTAGAGGACACCAGCAGCCTTTGACAGGGGAACTGCCAGCCTATGAATAGGTCCTCCAACATACCACGTGTAAAAAGATTTTTTTAAACTTCTCTTCAGGTTCCCTTCTGAACCTCACTTTAAACCTGTGCCCTCTTGTCTGAGACACTTCCACTGTAAGAAAATGATTTGTAGTTCTCACCCAAGAGATCTACCCTACTAACTCCTCATAATTTTGTACATTTTTGTCAGATGCCTCCTTGGCTTCCTCTGCTCCAAGGAAAGCAAACCCCAGTCTTTCATAACTAAAATGTTCTATTCCTGGTAATATCTTGGTGAATCTCCTCTGTATCCTCTCCTGTGTAATCACATCCTCTCCTCAGTTGTATATTCAAAGGTATGTTCATTTATTATCAGAGCATACAACTCTGAAATCCTTCTCCAGATAGCCACAAAGCCAAGAAAGAAAAGAATGGCATCACAGTCATCAACCCCCAAATCCCCCTGCCCCACACAAAATACGAACAAAAAATGGAACAGGACCATCAACCCCAAATCCCCCTGCCCCACACAAAATACGAACAAAAAATGGAACAGGACCATCAACCCCAAATCCCCCTGCCCCACACAAAATATGAACAAAAAATGGAACAGGACCATCAACCCCAAATCCCCCTGCCCCACACAAAATACGAACAAAAAATGGAACAGGACCATCAACCCCAAATCCCCCTGCCCCACACAAAATACGAACAAAAAATGGAACAGGACCATCAACCCCAAATCCCCCTGCCCCACACAAAATACGAACAAAAAATGGAACAGGACCATCAACCCCAAATCCCCCTGCCTCACACAAAATACGAACAAAAAATGGAACAGGACCATCAACCCCCAAATCCCCCTGCCCCACACAAAATACGAACAAAAAATGGAACAGGACCATCAACCCCCAAATCCCCCTGCCCCACACAAAATACGAACAAAAAATGGAACAGGACCATCAACCCCCAAATCCCCCTGCCCCACACAAAATACGAACAAAAAATGGAACAGGACCATCAACCCCCAAATCCCCCTGCCCCACACAAAATACGAACAAAAAATGGAACAGGACCATCAACCCCCAAATCCCCCTGCCCCACACAAAATACGAACAAAAAATGGAACAGGACCATCAACCCCCAAATCCCCCTGCCCCACACAAAATACGAACAAAAAATGGAACAGGACCATCAACCCCCAAATCCCCCTGCCCCACACAAAATACGAACAAAAAATGGAACAGGACCATCAACCCCCAAATCCCCCTGCCCCACACAAAATACGAACAAAAAATGGAACAGGACCATCAACCCCCAAATCCCCCTGCCCCACACAAAATACGAACAAAAAATGGAACAGGACCATCAACCCCCAAATCCCCCTGCCCCACACAAAATACGAACAAAAAATGGAACAGGACCATCAACCCCCAAATCCCCCTGCCCCACACAAAATACGAACAAAAAATGGAACAGGACCATCAACCCCCAAATCCCCCTGCCCCACACAAAATACGAACAAAAAATGGAACAGGACCATCAACCCCCAAATCCCCCTGCCCCACACAAAATACGAGCAAAAAATGGAACAGGACCATCAACCCCCAAATCCCCCTGCCTCACACAAAATACGAACAAAAAATGGAACAGGACCATCAACCCCCAAATCCCCCTGCCCCACACAAAATACGAACAAAAAATGGAACAGGACCATCAACCCCAAATCCCCCTGCCCCACACAAAAAAAGAACAAAAAAAGGAACAGGACCATCAACCCCCAAATCCCCCTGCCCCACACAAAATACGAACAAAAAATGGAACAGGACCATCAACCCCAAATCCCCCTGCCCCACACAAAATACGAACAAAAAATGGAACAGGACAATCAACCCCCAAATCCCCCTGCCCCACACAAAATACGAACAAAAAATGGAACAGGACCATCAACCCCAAATCCCCCTGCCCCACACAAAATACGAACAAAAAATGGAACAGGACCATCAACCCCAAATCCCCCTGCCCCACACAAAATACGAACAAAAAATGGAACAGGACCATCAACCCCCAAATCCCCCTGCCCCACACAAAATACGAACAAAAAATGGAACAGGACCATCAACCCCCAAATCCCCCTGCCCCACACAAAATACGAACAAAAAATGGAACAGGACCATCAACCCCAAATCCCCCTGCCCCACACAAAATACGAACAAAAAATGGAACAGGACCATCAACCCCAAATCCCCCTCCCATGCACAAAAAACCCTGAGAAAGATCGGGCAAAAAACACAGAATATATAAAAATAATTTAAAGACTGGGGAAGAAAGTCCATATCCATATCCAAAACGCAGAAAAACCTGAGTAACATTGTCCAGGCACAACAGTGGGCTCTCTCCTCTCTGGCAGCAGAGTGATCCCACCAGTAATCAAAAGGCAGTCTCCCCTCTCTGACCACAGAGCGATCCCACCAGTAACCTAAAGGTAGTCTCCCTCTCCGGCAGCAGAGTGATCCCATCAGTAATCAAAAGGCAGTCTCCTTCTCCGGCAGCAGAGCGATCCCACCAGTAATCAAAAGGCAGTCAGTCTCCCCTCTCTGACCACAGAGCGATCCCACCAGTAATCAAAAGGCAGTCAGTCTCCCCTCTCTGACCACAGAGCGATCCCACCAGTAATCAAAAGGCAGTCTCCCTCTCCGGCAGCGGAGCGATCCCACCAGTAATCAAAAGGCAGTCAGTCTCCCCTCTCTGACCACAGAGCGATCCCACCAGTAATCAAAAGGCAGTCAGTCTCCCCTCTCTGACCACAGAGCGATCCCACCAGTAATCAAAAGGCAGTCTCCCTCTCCGGCAGCAGAGCGATCCCACCAGTAATCAAAAGGCAGTCTCCCCTCTCTGACCACAGAGCGATCCCACCAGTAACCTAAAGGTAGTCTCTCTCTCCGGCAGCAGAGTGATCCCATCAGTAATCAAAAGGCAGTCTCCTTTTCCAGCAGCAGAGCGATCCCACCAGTAATCAAAAAGCAGTCTCCCTCTCCGGCAGCCGAATGATCCTATCAGTAATCAAAAGGCAGTCAGTCTCCCCTCTCTGACCACAGAGCGATCCCACCCGTAACCTAAAGGTAGTCTCCCCTCTCTGGCAGCAGAGTGATCCCATCAGTGATCAAAAGGCAGTCAGTCTCCCCTCTCTGACCACATAGCGATCCCACCAGTAATCTAAAGGCAGTCATTCTCCCCTCTCTGGCAGCAGAGCGATCCCACCAGTAATCAAAAGGCAGTCTCCCTCTCCAGCAGAAGAGCGATCCCACCAGTAATCTAAAGGCAGTCAGTCTCCCCTCTCTGACCACAGAGTGATCCCACCAGTAATCAAAAGGCAGTCAGTCTCTCCTCTCTGGCAGCAGAGCGATCCCACCAGTAATCTAAAGGCACTCAGTCTCCCCTCTCTGACCACAGAGCGATCCCACCAGTAACCTTAAGGTAGTCTCTCTCTCCGGCAGCAGAGTGATCCCATCAGTAATCAAAAGGCAGTCTCCTTCTCTGGCAGCAGAGCGATCCCACCAGTAATCTAAAGGTAGTCTCCCTCTCCGGCAGCAGAGTGATCCCACCAGTAATCAAAAGGCAGTCAGTCTCCCCTCTCTGACCACAGAGCGATCCCACCAGTAATCAAAAGGCAGACAGTCTCCCCTCTCTGACCACAGAGCGATCCCACCAGTAACCTAAAGGTAGTCTCTCTCTCCGGCAGCAGAGTGTTCCCATCAGTAATCAAAAGGCAGTCTCCTTCTCTGGCAGCAGAGCGATCCCACCAGTAATCTAAAGGTAGTCTCCCTCTCTGGCAGCAGAGTGATCCCACCAGTAATCAAAAGGCAGTCAGTCTCCCCTCTCTGACCACAGAGCGATCCCACCAGTAATCAAAAGGCAGACAGTCTCCCCTCTCTGACCACAGAGCGATCCCGCCAGTAACCTAAAGGTAGTCTCTCTCTCCGGCAGCAGAGTGATCCCATCAGTAATCAAAA